>NC_052149.1:167991899-168307209 GCF_902713615.1 Scyliorhinus canicula
GTGGGAGAGAGGGTAGTGTGGGCGTAAGGGTGGTGTGAGAGTGAAGGTGGTGGAGGAGTGAAGGTGGTGTTGGCGTAAGAATGGTGTTGGGGTGAGGATGGTGTGGGAGTGAGGGTGGTGTGGGGTGAGTTTGGGTGGTGGTATGTCATGGGGAAATGCAACTCGGTCTTCTTCGCCAACGGCCGACCTCCACCTCGGCGACTTCCCTTTCCTCAGCTGCCGACCATGTCCAGAGCCCTCTGCTCTGCCAGGGTTAGGGGCCGCAGGTCTGGCGGTCCCCCTCTAGTCTTCTCCCGCTTCTGACGGTTGTGGGCGGCCTTCTCCTGGCGCGGGGGGGGGGGATGCAGACTGGCAGTGTTAGGCAGTCCAAGGCAGGCAGCCCAGAGAGTGGATAGCTGGTGGCCTCAGTGGCCCAGGGCACCCGGACATGTTGACCGGTATGCATGCTGACGTGTGGTGCAGGATGGTGGTTCGCCCGCCCTTTGGGTGGGGGGGGTGTTGGTTTATGGGTGAGTGGGTCGGGGATTAGTGCCAGGGATTTACTCACCCTGGCCACCCTGAGGAGGCCATGCAGGTTTTTCCGGCACTGCTGTCCGGTAGGGACGGTGTTACCCACGGTGCTGACAGTCTCTGCCACCTGCGCCCAGGCATATCGAATGGTGGTGGCTGACAGCCTCTTTCCCGGGCTGGAGTACATGGTCATCTGCCTATCCTCTATGGCATCCAGCAGGGTCTCCAGCTCAGCATCTGTGAATCTTGGGGCTGCTTTCCACGCTGCCATCTTGTTGGCTGGGATGGTTTGTGGGGTGTGCAGTGTGTATGCAGCTGCAGCTTGTCAGCCTCCTGAGTGTCAATCGCGCAACTGATGAATCTGACACCATTTCTCTGGCTGCACCACTTTTGCTGTCATGGAACCCCACGATTTCTGCGCCGGCATCAACACTTCGGGTGGGGATCTCCGTTTCTGAGACGAAGTACTATGAAATAACGATTCAACATGAAAGCGAGTCATTCGTCCTAATCAGTTCAAGCCAGCATTCACCCTGTGCACACGAACATAGTTCTAATCCAAACTTGAAGTGAATTGTGCAGTGTTATAACATTTTTACCTTCTAGATTTAAATCTCTTTAATTCTTTCTTCTACGATCCCTCATTGTTGACTCCTCAATTGTTTGAAACTTTCTGCTTCTATCTACCCTGTCCTATCCTTTCAAAATGTTAAACATTTCTGCAGCTTGGCCCATGATCAAGGCTACTCTAACAATGAAGTACACTACAGGAAATATTTGAGAGAATTTACATTGTTATGTCTATGGCTGAATATTCTTCCTATAGTTCTGGAATAGATAAGACATATGTAAAACATGTAACATTCAGGTTGAAAAAACGGATAGAGGCACGTGGGAACCTGGACTTTATAAATATAGGTATATGGCAGCAAGGAAGTTGTATGAATCTTTGGAAAACACTGGTTCAGCCTCAACTGGAGTATTCTGCATATTTCTGAACACTGCATTTTAGGAAGGATGCATAGGTTTTAGGCAGGGCGCAGAAAGTATTTACAAGAATGGTCTATGGATGGAGGGACTTCAGTAATGTGGAGACTAGAGAAGCAGGAGTTGTTTTCCTTAGAGAACAGAAAGTTGAAATTACAATCACAAGGGTCTAAGCAGAGTAAATGAAGGGGAATAACTCCCTTTGGCAGAGAGCTCGATAACCGGGGGGCACAGATTTCAGGTCACTGGCAAAAAAAAACAATAGTCACAGATGGATTTTATTTCTACATTGCCTGAGAGTGTCATGGGGCCAGATACAATTGTGATTTCAAAATGTCATTTCAGAAGCACTTGAAAATAAGGAATTACCAGGGCTATAGGGAAAGTGCAGGGTTTAGGACTAACTGATCTGAGGTGTGATGGACTGAATTGTCTCCTTCTTTATTGTTACCATTCTGTGTCACAATACTTCAGCTGGAATCTTACTGAAGTGTTACACAAGCAAGCTCATCATTACCTCTTGACTGCTATATTCAATGTCTCTTGTGATTAAAACTTAAAATTCCATTAGCTTTTGCCAGGGACTTATCAACCTGAGTTACTGCATTTAATCCTAGAATTTGTACTCACAAATCCATCTGTTCTTCCACAGCATCAAGTCTATTTCCATTTGAAGCATAAGTAATGCAGTTACTTCTTATTAAAAAATATATTGCTTTACAGGAACTGACATTACATTTGATATGCCATTTTTAATTCTGTTTCCTTAAGTTAACAATACTCCTTTGTATTTTCCTTTGGTCTTCCCAAGGAGTGAACAAACCACTGAAAAATCCAATGCTTCTTCCTTTAAGCCCATATCCAAACTGGCCATATCCACAATTCTAAATTTGCTGCTTCGAGGCCTGACATGAGTGAACCTGTGATCAATAAATCCAGTCCTACAATTTTCTATTAGGCAAGTCATCTTAGTTTGAAAGTACACTCCGCTCTCCAGGATAGATTATCTGCTGTTATTTGAAGGAAGAACATGAGGCTGGATTCTCCGTCCCGCCATACCAGATTTCTGGTTCAGCACGCCAGCAGGATGCTCCATTTTGCTGGCTGGTCAATGGGGTTTCCCATTATGGGGAAGCCCCGTGCCCTCGGGAAACCCTTGGGCTGTCAGAATTCAGAGCACCGCGACAGCGGAAAATACAGCCGTTGTTTTCAAAAGGAAGTGGAAAATAATTTTCAATGTGAAAAAATTGAACTTCAATGCCCTTGTATATTTTAGAAATCAAAATGTTGGATAATATACCAAATTGTGCAAAAAAAAAACAAGATTCACTGTAACGCCAGCAGGAAAGCATGTTGGTCTAGAACACGTCTGGATCAGCATGGCGTGTAAAAGTCACGACTCATCTTTAGTGCTTTGCTCAGTACAGACAAACTGAGAGAAGGAGCAGCGAGGGTGGGGAGGGAAAGGTCTGGGTGTGAATGGGAGAGAAAGCTGCACAGGGAGAGTGATGTTAAGATGGGGATGGGCGAAGGTGTTTGGGAGGGGGGTTGTTAAGTTGGACGTAAATTGGAGGTGAGCGAAGGTGTCAGGGAAATGAGGTTGGGGAGGGAGAAGGTGCAAATGGGTGCCTGGGTGCAGGTGCCTGGGCACAGGTGGCAGAGGTGGTCAATGTCATGGGTAACACTGTATGGCCCGGTCAGCAGTGCCTGAAAAAACTGCAAGACCCCCTTCTGTCATAATATCCACTCATGGATATAATGAGATGTAGACAGGCAGTGATTGACACACAGGATGAGCACACATGACACAGAACAACCAATCATCATACAGGACACTACCACTATACAACACATGAGGCATTAAGACTCTGCCTCTTCTCACTGGATACAGCTACAGAGATAGTTAGAGTGCACAAGGCCATGAGCGCCTTCTCCATGTGACAGAGAGCTAGTCTGGTCAAGCCAGCCTGAGGTTATCAGTTTAGATTAATAGAGTGTCAACCCACAGCAGATTATGTACAGCAACAAGCAAGTTCAATAAAACAGTGTTGGACCATCTCCTGTGTCGGAAGCCTGATTCGAGTCTCACTGCATCCAGTTGCAGTCGATGTTAGACCAACTCAGATAACACATCAACCTCCTCAGAGCTGCTAGGATGAATAGGCAGCACTGTGCCCCTGGCACCAACCCCGTCCCACACATCCGTATTACTAGACCCCAATCCGGAGGGCTGCCGAACCCCCACCCTGCACCACATGCCGATACCCATACTGGCCACCACGGATGGATGCCCTGGCCACTGAATCCGCCAGCTACCCACCCCCTGGGTGCTGGCGCGGATTGTCTAACACTGTTGTTATCTGTTTGCGCCGAACCCCCAGGAAAAGGCCACCCATAACCGCCGGATATGCGGCTCCTCACCATGGCAGGTCAGAGGCCCTTGGACGTGGTCGACGACAGCCCAGAGGAAAGGGAGGTCACGGGGGTGGATTTCAGCTGCGGACGAAGAGGTGAGACCCTACTGAGTTGCGGACCCCCTTAAGACGTGTATCAACACCCCCCTCAACACTACCCTCACCCCATACCTCCCTCACTCACACCCCACCCTCATCCCCATACTCACTAGCCCCATCCCCCAGGGCTGCGGCGATTAGCAGAAGGTTGCTGATGGAATTCCAATATCCATTGTCTGCATGGGGTGAAAGATTAACATGTTAGCATGATGCATAGCCCCCATGCCCTACCAGGTACAACAGGGTACATGGTTCTCCGGGTTCACACCGCAGGCACTGCACCGCATGCCACCCACCCTCCCACCTCCGCACCCCTGGCCCCGCCGGTGGCCAGCACCGTGAGGCCTCTGGCCCTGGCACCCATCTCTGATGCCAGGGGTACCATCGGCTGGCACTGCCCTTGCCAGTGGTATGCTCCACTCCATGGACCCCGCCCGGCGCCCCTAGAGGGGCTACTGTGGGCGTTGCCCTGGATGAGCTGAGAACGTGTGGCGGCTGGGTGGTGGCGTGATATGGCAGAGGGTGGGATACGGGGGTGGATAGTGGGGGCACCTATACAGCCGGTGTCATTTTGCAGAACCAGGGGCCAAGGTGGGTTGTCAGTAGGGTGCACAGCAAGATGGCTGCCTTGCCGGTCGTGGCAATGGCGGTCTCTGGCTGGACACCGCCCCAATACCGTGGGGGTCACCCCGGCCACTCGCACAATTCTGGTTGCCACACTAGCAGAAGAACGTAGAGGCTTTGGAGAGGGTGCAGAGGAGGTTTACCAGGGTGTTGCCTGGACTGAAGGTTGTTAGCTATGTGGAGAGACTGAATAGATTCGAACTGTTTCCCGAAAGACGGAGGTTGAAGGGTGACCTGATAGAGGTCTACAAGATTATGAGGGGCATGGATAGAGTGGATGGGGAGGCATTCTTTCCAGGTGGAGAGTTTAGTCACCAGGGGGCATAGGTTTACGGTCCGTGGGACAAAGTTTAGAGGAGATGTGCGAGGCAGGTCTTTTGTGCATAGGGTGATATGTGGCTGGAACACGTTGCCAGGGGAGGTTGTGGAAGCAGATTCCTTAACGCCATTCAAAAGGCATCCTGACAAACATATGGATAGGATGGGCACAAGGAAGTGCTGAGGGTTTTGGCAAAGGTTGGTATCATGACTAGTACAGCTTGGAGGGCTGAAGGGCCTGTTCCTGTGCTGTATTGTTCATTGTATTTTGTTCAAGCGGTGTTTAGTGTGCAAGCGTGCGGACAGCATTGCCGTCACTGACGAGGTGACGGTGCATTGCGATTTGGCATCAAATCAGCAACCGCCGAGATTGCGGCACTGGAACCTATTCTCCAGCCAATTGCGTTTCGCAATTTCGCCGTCAGGCAATGGAGAATCTCGCCCAAAAGGTATTTATTGATAAGAAAAACAGCAGAGAAGCCCGTCCCGCCCCCACAGCTGCAGTGAGAAATAGAATTTCATCCTCGAGCCAGGAAGTGGGCGTGAGAAAAAATCGAAGCTTGGCCCACCTGCTTCAGGAGAAAATGCAGGATTTTCAATTTGAAAGTGATGGGCGGGGGCAGGGGGGGGAATTCCTGCAGTTGAGCCCGCCAACCCGGCAGAAAGTTTGAAGGCAGCAACAGGGGCTTCCGAGTGCTCAGTCAGGCTGTTTGAAATATCCATCTCTCGGCGCTGTTGGACTTTGTCCCAGTTCTAAGAAAAGCAGAAGGCGCTCCAGCCCTCACATCTCTTACTCCACACACTCGCCAGGCCCTATCCATGCCACCTATAGCCCCCCATCTACCTCCCATAGTTTCTAGGCCCCCCCATGCCAAGCTATGTACCCCCAAGCGATCACTATGGCCCATCATGCCCCCCCCATCTCAGGGAAAATCCCCACCCCACACATCCCCATGGCCCATCATATCCCATAGCAAGTTAATCACTACCAGACAACACCTATTATCCTTCACGTTTCCATGCTAGGCTATTTCACTTCCATGTCCATTTACCCATGTAATCGCTATAGAAGTAATTAATGCTATCGTAACAGTATACGTAAAAATGTTTTTTAAAAGTCATTTATCGATAATTTTCCACTTTCTAAATAAAATCTTTTTACAACAGCTTAATATGTGTCAATCATGCAGACTCTTTAAAGGATCAGTAGCTGAAACTGCAAGCACTTGAAAACTCTTTATTTTGGCATTGTCAATAAACATTGTGAAATTCATAGATCAAAATACCTGAGCTGTGAATCAAGCAATGTTTTCCCTGGGGCTCATGTGTTTCAACAGGCTAATGGATTTCTGGTCCCTCAGCCAAGATTACATATACAAACCATCTCCAGGTACCTGCCAGACTTGACTCATAGTCAGGAGGGTGAGCATCTACCACCGGTCCGACGGCATCTCATGTCAGCCCATGAATGGGCTTCCACGTAAGTAGCCTCTTCTAGTGAAGAACTGCCTCCTGGAGGAACATAAGGAGGAGGGAACATGCCACCTGCTGATCGGTCACTATGCCTCAGAAATTCCCCTGTTTCCACTTTTTAAAAATAAATTTAGAGTACCTAATTCATTTTTGTCAATTAAGGGGCAATTTAGTGTGACCAATCCACCTAGCCTGCACATCTTTGGGTTGTGGGGGCGAAACCCATGCAAACACGGGGAGAATGTGCAAACTCCACACAGACAGTGACCCAGAGCCAGAATCGAACCTGGGACCTCAGCGCCGTGAGGCTGCAGGGCTAACCCACTGCGCCACCATTCTGCCCCACCCCTGTTTCCACTTTTAAAGTCACTCTTGAGGGACCAGGAATATTCCATGTAAATTCTATGATCTATGACCTATTTGCTCATTCTGTTTCTCTCTCCACAGATGCTGCCAGGCCTGCTGGGTGTGTATTTCCAGAATTTGCTTTTATTTCAGGTTTCCAACATCCACAGTATTTCGCTCTTAAATTAATGCATTAACATTTTTTAGAACAATTCTCAAGAGCCAGTTATTATACCAGTGCTTTATTCCAGAGCCAGGCATTGCTTATATAATAGTTGTGGCAATAACATATACTTCCAATATGCGACCAAAATGATTGTCAAGTGGAAAGGTTATAACAGTTTGAGAAAAAGCACCTGAAAATTATGTAGCCTTTGTGATTATATATTTTAAATACCAACAACTTATCCTAAATATTGTGTTCAATATTTAATTGCAAAAGTAGACTGAGTAAGATTTCAGTGTTTGCTAATTAATAAGTTAGTTTATGGGTACATAATCAATATTTCTAAAGAGTGCAGTTTAACAGGAGCAGTGACTTGATTGGAAGCTTTCCTGTTGTCAGTTGAAGAGCACAAATGCACAGTGCAATATGTTTGGTTGGAACTTGAATTTTGTCCTGATACTTCTGAATAGTTTGCCCAAACTCTAAACTTATAAAAACTTCCAGTTGGGTAACGACCATCACTTTGTTATTTTTAGAGTCCATTACCTCAGAACCCTCAGTCAAATTTCTTCGCAGAAAGGCAAAGAGCATGAAAAGCTGACCCTTGCTTGTAAGTGGTGCTGAAACAAGCAATTTTCTTTTAAGTGTTATGAGCTGAGAATAGTCTTCTATTAACTTTAATACAAAATACTGTAGATGCTGGAGATCTGATATAAAAAGAAAAAAGATTGGCTGGCAATACTCAACAGCTCAGGCAACATCTGTGGGGAGAGACAGGTTTTTAGTGGTTTTCTTTTTTCTTTATCCCTTCATGTTGCCTTCAACTGGCTTTCATATAACTTCATTTGAAAACACCCCTGGCTGGGATTTCTCCTCCACTACCTCCCCCCTCACAGACGTCCCCTTTTTGTTCTTTCTGCCCCATTCACCCCTCCTCCAGTCCCCCTCCCCCACCTTCTGCTAGTTTAATTACATGAATATCTTCCTTCTGTGCTGATGAAAAGTCATTGGGGTGGGACTTTGCGGCCCTGTCCCCCACCTGTACCATCCGGTCCCACTAAAAGGCAATGAATGGGCTTTTGATTGGGCAACAAATCTCCCGGGCTGGGAATTCCCAAACTCTGGTTCTTTCTACAGATCCTGCTGAATATTTCCATTATTGATTTTTTTTCTACTTCTATTAATTTTATTGTCTTTCAGCACTGACTAAATTAATAGTTTGTTTCCTTATTGGTGATTATATAGCACTACATTGTCGAATCTTAAATATTACTGAACAAATACACTCCACTTGTCCCAAGACCAGAAATTCCCGCCTGAGATTAGCAGTCCTTTAAATGGTTCACCAAATTTTCCACCCCTCCCGCGACCATTTACATGGGAAGCCCCAGTACAGAAGGTGGGGAGATGAGATCCTCTATCCACAATGACGTCCAGGCAAACCTTGAGGAGCCAAAAGAGAAAATGCTGGAAAATCGCAGCAGGTCTGGCAGCGTCTGTAAGGAGAGAAAAGAGCTAACGTTTCGAGTCCAGGTGACCCTTTGTCAAAACCTCCAAGACCTCACACATGCGGTCAACATCGGTGAACCTATCCTTAGATACCATGGGCGAAATGTTATCACCTTTTTGGCTAAGTGTCAATTCAGGTGGGAAAAGTGGTCTGCAGCCCGTTGGGTCCACTGTCAGTTATTCCCGCAATATTCTTTGACACTTTGACATCAAGGTGATGAGTCCTACTGAGCCAGCCCTGCCAGCAACATCAGCTTTTAAGAGGTGGCTCCCCGATCTTAAAAAATCAAAATATTAAAAAGGATGTGCTCAAAATATACAGAGACAAAGCCCCCCCAACGCTCCCCTGATGGAACCAGGATCCATCCTCTCCACGGACGCATCCACACCCCCCACACCCCCGACGCACATGACCCTTCCATGGACACAGTAACCTCTTCCCCCCCCTCCCCACACCACACACAGCTCTCCCCAACGCAAACAGTGCCAGGGAGCATTGCCAGGAGACCGTGCCCAGGCATGACACACCCCCCGCCCGAGAGATGTACTTACCTGTGTGCCCTGACGGTTCGCCAGGTTCCCATTTGGCAAAAGTTGTTTTAAAGCCCACCAGCATGACGTCACCCGAACGTGGGGAGACGGTACAGCAGGGAAGCCTGCTAACGCAATGTAAATGTATGGTAATGGGGTTCCTCACCTTTTATGTCAGGAATCCCATTACATCGTTGGTGGGGACAATGGGAATGAGAAATCCTGCCATTGTAAAATCCATTTGCGGCTTTTTGTTGGATTCTCTTCCCCCATACCTCACACTCATAGGATGCAATCTTGATCCCTCCCTCAAGGCAATTTGTGGTAGCAGGGAGCATTTAGTCGGACAGGAAGGTAACGGGTGGGCACTCTGTCATCTTCCTGCCTCTAACCTGATTAAGGTCAGGGTAGGGAAACCCTGGAAGGCATGTCTGCCCTACCACCAATTGAGGACCTTAAATGGGCATTTAATGCCCAGGTAAGGTCTCATCTTACAGCTGCTGGTATTAACCCACCAGTTGCATTTGCCCATATTGGATGTGTCTTGCTTTTCATGGACAGGACATACCAAGGCAATTTTCCATATTCTCAGCTAGCTGTCAGTGTTGCAGCTTTCCCTGAAGCAGCTTGGCGAGATGCAGCTAATTTTGGAGATCATGACTTTCATACTACAGCCAGGGTGTTGTCAGGGCTCATAAACCTGCTGTATCCAGCTCTTTCTTGATGTCATGTGGAGTGAATTGAATGGGCAGAAGACTGGCATTTGCGATGATGGGGACCTCAGGGGACGAAGATGCATCATCCCCTCGCCACTTCTGACTGAAGGCAATGGCCTTGTCATTTGCATCAATGCGATGAAACTGATGAAAAAAAGTCCAGCAAACAAATTAAGAATTTTAGGTGTGGCCTCATTACCATGAAAGAACATGGTACCACAAAAGCAGTGACTGATGAAAGGTTGTTTTTCCTTATCACTCCAACAGTTTTCAAAGCATTAAAACCAAGGGCAGGGAGTAATTTTAACCTGTTCCACTGACGTTAGAACCTGTTATAAGGCACAGTGAAATTCTATTTTTTTTTTAAATTAATTTAGATTACCCAATTATTTTTTCCAATTAAGGGGCAGTTTAGCATGGCCAATCCACCTACTCTGCACATATTTTTTGGGTTGTGGGGGCGAAACCCACGCAGACACGGGGAGAATGTGCAAATTCCACACGGACAGTGCCCCAGAGCCGGGATCGAACCTGGGACCTCAGCGCCGTGATGCGGTTGTGCTAACCACTAGGCCACCGTGATGCCCGAAATTCTATTTTAAGTAGGGTGGAAAATCCAGGTCAAAACCAAAGGTTGCTTTTGACTGTGTGTGAAAGTCCTCACATTCCACAGTACACCATCCACATGGATTTTCAGATCCACACCAGTTAGGGAATCTATGCTATAATGTTGAAATATTCAAAGGAATCCTAGGTGCGATGTCTAACCTCAATTTTGCCTTAAATTAAATGATTAGGGGGCAGCACGGTGGCCTAGTGGTTAGCACAACCGCCTCACGGCGGTGAGGTCCCAGGTTCGATCCCGGCTCTGGGTCACTGTCCGTGTGGAGTTTGCACATTCTCCCAGTGTCTGCGTGGGTTTCGCCCCCACAACCCAAAAATGTGCAGAGTAGGTGGATTGGCCATACTAAATTGCCCCTTAATTGGAAAAAATAATTGGGTAATCTAAATTTAAAAAAACAAATAACAAAAAAAAAAATTAAATGATTATGTGTATTCTCACACCCTCAACTGTCTCCATCTCACATCCTCCACTTTCTCCATCTCACACCCTCGATTGTCTCCATCTCACTCCCTCGACTATCTCCATCCCATATCCTCGACTGTCTCCATCTCACACCCTCGACTGTGTCCATCTCACACCCTCGACTGTCTCCATCTCACACCCTCGACTGTGTCCATCTCACACCCTCGACTGTCTCCATCTCACTCCCTCGACTATCTCTATCTCACATCCTCGACTGTCTCCATGTCACTCCCTCGACTATCTCCATCCCATATCCTCGACTGTCTCCATCTCACAACCTCGACTATCTCCATCCCATATCCTCGACTGTCTCCATCTCACTCCCTCGACTATCTCCATCTCACATCCTCGACTGTCTCCATCTCACTCCCTCGACTATCTCCATCTCACATCCACGACTGTCTCCATCTCACGCCCTCGACTGTCTCCATCTCACTCCCTCGACTATCTCTATCTCACATCCTCCACTGTCTCAATTTTGCACCCTCTACTGTCTCCATCCCACAATGTTGACTATCTCCACCATACACCCTCAACTGTCTCCATCTCACATCCTCAACTGTCTCCATCTCACACCCTCAACTGTCTCCATCTCACCCCCTTAACTGTCTCCATCTCACATCCTCAATTGCCTCCATCTCACACCCTCGATTGTCTCCATCTCACGCCCTCAACTGTCTCCATCTCATGCCCTCAATTGTCTCCATCTCACACCCTCGATTGTCTCCATCTCACCCCCTCAACTGTCTCCATCTCACACCCTCGATTGACTCCATCTCACACCCTCGACTGTCTCTATCTCACACCCTCCACTGTCTCCATCTCACAATCTCGACTGTCTCCAACCCACAATCTTGACTGTCTCCATCCCACAATCTCGACTGTCTCCATCTCACAATCTCGACTGTCTCCATCCCACAATCTCGGCTGTCTCCAACCCACAATCTCGACTGTGTCCATCCCACAATCTCGACTGTCTCCATCCCACAATCTCGACTGTCTCCATCTCACAATCTCGACTGTCTCCAACCCACAATCTTGACTGTCTCCATCCCACAATCTCGACTGTCTCCATCTCACAATCTCGACTGTCTCCATCCCACAATCTCGACTGTCTCCATCCCACAATCTCGACTGTCTCCATCCCACAATCTCGACTGTCTCCATCCCACAATCTCGACTGACTCCATCTCACATCCTCAATTGTCTCCATCTCACACCCTCAACTGTCTCCATCTCACCCCCTCGACTGTCTCCATCTCACCCCCCTCGACTGTCTCCATCTCACCCCCTCGACTGTCTCCATCTCACCCCCTCGACTGTCTCCATCTCACACCCTCGACTGTCTCCATCTCACCCCCTCGACTGTCTCCATCTCACATCCTCGATTGTCTCCATCTCACATTCTCGACTGTCTCCATCTCACACCCTCCAGTGTCTGCATCCCATGTCCTCGACTGTCTCCATCTCACACCCTCCACTGACTCCATCTCACACCCTCGATTGTCTCCATCTCACACCCTCGACTGTCTCCATCTCACCCCCTCGACCGTCTCCATCTCACATCCTCGACTCTCTCCATCTCACCCCCTCGACTCTCTCCATCTCACCCACTCGACTGTCTCCATCTCACCCCCTCGACATTCTCCATCTCACCCCCCTCGACTGTCTCCATCTCACCCCCTCGACTTTCTCCATTTCACATCCTCGACTGTCTCCATCTCACACCCTCGACTGTCTCCATCTCACCCCCCTCGACTGTCTCCATCTCACACCCTCGACTGTCTCCATATCACCCCCCTCAACTGTCTCCATCTCACCCCCCTCGACTGTCTCCATCTCACCTCCTCGACTGTCTCCATCTCACACCCTCGACTGTCTCCATCTCACCCCCTCGACTGTCTCCATCTCACCCCCTTGACTGTGTCCATCTCACATCCTCGACTGTCTCCATCCCAAAATCTCGACTGTCTCCATCTCACATCCTCAACTCTCTCCATCTCACCCCCTCGACTGTCTCCATCCCGCAATCTCGACTGTCTCCATCCCACACCCTCGACTGTCTCCATCCCACACCCTCGACTGTCTCCATCTCACACCCTCGACTGTTTCCATCAGACACGCTCAGCTGACTCCATCTCACACCCTCGGCTTCCTCCATCTCACACCCTCGGCTGCCTCCATCTCACACCCTCGGCTACCTCCATCTTATACCCTCGGCTGCCTCCATCTCACACTCTCGGCTTCCTCCATCTCACACCCTCAGCTGCCTCCATCTCACACCCTCGGCTTCCTCCATCTCACACCCTCGGCTTCCTCCATCTCACACCCTCAGCTGCCTCCATCTCACACCCTCGACTGTCTCCATCTCACAACCTTAACTGACCCACCTGCACATCCTCAACTGTCTGCAAATAACAACTCCACTATCTGTATCTCACATCTTTAAATGTCTGCATCCCATATCTCATTGTATTCCAGGAGATCAACCACAGCATTAATCTAACTGAGTGTAATTTATGATCTAGGTATGCTCAGATGCATTAATCAAGGAATTAATTATATTTACAACCACAATTACTTGTCCGATAGCAGTTTAAGGTTTTTACTTAATCAGATCAGGTTTTGTTGTGTATCTTCCTGTAGCAGATATTGCAGCTCTGTCTCCAACAATCCCCTGTAGCTGATCCTTACCCTTGGTCACTGTTAGTTAGGTGTACACACCTCTGTTGATGTAAGTAGTGACGTAACAACATAATGGATATGTAGGAAGAATGTTTCAGGTGATTGCTGAGCTCTCTGGTATGTCTTCCAATGATTGAACTCTAAAACACAAATTGTGTTTTGGCTTTAAATCTATCCCGGTCATTATTCTTTAAGTTAACTTGACAGGTGCCACTGAGCTTTGCTGCTGGCTCTTTCATATCTTGGCCCTCCTTCAGATTCCGTGAATTGCTTTTTCTGTATGCAAGGTCCTTGATTTATTGCTTTGTTGAACTGACCCTGCCCTCGACTCTTGAAAGTGCATCTGTGACGAACGTAAGCATTTTATATCTGTTGCGGTAATATTATTAAATAATCTAGATTAAGGTATACAGACTCTCTGGCTACAAAAGGTGCAATTAAGGTGTCATCAAAGTGGGATCATCTTTCATTCCAGCCAGGTATGTGTTCACAAAAATGGCCCAATAGAATTTTGTTTACAGAAAGAAGATTCCCTAGAGAATAGAAAATTTGAGACTATTATTCAGACGTAAGCTAGCAGGTCAAAGGATCTGAGTGGGATAAAGGTGATATAATTTATAGGAGGCACCAGGTCTGTTTTGTTAGGAGCTTGTTAGGAGTTTTGTTAAGAGTTTGACACTGAGCAAGACTTTAGCCAAAGGTTGTCAGGTTAAGCAGTAGTCTGCCAAAAGACAGCAGAACATGCAGGCTTTCTGCTAAAAGGATGTCTCTCTCTCTCTCTCTTCAAGCTGTAGCTCCAAGAAATCTCGAATTAAGTTTACAGCAAGTAACCCTGTGTTTGCTAACCAGATTTAAAAGTGGATTAATTGGAGATAGAGAAGGGCAGCACGGTAGCATTGTGGATAGCACAATTGCTTCACAGCTCCAGGGTCCCAGGTTCGATTCCGGCTTGGGTCACTGTCTGTTCGGAGTCTGCATATCCTCCCCGTGTGTGCGTGGATTTCCTCCGGGTGCTCCGGTTTCCTCCCACAGTTCAAAGATGTACAGGTTAGGTGGATTGGCCATGATAAATTGCCCTTAGTGTCCAAAATTGCCCTTAGTGTTGGGTGGGGTTACTGGGTTATGGGGATAGGGTGGAGGTGTTGACCTTGGGTAGGGTGCTCTTTCCAAGAGCCGGTGCAGACTCGATGGGCCAAATGGCCTCCTTCTACACTGTAAAGTCTATGTAAATTCTATGAAGTTAGAAGTTGAAGTGTTTTCTTTTAATGTTAAGAATTGTTTAGCTGTTAATTGAAAATTTATTTTCATATAAAATATATCTATTTGTCAGTGGAATCAAGCAAACAGTGAAGTATCCTTTCCTCACAGTTTTACAAATGTTAAAAAAAAGTTGGTGGGGTTCTTGCCTCGTACTCTAACAAATGTTGGGGTCTGGTCTCATGTCCTATTTTTTAAAATGTTTCCAATTAAGGGGCCATTTAGAGTGGCCAATCCACATACTCTGCACATCTTTGGGTTGTGGGGGTGGGATTCACACAGACATGGGGATAATGTGCAAACTCCAGATGGACAGTGACCCAGTACCGGGATCGAACCCGGGTCCTCAACGCCGTGAGGCAGCAGTGCTAATGACTGTGCCACCGTGCTGCCCCTGGTCTGGTATCTTAACATTTTAATCACAGTTGGTGCCATGAAGGTGGGCTTTCTGCCAAATCATGATTTTCAATCCACCGGCTTTAAACATGAATTGAACTTTTACAAAAGCAGTCTTTTTAAAACACAGACTAAAGTGAATTGAACGCACAACCAAGATGACAACCTAATCGGAATTACTATACATTCCACCGTCCAACCCCATTGAAATGGTGATAGCTCATTTGCAAAAACATTTGATAATAATGACTTCTGAGGAATGTGAGCAAACATTATTCCCTATTCTATTCAGACAAGTCCAAATACTCAACTGGATGGAGACAATCTGTTAAACCTAATCATTTCAACAATGGGTCCTTCCTAAGAATGGAAATTCCCAGACCCGATCTAATTAGGTTACAACTGGAATACATAATCATGTTTCAATTACTGGTCAGTTGGAGTGTGTAGTTGTATGACAAGCAAACTCTTTGTATGTTTTAATCACATGTTTTCTCAGCAGGGCATGAGCCAAGCAGCTGAAAACCTGAGAGATTCTTCCTCTTGCATTCTCTTTCTCCACCAAACTTGGAAGCTTTTCGATCATGTCTTCTTATTTGATTCTTTCTCTCCATATGCAGCAGGCAGAGATTCTTCAAAAAATGAACTCAACTCCACAGCTGTGTCTCCAGAAGATCAGATAAATCATTCATCTGCAGGCTGAAGCTGCCCCGACACTGAAAGAAGAGAGCAGAAAACAGAATTGAATGCAGTAAGACCATTAGATTCAGCCTAAAGCCAGCCACACTACAGATTGTGAATTCCTTTTAGCTCTTTTGGACTTTTATTGGACCAACCTATCCTTCCCCACTCTATAAAATCTGCATATATTTGTGTGTGTGTATGAACTTCAAGTTTATGTGTGTGTGAAGATCAGTGTGTATTTTATAATTTTGTTCGGATTGGTTTATGTTTACGAAATGTAACTTCTTACCTTGCTAAACTCAAGAAAATCTATCCTATTGCTTCTTTTTTGAAGACACTGCCTAAATAGTTAAATGCTCGCTGAATTGTTAAGTGCAACCTTTACAAACAAGATTACACATTCCTGCAAGATGGCGGTATACTCCATTCCCGTTGCAGTGAAATCGCATAGCCGGAGAATCTCCATATGCACCAAATTCGGGGGCTGGCGCCGCTTTTGCGATGCTCCGTCCCCTTTGAGTACGCCGCACGCTGTATGGATGGCCTCAGGTTGTCATCTGAGACCCTCCCCCGATGCTCCGCCACCGATGGCTGAGTTCCCGATGGCGTGGGTCACTCATGCAATTTTTCTTTGTGAACCCGGCGTGGCGGCTGCAGACTGAGTGCAGGGCCGCCACAGTCGGGGGAGCCATTCCGCGAGCAAGGGGGGTTTGGCGGGGGCTGGGGGAACTGGTGGGGAGTGGTGAGGGTGGTTACTGGGGGACAGTATGTGGCAGGCTGGGTCAGCACGTGGCTGGCGACATGTTGCACGGTGCGGGCGCTGCCGGCCACGGACTCGGCAATTCTCCAGCCGTCTCTGCAGGTAAAGCCGGGGGCTTTACGCTGCCTGCCTGCTGGCCCCCCAGCAGAAGGAGAATCAGTGCAGCTTTTGCTCCGCTTTCCCGGGCATAAAGCACCACTGTTCCCAGGCCAACGTCAGCACTTAGTCTTCAAATCAGAGAATCCAACCCCAGAGATTTGGCTGAGTGCCAAATTCTCCATCCTCACTGGCAGCAGTAGTGCGGCAGACTCACAGCAGAGAATCTTGCCCCATTTTCCGTTGTGAGTCCTCCTCACTACCACTGCCTGCAAGGATGGAGAACTTGGCGATCAGCCAATTCTCCATTGATTGCAGCGGGAAAGGAGCGGAGAATCAAAGTCCTGTTGTGGTGAAATGAGGAGAAGCCACTGAGGGGAGCCATTCAACACCTTCACATCTGGTTGCAACAGTTAGCTTCAGTGAGTTAGAGGGCATTTGGGTCTTTTGATTTCAACCTGAATGTTCCTTACACATTTTGAAAAAAAAAACCAAATATTTGAAAGAAGAGAGAATGAAAAAAGAAATAAGAATAGAAACAACAAAATCCAGTGCTAAGACACTACTAAAAAAGTGAAGATTTGTACAAAATTCATGAAGAAGCATTTACTTCTTATAAAAACCCTATTCAACATGAAGCATCCCTGGACATTCCAGAAAGGCACAGCATGAGCTCATTCTGAATGAATGGAAAACATGTGAGAGAGGACTTTAGTTTGGTGTAAAATGGCAGCTGGAATCTTGCAAGAGTGTTTTTGCACACAAATCCCCAATCCCCAGACACATGTTCCTCAGCCACGGCCACTGGTTGAGAAATAAACTCTCTTATTGGGTATCTCTGGTTCTTTTGGAGCTCAAAACCAAACACAAAGAACCGTCCTTCCTCATTTTATATTTCATTTTATTTTTGCAGACGGAATACCAGTCAGCCCTGTCAAATGGCTCCTTCCACTGGAAGCCCTTAAGTTTTTATTTTGATGGTCAATTATTATCCTAACAATTCAAAAATATTTCTGCTTTTATTCAGTGATTAACATGTGTTTGGGATATTATTCACAGCACACAGCTTGCTGTTAATACTGAATCATTTTAATTAACAACTACAGAGAATGCTACATTTAACCTCAGGACCATAACTTGTTATTGGAAAGGGCTGCGAGAACTTGGCTCTAAATTCATGCCAACTTTAATTTCATCAATTTAAATAATGGATATAGCTGTGATTATTTATAGTCATGCAAATGAAACACTGAAGATTAAAATACTCATCCTTTTTGAAATGTTCTGTGCTATATAGCCTAGGGACTGCTGGACACTGTATCCTTCAATGTTATAAATGAGCTTGTGTTAACTCTGAAAGGACTGGCAGAAATTTACACAGCTTTAAAAAGGTGTATTACTTTTGCAGTTAATTTTGTAAATTAGTCTTCAATATCATTTTGGTTTAAAAGGTTGCCCAGTATCATGCAACCCCTTGTGATATTAAAAGTGAACGAAAACCCATGTCAATGTACAAATTGTTAAAAAGATATAGATTATGTTATAATTGCAAATAAATATGTTGCATCATGCTTGGTATATAACTGGCAATTATAGAGTATTCTAGGTGCTGTGCATCATCTAATGCTACAACCGGTTTAGGCAATTTGCCGCGCTTAAATCTTATTAATTAAAGAATACAGGTATCTATTTTAAAAATTTCTGACTTAATGGCCGATATCAAATTATAATCAAAGCAGATTAAATATCAGTTCCCAAATAACACAGGTAACAGATGTGTTCAGGGCTCCCCAAATTTACAAAGAGGGTCTCAAAAATGCACAGGGGCAAAATTTTATAATTCGTGCAGAGGCAGAATTTTTCACAGTAACTTCATTGCAGTATTAATGTAAGCCTACTTGTGACAATAATAAAGATTATTATTATTAGAATTGGAGACAGGCAAGTGTCATGTGAGAGTACCTTTAAGAAACAAAAACGTATATTTACTGTGTGGTGTATATTAAAGGACAGAGAAAAGGTGAAAAATTGAACCATTTTGAAGTTGAAGGTTTATTTTTTTTTCTTGGGGGAGGTGTCATGTGAGAGTACCTTTAAGAAATGGGTGCTTAGGGCAGCATGGTGGCCTAGTGGTTAGCATAGCTGCCTCACGGCGCTAAGGTCCCAGGTTCGATCCCGACTCTGGGTCACTGTCCGTGTGGAGTTTGCACATTCGTCTCGTGTCTGCGTGGGTTTCGCCCCCACAACCCAAAAATGTGCAGAGTAGGTGGATTGGCCACACTAAATTGCCCCTTAATTGGAAAAATTAATTGGGTAATCTAAATTTATAAAAAAAAAGAAATGGGTGTTTATAAATGGGTGTATATAAGTATCTGTAGTGAGAGTACCTTTAAGAAATGGGTGTTTATTACTGCAGTGATGTCAGAGAGTGGTGGAGCTGGGCTATCTGTCAGCTTTTTACTTTCGCTTTAGGCTTTTCGCTGCAGGGTGGGTTTGGTTTCATTTTAATTTTGGTGAAGCTGCAATCACAGCAGGATGTGGATGAATCTCTGTAAGCTTATGAGTGTCCATTTGCTGGTTTCAACATAGTAGCTGTTCTCAGTAGTGAAGTTAAGCCTGATATCTTTCTGTAAAAATGTGTTTTTAAGTTTTATGGAGGCTAAAAGGAAAGCTTAAAGGATTACTTAGTGTTCAAATCTTTGGGGGTTGTAGTTGAATTAATGGTTGCTAAGATGTTCACTGTATGTTTTAAAAAGCTTAACTTGAGTTCATAGACTAAACATTGTTTTGCTTTAAAAATACTTTTCCATTTCTGCTATACCACACCTGTAGAATGGGCCGTGTGCTCCCCATCCCACAATGTATTAAAAGTTGTGGGTCAGTTGAATTCCATGATATACTTTGGGGTTCTCTTAACCCTGGCCCATAACACAAGGGAATCTTGAAAGTTGCACATCAGGTGGACAGCTCAACACATTCCTGCCTCTGAGCACTCAATGCTGGAAGCAGGATCAGACCGACTACCTGTTCTTCAGCCAATTAGTCACAAGTAGGTGCCCATGAAGGGGAAAATTGGCTATGCTGCTGGGATATTTGTGGCAGCAGAC
Organism: Scyliorhinus canicula; assembly: GCF_902713615.1. Lineage (NCBI taxonomy): Eukaryota > Metazoa > Chordata > Chondrichthyes > Carcharhiniformes > Scyliorhinidae > Scyliorhinus > Scyliorhinus canicula. The sequence continues at coordinate 168,011,664 of NC_052149.1, forward strand.
AAGACCACAGTTGAGGTACAAACCTGACAAGTGCTTGGAGGCGGCCTCTGGTATCAGGCTGGAGGTGTCAGTAAGATGTCCTGTAAATCCCAATCTTGAAGTGGTGAATGCCAAATGGTCCAGGCTACAGGTTAGCTCATGGAGGGGTTCAATCCCCCACTCCTCCATAAGCACCCACACGATGATGGTCTGGTAGCTTTGACCATAGATACCTTCACCAAAGTTCGAACCCTACAGAGGGTAAGTCCATCTTAAAAGGTCGCCATAGCTTCATTCCGTTATCAGCAGTGTCACCCCTTCCAGAGGTGCTAGCACCCACCTCTCCCAATGCTAGCCATCTATAACCTCAGGTGCTCTGATTATTCTTTGCATCTGTGTAGCCTATACACTATCCTTATTTGGGCAGAGAAGGATTTAGACAAGCTAGGAGATGGGCAATGAAGTGGCAAATGAAATACAATGCAAAAAATGTGATGTGATGCACTTTGGAAAGAGGAAGTTAGGCAGACTATTTTCGAAATGGGGAAATGCTTAGGAAATCAGAAGCACAAAGGGACTTGGGAGTCCTTGTTCACGATTCTCTTGAGGTTAATGTGCAGGTTCGGCAGTTAAGGAGGCAAATGTAATGTTAGCATTCATGTCAAGAGGGCTAGAATACAGACCAGGGATGTACTTCTGAGGTTGTATAAGACTCTAGTCAGACCCCATTTGGAGTATTGTGAGAAGTTTTGGGCCCCGTATCTAAGGAAGGATGTGCTGGCCTTGGAAAGTGTAATAATCCACAGGAGGCAGGAGTCCCGTTACCACAGCAATATTTATTGCCAATAATTATATACAAGAGCAGCTCCAAACAGTGCTGCTAGCATTCCAGTCAACTTAAGACTGGATCACAAAGCCTACACAGGTGCTTATATGGGCCCCTTCAATGAGCTATCATTGAGGGAGCTCATACTCCAATTGGCCAACCAATAATGCTAATTGGAGGTCATTACAGAAAGGGTCCAGAGGAGGTTCACAAGAATGATCCCTGGAATGAAAATTTGTCATATGAGGAACAGTTGAGGGTTCTGGGTCTGTACCCGTTGAGGTTTAGAAGAATGAGGGGGGATTTTATTGAAACTTACAGGATACTGCGAGGCCTGGATAGAGTGGACGTGAAGAGGATGTTTCCACTTGTAGGAAAAACTAGAACCCGAGAACACCATCTCAGACTACGGGATGATCCTTTAAAACAGAGATTAAGAAGAATTTCTTCAGCCAGAGGGTGGTGAATCTGTGGCACTCTTTTCCACAGAAGGCTGTGGAGGCCATATCACTGAGTGTCTTTAAGACAGAGATAGATAGGTTTTTGATTAATAAGGGGATCAGGAGTTATGGGGAGAAGGCAGGAGAATGGGATGAGAAAATATCAGCCATGATTGAATGGCGTAGCAGACTCGATGTGCCAAGTGGCCTAATTCTGCTCCTATGCCTTATAGCCTTATGGTCTTATGGGTTCCCAGAGGCTGCACTTAATTGGCCACCTCTGGGAAGATTATTCAGGAGGGTGGGACTTGGATACCATCGGGGTCAGGACGTGTGCATGTTTCCAGTATCGAGAACCTTCTAAGTTGAGAAGATTCCACCTAACGCCCTAGCAACTTTGATAGTTGGGAGCTTTAACTACTTTAAATGTGCTTTTTATTGTTCTTTCATGGGATGAAGGGGCCACTTTCTCGGCCAGCATTTGTTGCTGATCCTAACTGCTCTTGAGATGGTGGGAGTGAAAGTGTTCATGAATTAGTATCTTTCAGAGTGTGGGTGCATCCAGAGTTCTGTTAGGAAAGGGGTTGCCAGGATTTGACACATCAACAGTGAAGGAATAACAATATATTTCAAAGTCAGGATGGTGTGTGGTTTGAAGGGGAACTTGCATGTAGTGGTGTTCCACTGCATCTGGTGTCCTTGTTCTTCTAGTTGGTTGAGTTTGGGAGTTTGGAAGGTGTGTTCAAAGGAGCTTTGATGGGTTTGTACAGTGCAAATTGTATATAGCACACATTGTAGCCAATGTGCATTGGTGGCGGAGGGAGTGAATGTTGAAAGTGGTGTATCATGTGCCATCAATTGGGCTGCTTTGTCCTGGAGAGTATTGAGCTTCTTGAGTGTTATTGAAGCTGCATTTCACCAGGCAAGTGGAGAGTATTTCATCACATTCCTGACCTGGGCCGGGATTCTCCCCTACCCGGCGGGGCGGGGGGTCCAGGCGTACCGGAGTGGCGAGAACCACTCCAGCGTTGGGCCTCCGCACCTTTAGGGGCTAGGCCCGCGCCGGAGTGGCTCCCGCTCCACTGACTGGCACCAACGGCCTTTGGTGCCCCGCCGACCGGTGTTGGGGCTGGCCGAAAGGCCTTTGCCAATTGGCATGAGTCCGCGCATGCGCCGGAGCGTCAGCGGCCGCTGACGTCACCACCGGCGCATGCGCGGTGGAGGGGGTCTCTTCTGCCTCCGCGATGGTGGAGGCCATGGCGGCGGCGGAAGAAAAAGAGTGCCCCCACGGCACTGGCCCGCTCGCCGATTGGTGGGCCCCGATCGCGGGCCAGGCCACCATGGGGGCACCCCCTGGGGTCCGATTGCCCCACGCCCCCCCCAGGACCTCGGGGCCCGCTCGGGCTGCCTGTTCCCGCCGGCACCAGAGGTGGTTTAAACCATGTCGGCGGGAGAGGCCTGACGGCGGCATGCCTTCGGCCCATCGCCAGCTGGAGAATCGCCGCGGCGGGCCCGCCGACCGGCGTGGCGCGAATCCCGGGTGGCGGAGAATTCCGGTCACGGCGGGGGCGGGATTTACGAAGGCCCCGGGCGATTCCCCGACCCTGCGGGTGTTTGGAGAATTTCGCCCCTGAGCCTTATAGACAGTAGACAGGCTTTGGGGAGTCAGGAGGTGAAATGAAAAATGAAATTAAATGAAAATTGCTTATTGTCACGAGTAGGCTTCAATGAAGTTACTGTGAAAAGCCCCTAGTCGCCACATTCCGGCGCCTGTCCAGGGAGTAACCCATCACAGAATTCCCAGAAATTGACCTGCTCTTTTAGCCTCTCTACTTAATGGGGCATCAATACAATCATAATGCCATCAAACATCAAAGAGAGGTTTGATTCCCTAACCAGCAGAAACAATCTTGCATCATCTACCCTATCTAACCCCTTCAAAATGTGTAGGTTTCAATGAAATCACCTCTCAATCTTCTGAACTCCAGAGAATATAAACTCTATTTACTCAGCCTCCCATCACAGGACAACCCCCTCAACCCTGGGGCCTATTTAGTGAATGTTTGCTGTATTGCCTCCAGTGCAAGTTTATTCTTTCCTAAATGAGAAGGCCAAAACTGCACACAGTTATTCCAGATGTGCTCTCATCAAAACCCTCTATAATTGTCACAAGGCTTCTTTATTCTTGCACTCTAATACCCTTGTGATAAAGTTCAGCGGGAAAATGGAGTCAAAGCCCAAGATCGGCTATGATCACACTGAATGATGGAGCAGGCTCGATGGGCCACACAGTTTAATCCTGCTCCTATTCCTTGTGTTTTTGCACTGATGCTGCATTCCGCCATCATTGAAGAATGGGAGATTTGTGGAGGCTCCTCCTCTTGTTATTTGTTTAAATTTTGACCGCTGTTCACAACTGGATGAGTACAAAACTTTAACCTGATTCTCTGGATACGGCATCACTTAGTTTTATCAATCATGTGCTGCTTCCACTGTTTGGCATGCTAGTCGTCCTATATTGTAGCTTCGCTAGATTGACACCTCATTTTAGCCATTTGTTGCCCCTGATCTGCGCTCCTGCACTCGTCATTGTAGAAATGCAAGTTATTCTTGTTATATTTTAATATGCAATGTGCCTAACACTTGCATTCAGGTGCAGTCCCCGAGATGCCTCTTTTCCTGCCTTCATCTGGCACTTCCAACACCAAATGAGCACACCCACTATATTTGGGTGGATACATTTTGCCTTGGAAAATGGGAACAGTGTAACAAACTTCTCAATCCAGGTGTCTCATTTACCTTCAAACATATCAGAAATGTGTACGGAAAATCAGACATGGCATCCATTTACCACATGTTTTCTAGGTTAATATCCATTTACCAAATTAGGCAGCAGAAGATGATTCTGCTGAGTGACAATTTAATAAGGACACGGGGAGTCCACACCCAGTTCCTGCTTGGTTGGTGCCTTACTAGCCAATCTTATATACACTGGGTAACTGAGATACCCTGCCCCTAGTGGGGGAGCTTGTAGTCCACAATGAGCACAGAGAAGATGAGCATTCCAACCCTGTTGGTCCTGTGCAGGATATTACATACAACTGTTCAATTGTGATCCTGGTGTTCAGTCCAGATACTGCTTTCCCTTCTCCTATCCAGAAACCACTGATTGAAGGGAACCTCACTCTTAAGTACGAGCTTCAATGAGCATCACTTACTCTCAATTAACTCTGAAGCAAGACCTGGTTTACTCTTAAAGGGTCCTCTATTTCTAACATTGTTACCACGGACTATCCTTCTACTTGAATATCTAAACCATCAGTAAATCATAATCACATTTTGCTAATACCTTATTGAGTGGAGGGAGGGTAATAGCTCTACAAAATCTGATAGTGTCAATATTTCACAGACTTCTGTATTAATGTCTCAAGCCTGATTTGATCACGAATCCACTTAAACTTTATTTGCACTGCATCGTAACTGCGCAACATCAGTGATTTAATTTCCATGAAACTGAGATCATTTCAGGTCACCTGAAGTTAGTGTTAATGGAAAGTTAATTGCGTAATAGATTCCACAATCATTAAGTGGAGTGAAAAATTCAACTGACAGTCTGTATCCTATGTAAATCTTTCTCAGTAAATTATTATCGATGTGATATTGATTACTTAACGGATAGCAGCAGCTAGAACACAAGTCTCATAGATTGTAACAATACAGATTCAGTAGTGTTGCTCACAGAAGGTTAGATGATAACACCATTTTATAACAATAATAGGTGGAGAGTAAAGAGTTACAAATCAAACTGAATGATATACCTTTAACTCATCTTGAAGCAACATGCTGCCAAGCGATAGGATGAGAGATGGATCAATAGGTTGCCAATGACTGAGGAGTCCTGAATTATCTTCTGCTCCAGATACTGCCATATAGTTAATTTTTCTTTTTCTTTTATTCATTTTTGTGATCTGAGTGCCTGGCAAGTCCAACACTTTCTGCCCATACATATTTCTGTCCTTCATCCGCCTTCTTGCAACATCTCATAGATAAACTCATATTCCTTTAGGGAGGGCGTTCCAGGTTTTTTGACCCAGAGACAGTGAAGAAACAGTGATTTGGTTCTCAGTTTGGAAGTTGTGGGAAATGGAGCAGACTTGCAATTTGTGGTGTTCCCATAGTATCCTTGGCCTTTTAGGAGGTGGAGATTATAATTCTGGAAGGTGCTGTTGAAGAAGCCTTTGCAAATTGTTGCAGTGCATCTTGTGCTACATGTTGCTACCACTGTACGTCAGTGATGGAGAGATTGAATGTTTAAGGTAATGAATAGGGTGCTGATGAAGTAGACTGCTTTATCCTAATGGTATTGAACTTCTTGACTGTTTTTGGACCTGTACTCACCCAGTATTCCACAAACACCGAACTTGTGTGGAGATGATTATAATCACTTCTGTTGGAGATGGACATTGCCTGACGCTTGTGGGTATCAATGTACTTGCCACTTATCAGGCAATCTGAATGTTATCCAGGTCTTGTTGCATGCAGGCATAGACTTCTTCAGTATCTGAAGAGTTTTAAATGGCACTGAACATTGTACAATCATGAGCAAACATCTCCACTTCTAACCATATGATGAAGGGAAGGACACTAATCGAGCAGCTATAGATGGTTGGGCTTTGATGCTAACTTGAGGAAATCCTGAAGCAATGTTCTGGGGTTGAGATGATTGGTCCCCAACAATCACAACCATCTTCCTTTGTAGTAGGTATGGTGCCAACCAGCAGAGAGTTTCCACCCCCTTGATTCTCATTAATTCCAATTTTGCTTGGGCTCCTTGATGCTCCACTTGGTCAAATGCTACCTCGATGTTAAGAGCAGTCATTCTCATCTCAACTCTGGAAGTCAGCTCACTTGTTCATGTTTGGACTAAGGTTGTAATAATGCCTGCGGCGGAGTATCCTTGGGACAATCCAAACTCAGCATTGGTCACCAGGTTATTGATGTGCAAGTGTCGCTTGATAGCACTATTAACGATACCTTCAATAACTTTGCCATTGATTAGAAGAAAACTGGGGCTGGATTCTCCGCCCTGCCGCACCACATTTCAGGTTCACCCTGCTGGCGGAATGCTCCGTTACGCCGGTCGGTCAATGGGGTTTTCCATTGTGGGACAGCCCCATGCCTTGGGGAAACCACCGGGCTGCTGGCAAAATGGAGCATCCCGCCAGCGGAGAATCCAGCCCATGATGTCTGACAATGGCTGGATTGGATTTTTCCAGCTTTTGGTTTGCAGGGTATACCTGGGCAGTTTTCCACATTGTTGAGTAGATGCCAGCAGTGTAGCTGCACAGGAATAGTTTGGTTAGAGCTGTGGCTAGTTCTGGAGTACAACTCTTCAATACTATCTTCAGGATATTGTCAGGGCCCATAACCTTTTCTATATGTAGTGCTCTCAGCTGAATCTAACTTCCCATTTGTCAGCCCAAGCTTGAATGTTGTCCATTTGAGCTATAGACACAGCATGCTTCAGTGTCTAAGGAATGGTGAATGGTGCTGAACATTGTGCAATCATCAGTAATCATCCCTATTTCTGACCTTGTAATGGAAGGAAGATTATTACTGAAGCAGCTGAAGATGATTGGGCCTAGGACACTACCCTGAGAAACTCATGCAGCAAAGACTATCGGCCATAATGAATGTACTCCAATAGTCTTCATTAGATCCTGTAATTTCTTTCAAGAATGGCTTTTCATTGTCTTTCACATTTGGCATAATGACAGCTACCCTTTGCTACTTCCCTGTTTTGAGTAGGTTATGCTTTTGTATCCTATAAACTACATTGTGTTACAAAATCTCCCTGTTACCTGAGCAAATACAAGATTTTACTTTCTCTCTTCAGCCTGCCTTGTTAATCACACAGCCTTTGATAATGTTAAATTCTCCCTCGACTATAGAAAATCTGATAAAATCTCCTCTGAGACACCTACAATGATGTAATCCTGAATTAATTCAACTTTCAGGGCTCCATATTCACAATTTCCAGCTAGCCAATATTAACTATTAATGCAAGAACTTACACAGGCTTCCAATCTTTGGATATGTCTATTGAACTTCCCCCTTTCTATGATTGAGTTTGCTCTAAGTTTGCAATATGTATGAAAAGCTTTCATAAAACCTTTGTATCTCGCCATTTCTTCATTTACACCCTGTCTGACCATTACGGGCAGCACGGTAGCATAATGGTTAGCACTATGGCTTCACAGCACCAGGGTCCCAGGTTCAATTCTCACTTGGGTCACTGTCTGTGCAGAGTCTACACGTTCTCCCTGTGTCTGGGTGGGTTTCCTCCGGGTGCTACGGCTTCCTCCCACAGTCCAAAGATGTGCAGGTTAGGTGGATTGGCCATGCTAAATTGCCCTTAGGTTAGATGGGTGTTACGGGGATAGGGTGGAGATGTGGAGTTAGGTCTGGTGCTCTTTCCAAGAGTCGGTGCAGACTCGATGTGCCAAATGGCCTCCTTCTGCACTGTAAATTCTATGAATCTATTCTGACTTCTGCACTACTGCCTGCAGCATAGAGAGGGGTACTGACCTCTTTCATGCCAGACGTCTCTGGTAGTCCTGAAGTGGTTCTCTATTTGGTAAATCTACAATGCCAGTTCTGCAACTTCTCAGGTTGATCTGGATCTTCCACGTGTTCAAAGCATTCTGATGAGGGTAAAAATTTCTCCATGGTTTTTCTTCACTCTGTCTGTTGGTATCTATTCCTAAAATGCTCTTTCCTTGCTGCCATTTTCCTGCTGCTTTTTCGGTCAGTTGCCTGTTTTCTCAGTGTTTTTTCTGTCGTCTTTATTGCTGTCACTGCCTGTTATCATCATTGTGGGTCTTGGCTTTGGTTGTCCTTGTTTCGGATTGAAAAGACTGCTGGAGGCAAGGTTGGTGTTAAATATTCATTTTTTATTAAACATTCTTCTAACTTAATAAAGGTAAAGATGAGCATGAGGCTTCAAACAGAACCATCTCTTATCATCCTCTATGGTCATGTGATTTACATCACTAATGATGTAAACTGCTGATTTACATTAACCCTTTACACTATGACATGAATGTTTAATAAAGAATGTACAAAAACACAGCACAGGAATAATGCCTGTTTTCCTATCTCCACTCTAGCCATCACATTGTCAGAAATGTGGGGTGAGCTATTACTGTTACATCTGATACAACGGCAGGTCCCAACAAGCCTCAACAATTGCAAATGATCACAGAAAGAAAATTCTATTGTGTGTATTTGAATGAGATATGGAAAAATCAGCTGTGCCACCTTACCGTGCATAATGTTTTCAGTTTTGTTTTTCTGACACTGTAACTTCAACATCAGAAACTGAAGTGGAGGCAGTCTTCTCCATTCCATGGCCCGTTAATTTAGATCAATGTGGCAGGTGTCCTATGGAGCCATGGGACCTTGTAGGCTCCAGTTTAATTGGGGGTCTCCTGCACTGGTGCAGGGAAATCCCTTTCAGCCTCACATGCTGGAGCTATTGGAATCAATAATGAGGAGATGCCACTAACCCTGGGGGCATCTTGAGTGGCCCTGGGACAGCTGGCATGTTCTCCTCCACCATCTGGGTGAGTGAATGTACCTCCCTCTCTCCTTGAGGGGAAGGGGGTCTGAAGGGAGGCCCAGGGGTCTCTGCAATGATGGAATGCAGGTCAGCGGACATGTGGATTGAATGCTTGACCTGGCTCCCCATGGTGCTTGCCATTCTCTCCACGAATGGATCCATGTGCTAAAATGCCTGGGACATAGCAAGAACTTTGTCTGGACTCCGACAATCCCCACACAAAGCCTGGCATCTGTGTCACATTTTCCCCTAGCCTGTGCTGCATGTGCAATAGGAGAACAACTCGCTGGCTGTCATCAGCGTGGGATTCAGCAGAGACTTGGGGCCAGATTCTCCATTTGGGAGACAATGTGCTGACGCCGGCGTGGGAACAGTTCCATTTTATGCTGAAAAAACGGTGCAAAAGCTGCACACACCCTCCGTCTGGTGGCGGGGCTAGCAGGCACACAGCATAGAGCTTCGGTCTTTAGCTGTGGATATGGCTGGAGAATTGCTGGGTCCATGGACGCGCATGCGCACGGCAACAGGTTACAGCAGACGCGCCGTGCAACATGGCGCCGGCCGCGCGCAAACCCAGCCTGCCAAATAATGACCCCCTTTGGCCAGGCTCGCCACGCCCGGACCACCACCCACCAGTGCCCCAGCACCAGCCAAAGCTCCCCCTGCCCACGGATCAGCTTCCCCCGACTGTGGCGGCGTTGGACTCAGTCCGCAGCCGCCACACCGGGTCTCAGAAACAAAATAGCACACGCACCCCACGCTGTCGAGAACTTGGCCCATCGGGGGCAGAGCATTGGGGGAGAGCCTTAGGTGACATCCTGAGGCTATTCCGATGGTGTGTGCCATACTCTGTGAGCATGTTGTTTTGGAGGGGATGGAGCTTTGCAAAAGTAGTGCCGCCCCGAAATTGGCGCTAACGGGGATTCTCTGGCCGAACGGAGACCGGAGAATCCTGCCCATGATCTCCTCCTGCAATCCTCTGACTATCACATCATCCGGCTGTCACAGCCTCTCTCAGATGCTAGGGTATGTCCGTGATGTGCTCAAAAGATTGTGCTCTCAAATCTGAATATGACCCCTCCACAGACCGTGTGGGTGTTACTGTACTGATGCAGGTGGATGATGAGCCAGATGATGGTGCATCATCTGGGACACTGGCTGCTTCATCCCCAGTGGTTAACTCTTCAGGTTTCTCCTGTAGCTGTGGCCAATCCATTGAATAGTCTTGACCTGTAGTGGAGAACAAAATGAATTACATTAAAAATCATTACAGTTTGAAGGATTCACATTTCACTGCGCACATCCTGTGCGCCCATTTGCCTCCAGCAGGATGGTTGTCGCTTCCTCCCTAGTCCTGGCTGGACGAACCTCACCATTTGTCATCAATCATGTTTCCTCCATGCCGCAAATCTCCATTATCTCTTCCTCAGTCGCTGCGAGGAGCATCAGGTCAGAGACGCCTCCATTTTACATCTTCTCTCCCTGGCATTGTGAGTGTGCTTGTCCTGCATGACAAAGTGCAGACCTAGTGATATTCCAAGTGACACCGAACCCCCCTAGACTGCATGGATCACCATTACACATTTACAGATTGTACCAAAACGCACACAGAAGACAAATGTCCAGATATTTTAGCTTCAAATGTAATGTGGTGCAAATTACGCATTCAATCTTCTGGCATAGCCGCCCAGCGGCACATATAGATTGCTGATGGCCACATGAGAGATTTCTGTTGACGATGCAACACTTGTACTTCTCCTTGTGAATCGGAGCAGGTTGTGGACCCAGATTGCTCACCTCCTCTGCTACCTCCATCCAGGCCACCTTGGTCTCTTGGGAAGGCCTTGTTCAGGAAAGAGCTCCTTCCAACGTTCCCTGACAGCTGGAGAAGAACGTGCAGGGAGGCATTGCTGAACTGTAGGGCTGGCCTGCTTCGACTAATAATGTGGCACTCAGTCAGTGGAATGTCCTGGCTGTGATGCCCAGCTTCCCCATTTGAACAGGATATTCTTTAATCGGACCCACATCGATGTTTCTTCTGATGGTGGGTTTTACTATTTAAAATCTTCCTTCTCTATTAAATCGCATGTGTTTCCTATGCCCACTGTTGGCACTTAGAATTTTAACAATGTTAATTTCTCACAGGAGCAGTAGCAGTGTGGCATCATGCCTGTTGTTATTAGAGTCTGCTGAGTTAGATAAGAGGTTGTAACATTTCCATTTGGCTACATTTACAGCTGAGAAAGTGATACGACGCAAAGTAAGGTTCCAGAGAAAGTAACTGTAGGCCAGTGCAATCTCGTGATAAAACTTGTGAGCACAGCTGATAGATAACGGGAAATAAGGCTTCTTGATTTTTCATTTCATCTTGTACTTACTTAAATTCCAGAGCTGAAACAACACACGTGGAACTGGACGATGTAAAAACCTTAAAGCTTTTAAACTGATACATAAACAAGACATAAGGCAGGTGGCTCGGCGGAGAGCAGCCTTTAAGTATGTCAAGGAGGTGCTGTTCAAGAAGCACGTGAAGTTTGGTCTGCGGTTCCCGGCTCGTTTATGGGTCACGCACCAGGGTCACCACAGCCACTTCTCCGAGCTTGAAGAAGCGATGGACTTTGCGAGGGATCAGGGGCTGGTCCCGAAAAGAAGCCCCACGGACGCGAATTAGGGCCCGAGGACTACCGTAGGAAGGCATGCCGAATGGGCCTGGACTGCTGTTCAACGGTTTGCTGGGTCAAAGGTGCCAAGCGGACCATTTGGGACTCTTTCCTTGTTCATGGACATTGGTTTGGGTTTTTTTTCTCTTATGTTTTTGTTTTTTCCTCTTTTTGCTGTTTTTTCCTTGTTGGGCGGATTTGTACTTTTTGTGCAGCTCGCGGAGGACACTGGAGCCAGCACGGTAACGAAGGGGGACCGGTCAGCAAGGGGGGCCAAGGACGTGGGTTGGGGGTTTTTTTTTTTGTTTTTTTGATGTCCATGCTTTCCTGTGCCAGTGAGTTTGCTCCAGTGGGTTAGAGAGGAGGATGGGGCGCCGGGAAGTGGGGAGGAGGACGGGGAAACAATGGGAATGAGACAGGAAGGCGCCGGAGTGTTGAGTCACCAGGCTAGCAGATTGGCTAGTCAAGGGAGTCAGGTGGGGGGGAGATCACAGCCAGTGGATGGCAGGGGTGGGGGTATCGGGGGATGTTGTTGGGGGGGATTGTTCTGCTGATGTGGGAGGGACTTGAAATAGGCACTGGAAAGGAGGTCGAGGGTGGAGGCAGCCAACAGGTGGGCCAGGAATGGCGCGACGCACGGGCCGGAGGCTGGCCCGAGAAAGGCTATGGCTGACCAGCGTGGGGGGGGGGGGGGGGGGGTTGTGCTCTCCGACCAGGCTGATCACCTGGAACATCAGGGGACTGAATGGGCCGGTTAAGAGGGCGCGGGTGTTCGCGCACTTGCGGGCTCTGAGGGCGGACGTAATTATATTGCAGGAGACACATCTGAAATTGTCTGACCAGACCAGGCTAAGGAAGGGCTGGATTAGCCAGGTCTTCCACTCGGACTTGGACTCGAAGGCCATGGGGGTGGCCATCATGATCAACATGCGGGTGCAATTTGAGGCGGAGGGCATAGCCGCAGACAGGGGGGCAGATACCTGATGGTACGGGACAGACTGGACGGGAGAAGAGTGGTGCTGGTGAATATATATGCCCCGAACTGGGATGACATGGACTTCATTAAAAGAGTGCTGGGGAAGATCCTGGATCTGGACTCTCGCAGGCTAATAATGGGGGGGGGGACTTTAACATGGTCCTTGACCCAGTTTTGGATCGGTCGTGTCCCAGAACGGGTAGACTCCCAGCAATGGCAAGGGAGCTGAAAGGGTTTATGGAGCAAATGGGGGCAGTGGACCCCTGGAGGGATAGACAGCCGACAGGAAGGGGCTACTCGTTTTACTCGCACGTCCATAAAGTATATTCTAGGATAGATTTCTTCGTACTAAGCAGGGATTGTATAGGGGAGGTAAAGAACACGGAATATTCGGCAATTACTATCTCAGACCATGCCCCGCACTGGGTAGACCTGCAGGTCGGGGGAGCGAGCTACCAACGCCCACAATGGAGGCTAGACGTGGGACTGCTGTCGGAGGAGGGGATCTGTGAAAGGCTTCGAAGGTGTATGCAAAATTACCTGCAGGTGAATGACACGGGGGAGGTCTCAGGGGTGACCCTGTGGGAGGCGCTAAAGGCAGTAGTGCGGGGGGAGCTGATTTCAATTGGGGTCCACAGAGCCAAGGCAGACAGGGCAGAGGTGGATAGATTGGTCAGGGAAATGGGTCGGATAGATGAAGAGCACGCGGAGTCCCCAGAGGAGGTTTTACTCAGGGAGAGGCAGAGACTACAGGCGGAACTGGGGGCACTATCCACGAGTAGGGCCGTGGACCAGCTTAGGAAGGTGAGGGGCATGGTGTACGAGCATGGGGAAAAGGCTAGCAGACTGTTAGCGCAGCAACTCAGGAGGAGGGAGGCGGCCAGGGAAATAAGTAGAGTGATGGATGGGGAGGGGCGCAAAGTGGAGGACCCGGCAGGATTGAATAAGGTTTTCCGGGACTTCTATCGCAAGCTGTATACTTCGGAGCCGCCGGAAGAACCGGAGGGGATGAAAAGGTTTCTGGACGGGTTAACATTCCCAACAGTAGGTGGGGGGCGAGTGGATGAGCTGGGGGCCCCGATTAGAGTGGAGGAGGTATTGGGGGGCCTAAAGGCCATGCAGTCGGGGAAAGCCCCGGGGCCGGATGGATACCCAGTAGAGTTCTATAGGATGTTTTCTGAGCTGGTGGGCCCGGTCTTGGCGAGGGTTTTCAATGAGGCAAGGGACAGAGGGACCCTGCCGTCGACAATGTTGCAAGCCACTATATCACTGATATTGAAGCGGGGTAAAGACCCGGAGGCGTGCGGGTCCTACAGGCCAATCTCCCTGATTAATGTTGACGCCAAGCTTCTGACAAAGGTACTGGCGGTTAGAATGGAGGACCGCGTACCGGAGGTGATTGGGGAGGACCAAACTGGGTTCATGAAAGGGAGGCAGCTAGCGGCCAACCTGAGAAGATTACTTAATGTGATAATGATGCCTCCGGCAGGCAGGGAGGTGGAGGTAGTGGTGGCGGAGAAGGCCTTTGACCGGGTGGAGTGGGACTATCTATGGGAGGTGTTCGGACGGTTTGGGTTCGGGGAGTGGCTGGTGGATTGGATCAAATTATTATATCAGGCCCCGAAGGCCAGCGTCAGGACCAACAGAGAAGTGTCGGAGTACTTTAGGCTGTACCGAGGGACCAGACTGGGCTGCCCGCTCTCCCCGCTGCTGTTTGCGCTGGCCATAGAGCTGCAGGTGATTGCGCTGAGAGCTGCAAAGGGATGGAAGGGGATGGTTAGGGGCGGGGTGGAACATAGGGTCTCTCTTTACGCAGACGACCTGCTCCTGTATGTGTCGGACCCAGTGGCCGGGATGGGAAGTATACTGGGAATGTTGAGGAAGTTCAGCCAGTTTTCAGGATACAAATTAAATACGGCCAAGAGTGAAATGTTTGTGGTACAGGCAAGGGGCCAGGAGAACAGATTGAGGGGGCTACCGTTTAGGCTGGTTGAGGAAAATTTACGGTTTTTGGGAATCCAGGTGGCGCGAGACTGGGGCAGGCTGCATAAGTTAAAATTGGCCAGGGTGATGGAGCAAATGAAGGGAGAGTTTTGGATATGGGATGCACTCCCGCTGTCGCTGGCAGGGAGGGTGCAGACTGTAAAGATGACAATCCTCCCTAGATTTCTGTTTGTTTTTCAGTGCTTCCCGATTTTTGTCCCACAGTCCTTCTTCAAAAGAGTTAACAGGATGATCATGAGCTTTGTCTGGGCGGGAAAATCCCCGCGGGTGAAGAAGGCGATGCTGGAGAGGAACCGCAGCGAGGGAGGGCTGGCTTTGCCGAGTCTGATTAATTATTACTGGGCGGCCAATATCGCTATGATAAGGAAGTGGATGGTGGTACGGGGTCTATCTGGGAGCGGGTGGAGGCGGCTTCGTGCAGGGGCACCAGCTTGGCAGCCCTGGTCACGGTTCCTCTACCGCTGCCGCCGGCCAGGTACTCCACCAGCCCGGTAGTGGTGGCGACCCTGAGGATATGGGGCCAGTGGAGGAGGCATGTAGGGGAGACGGGGGCGTCGGTTTGGGCGCCAATCTGCGACAACCATCGGTTTGCCCCCGGGAGTATGGATGGGGGGTTTCGAGCATGGCGGCGGGCGAGGGTGGGAAGGGTGGGCGATATGTTCCTGGAAGAGAGCTTTGTGAGTTTGAGGAGCTTGGAGGAGAAATTTGGGCTGGTAAGGGGAAATGATTTTAGGTACCTACAGTTGCGGGACTTTGTTCGTAGACAGGTCTCAT
Organism: Scyliorhinus canicula; assembly: GCF_902713615.1. Taxonomy (NCBI): domain Eukaryota; kingdom Metazoa; phylum Chordata; class Chondrichthyes; order Carcharhiniformes; family Scyliorhinidae; genus Scyliorhinus; species Scyliorhinus canicula. Next base: position 168,026,944 of record NC_052149.1, read on the forward strand.
CTTTCCCATGCCTCCCGCCAATGGGGATCCAAGACAGAATAGTCTCTAGGGGGAAGAAGGGGAGGGTAGAGTCTCTGATATTTATAAGGTGCTCATGAGGGAGGAAGGGTCCCAGACGGAGGAACTGAAACTTAAATGGGAGGAGGAGCTAGGCGGGGAAATGGAGGACGGGCTGTGGGCAGAGGCCCTGAGTAGGGTAAATTCGACCGCAACATGTGCCAGGCTCGGGCTGATTCAATGTAAGGTCGTTCACCGGGCCCACATGATGGTGGCTCGGATGAGCCAATTCTTTGGGCTAGAGGACAAATGCGCTAGGTGTGCGGGAGGGCCAGCGAACCACGTACACATGTTTTGGGCATGCCCGAGGCTTAGGGGGTACTGGGAGGGATTCGCGGGGATCATGTCCTGGGTGCTAAAAACAAGGGTGGCGATGGGTCCAAGGGTGGCAATTTTTGGGGTTTCGGAAGACCCGGGAGTCCAGGGGGAGAAAGAGGCCGATGTTTTGGCCTTTGCTTCCCTGATAGCCCGGCGACGAATACTATTGGCGTGGAGGGACTCAAAACCCCCGAAGACTGAGTTGTGGCTTGCGGACATGTCGAGTTTCCTGGTTATGGAAAAATTAAGTTCGCCTTTTGGGGATCTGTACAGGGGTTCACGCGGAGGTGGCAACCATTTATTGACTTCTTTGCGGGAGAGTGAGCGTCAGCAGTGGGGGCGAGGGGGGGTTGAGTAGAGTAGAGTAGGAGGGATAAAATGGCGGGTAGTACCGGTGCGAGAGGAGCGGGCTTGTGCAGTATGTTATGATTGAAGTATTGAATGTACGTGGATGTTTGCACATTTTTGCCTTTTTTGCTTTCTTTCTGTTGATGTCTGTAACTGTTTACAAAGCCAAAATCTACCTCAATAAAATTGTTTATTTAAAAAAAAACAAGACATAAGGCGCGATTCTCTGCTCCCCACTCCGGGTGGGAGAATCGCAGGAGGGCCGGGCGAATCACGACATGCCGCCCTGGCACCCCCCGCGTTTCTCCCACCACCATCCCAAAATGGCGTGTCGCATTTTGCGTGAAGCCGCTCGGAGAATCGTCGCTCGCCGTTTTTCACGGCGACCAGCAATTCTCCGGCCCGGATGGGCCGAGCAGCCTGACGAACCCAACCGGTTCACGCCGGCGTCAACCACACCTGGTTGCTGCCGGCGTGAACAGCGTGCGACAGGTAAGTGTGGGGCCTGTGGGGGGCAGAGGGAGGATCGAGCACCACGGGCATGCTCATGAGGTGGCTGGCCCGCGATCGGTGCCCACCGATCGTCGGGCCGGCGTCCCTAAGAGACGCACTCTTTTTCCTCCGCCGCCCCGCAAGATCAAGCCGCCAAGACTTGCGGGGCAGCTGAGGGGAAGACGGCAACCACGCATGCGCGGGTTGGAGCCAGCCAACCTGCGCATGCGCGTGAACGTCACTTAGGCGCAGCCGGCCGCATCATTCTCGGCGCACCGCTTTGACGCAAGCGGCAAGGCCCGGCGCCCGAGATTCGCGCACCGTCGCTCCTAGCCCCCCGGGGGGGGGGGAAGAATGGGGGGCGAGGAGCGGCCTCCGATGTCGGAGTGCAACACTCCAGGCGCGATTCTCCACTCCCCACGCCGGGTGGGAGAATCACGGGAGGGCCGGGCGAATCACGCCACGCCGCCCTGGCACCCCCGCAATTCTCCCACCCCCCCCCCAAAATGGCGTGTCGCATTTTGCATGACGCAACTCGGAGAATCGCCGCTCGCCGTTTTTCCCGGCGACCGCCGATTCTCCGGCCCTGATGGGCCAAGCGGCCTGACGACCCCGACCGGTTCACGCCGGCGGCAACCACACCTGGTCACTGCCGGTGTGAACATCGCACGACAGGTAAATGTGTTGCCTGTGGGGGGTGGAGAGAGGATCGAACACCACGGGCGTGCTCATCAGATGTCTGGCCCGCGATCGGTGCCCACTCTTTTCCCTCCGCCGCCCTGCAAGATCAAGCCACCATGTCTTGCGGGGCAGCAGAGGGGAAGGCGGCAACCGCGCATGCGCAGGTTGGAGCCGGCCAACCTGCGCAGGTGCGGCTGATGTCACTTAGGCACCGCCGGCTGCGTCATTCTCGCGCCGCCGTTTTGATGCAAGCGTCAAGGCCCGGCGCCCGAGATTCGCGCTACGCCGCTCCTAGCCGCCGGGGAGGGGGGGGGGGGGAATAGAGGGCGAGGAGCGGCCTCCATTTCGGAGAATTGCACCCATAAATTTCATCAGTAAACCCCTCAAAGGCTTCATGTGCATTCCTCAAAATTTTTAAACTATGATTCTATCATTACGGCAATTTGATTGGAATTAGAGTGAAGATCTTGAAAATAAAATGACAACATAAATGATTCAAAACGCATTTCCTGTTTAGCCTTCCCAGTCATAATAGTTTTCCAATTATTTCCTGTTAAATACAAATAACTATGCACCCATTTATTTTTTGCTGTCTCAGAGCTGCACACTATTGATCATTGGCTTTTCAATATAATGTCAGATTTTTACTGATTGAAAATAATCATATTGATTCTGTGGTTTCTGGCATCTGAGAAAAGAATCAGTTAATAAGGAGTGACAGTGATAGGGTACATACATTATTACAAGGTTACAAGATAATGAAGGCTGGTCAGCTCAACTTGACTCATCTATCCACAAAGACCTACTGTTCCCCCATTATTGCATCTAACTGGTTCCTCAGCTGTCTTGGGCCATCAGCAGAAGCAGAATTATATTCAACAACAATCCGTATAACCTTATGGCCTGACAAGGCAACCACTACCATCAAGCTGGACCATCAACCCTGGTTCAATGAAGAGCCCAGAACGGCATGCAAGAGCAACACCAGGCCTATCTAAACATGAGATGTCAAGCTGGTGAGGCTACAAATAAGGGCTGCTTACATGCCAAATAGTGGATGCAACTGAGTGGATACAATCTATTACAAGTTGTAATAGATCCTACAATCAACAGATCAGAATAAAGCTCAGCAGTCCTGCTACATCCAGTCATAAATGATGGTGGACAATTAAACAACTAACAAAAGGAGGAAGCTCCACAAATATCCCCATCCTCAATGATGGGACAGCCCAGAACATCAGTGTATAAGATAACGCTGAACCATTTGCAACCAACTTCGGCCAGAAGTGCCAAGTGGATGATCAATCTCTAGCTCCTCCTAACGCCCCCAACATCGCAGGTCCCAATCTTCAGCCAATTTGATTTACCCGATATGATTTCAATAAACAGCTGAAAACACTGGACACTACAAAGGCTGTGGGTACTGACAGCAATAGTGCTGAACACTCATTCTCCAGAAGTAGCTGCACTTTTGGCAAGCTGTTCCAGTACAGCTACAACGCTGGCATCTACCCAGCAACATGGACAATTGTCTGGTTATTCCCTGCCCACAAAAAGCAGGACAAATCCAACCCAACCAGTTACCACCCCATTAGTTTACTCTGAATCATCAGCAAAGTGATGGAAGGCACCAGCACCAGTGCCATCAAGCAAGCAGCACTTACTCAGCAATAGCCTCTTCATTAATACTCAATTTGGGTTCTGGCAGGGCCATTCAGTTCCTGACCTTGGTCTAAACATGAATAACAGATCTGAACTCCAGAGGTGACAGGAGAAAACTGCCCTTGACATCAGGTGGCATTTGACCGAATGTAGCATCGAGGAGCCCGAACAAAACTGAAGTCAATGGGAATCAGGGGAATAACTCTCCATTGCCGAGAGTCATACCCAGCACAAAGAAAAATTGTTGTGGTTTTTAGATTTCAATCATTTCAATTGCAGGATATCACTACATGAGTCCCTCAGTGTAGTTCCAAAAAACTAACCACCTTCAACTCTTTCATAAAGACCTTCCCTCCATTGTAAGGTAAGAAGTGAAGATGTTCGCTGATGACTGCAAAATATTCAGCACCAGCCACAATTCTTCAGGTACTTAAACAGTCTTTGTGCATCTGCAGCAAGAGCTGGGCAACGTTCAGGCTCCATTCAATGAAGAGTGCGGAAGAACATGCCATGGACAACATCAGGCATATCGAAAACCTGGTGAAGCGACAACACAGGACTACTTGTGTGCCAAACAGCATAAGCAGCAAGTAAAAGACAGAGCTAAGCGATTCCACAATGAAACATCAGATCTAAGCTCCGAATTCTTGCTATTTTCCCTTGCCATTCAATAACATTACCATCACTGAATTCCCCCACTCTCAACATCCAGGGGCTACCATTGATCGAAAATTGAACTGGACAATTATATGACTACAATTGCTAGAACAGCAAGTTAGAAGCTCGGAAATCTGTGGCGGGTAATTTAAATCTCGACTGCTGAAAGCCTGCCAACCATCTATGCGGCATAAATCAGGAGTGTGATTGAATAATCGTCCCTTGCCTGGATGAGTGCAGCTCCAACAGCACTCATAACACTCAACACCATCCAAGGCAAAGCGCCCACTTGATTGGCACCCCACGCATCCCGTTAAAAATTCACTCCCTCCCCCATCAATACCCAGAGGCTGCAATGTGTACCATCTATAAGTTACATTTCAGCAACTACCCAGTATTCCTTTCATAGAACCTTCCAAACCTGCAACCTCTAACATCTAGAAGGACAAGGGCAACAGATGCAGGAAAACACCACCACCTGCAAGTTCCCTCCAAGCCAAGACATCCTGACTTGGAACTATGACACCATCCCTTTATTGTTTCTGGATCAAAATCCTGGAAAATACCCATGAACAGCATTGTGGGTGTATCTACACAACAGGGACTGCAGTGGTTCAAGAAGGCAGCTCAGTAGCACCTTCTTAAGACCAATTAGTGACAGGCAATCAATGCTGGTCTAATCAGCAATGGCCACATCGTGTGAACAAATAAATAAAAATGAACTGAAAAGATCTGGGGGGATTTTCGGCTCCTATTTTTGGGGAGGGGGGTACGGCAGAGGAGCGGAAAATCGAGCAGGAGTCCCAAAACGGATTTTACACCAGCAGGATTTCCCCGTTCGATTGTCCCCATCACCTGCAAATGATGCAACAGGAATCCCAACTTTAAAAATCAGGATTCCCAGTTGTATCAAATAAAAAATCACATCAGACCTTTATACCTGGTATACTCCCACGTTACATTGTCCAGTCACATCGGCATTCCTATCATGCCAAGTCCCGCATGCTGACCGGTAAGCCAAAGCAGCTGGAGATGCACAGATGAGTACAGACCCCAAGAGGAGAGAGGGTCATGCTCAGCACTGCCTCTTGCATGTGCCAGCGGGCAGTTTTGGAGGAGGGCAGTTTGTGGCGGGGAGGGGTGGGGTTTCCGTGGGGAAGGGATTCTGTGGGGGAGGTGCCAGGGAGCTCCATGGAAAGGGGGGCCTAATTCTGTGGTGGTGGGTGGTGTACTAAATTTACTTTTTTAAACCAGGGCACCCTATGGCCGTGATGTCATGGGACCTGCACCTTCAGTTCTTTGACAGTGTTTAAAAATATTGCGGGAAAAGCCGGCAGCACAGGCGACAGGCTACCCTCTGCTTTTCCTGCACAAAATGACATTTTGCCAAAGAATCGCAAAGTTTCGCCCGATGATCGAAATATAAAATTGACAGCTGTATGCATCGCACAGTGGTCGCAGACACAAGCAACTCATCGCCCAGTGCTAAGCACAGGCTGTGTGAGAGGAAACCCCAGGAGAAGATCTGACCACTAAACTCTGTTCCCTTCTTCAGTCAGACCAGGATCTGAATCTCGAATTTACCACTTTCACCTTGACGTAGAATGGCGAGAACCGAAAAACACTGATTTAAAGTGACAGTGAGAGGTTAGAATCTGCAATGCATTGCCTGAGAGTACGGCAGAGATAAATTTCAATTGGATAATTATCTGAACAGAAAGATAACAGGACTATCGGGAAAAGACAGGGAATTGGGACGAGCTAAGTTGTTCTGGCAGAAAGCTGGCAAGGTCATGCCTGGCCAAATGGCCTCCTTCTGCACTCTAAACATTAGAATTCTATAAAACCATTTTGATGAAAGGTTATAGTGTAAATGCAGCTTATTTTAGTCTCTCCAATCTCTTGTCCACTATTGGCCCAGTTACTGTTGGTTTTTGACTTTGTGTTGTACTTTTCACTTACTTTTTACCCTTTCCAATGTTTTAACCCGTTGATTAGAATTATTCCGGATGGATTGCAGTGGGCTTTTCTAGTCCTGCTTGTTCTACTGTTCCAATGACTTAAAACCTTTTTTCTCACTTTCTGTTCATTGTTTTCCTCCACTTTTTTTACTTTCTTTTCTTCATCCCTGTGTTGTATTGTTTTTTTTTGCTTCATGGCCTTTGAATCTGTTATCAATCATGCCAATTGCTCCAGTAAGAGATAAAATCCGGTACTGAGGAGCATTGAACAGCTGGGGATCTCCCAGGAAAGCCCGATATTTTTGCAGCAGTGAAAGATTGTGCACGAACAGTTACTCAACAGCATCATGAAAGAAAACCAAAATCAGCAATGAAGGCTTGAGGAAGAGAACAAAATGGAAGGCTGCTATGGCGAAGATAATGGAAACCTGTCACCTGTATGGGCAATGGAAGAAATATGTCAGCAAGGGAAAAATGGACGAGGGTCAATATTCCATACCAGGAAAGACAAAAGAGGGAGATTATTGAAAGGCGAAATGAGAATTTGAGAACTATTCTTGGGAGCAGAATGTGGAATTTTAAGTTGCAGCAATGGTGTAAAATGGTTATATCCAGAATCTACTGCTCACCATTTGCCCACCTTACCTTCTCATCAAAAGGACGCTCAGTTTGAACACATCCCAAGTGCCTGATGTTAAAGTCACCCAAGCTCCAAAGGAAAATGCCCTACTCATCAAAGAGAATAGTCACGAGTAAGTGTTTGGGCAAATGGCAAGCACAAGTTTGAGGCTTTACCAGGCAGTAAGCAAATACTGTAAAACTCTGCAGGAGCAGCACTGTGGACAGCATAATTCATCATAAAATGTATAACTGCACTGTCAGCATCATACTGACCACATCACATTTCTTCAGATTTTATTAGTTGGTGATTCTTCTAAATTAAGTTAATTTTCCTTTGTCTTTCTTTTGGCTCGCTATCTTACCTTCACTCACTCATTCTTCGTTTTGTCAGACTGGATCTTGAACCAGATTGTGGAAAACACAATGGCAAATAGTGTCAGGTGCAACTTCCTTCCATTTAAAGTTCCTTTATCTTTTGTTCTGGTTTCGCCTCTTCTGTCGGATTACGCTAACATTACTAGCATAAACAAACAGAAACCCCTTTCAAAATGTAGTGATTTTAAACAGGATGACATTAGATTCCTGAGGCGGGATTCTCCATTGGCTGACGTCAGAACCGGGAAACGTGATTGGGTGGGAAATCGGTTTTGACATCAAAATAGCGGCGGGCGCCCGTTTCATGCCAAACCGCAATCCTCCCGATCCTCGACAGAGGCGTAAATGTGTTCCATTCTACATGTACAGTAAGCACCGGGGCAAATTCCCGACGGCGAGGCTCATTTGTGCTTTTAAAAATCGAGAAACAGGCGCCATGGTTGATGAGGGAGAAGGAGGAGGTAGGAGATAGAGAGGCGCAACCGTGGGCTGCCGACCCTGACACTGACCGGGCTGGCAGGGATGGAGGGGCCATGCCAGGACCGGGGAGGTGACTGGGGGAAGGACTAAAGGGGCAGGGTGACCCGCCACGGGACTGGGGCAGTGTCCATGCATGGACCACCATGCCGGGGCCTGCAAGGCAACCGCCTTAGAACATAGAACATACAGTGCAGAAGGAGGCCATTTGGCCCATTGAGTCTGCAGCGACCCACTTAAGCCCTCACTTCCACCCTATGCCCATCACCCAATAACCCCTCCAAACCTGTTTTGGTCACTAAGGGCAATTTAGCATGGCCAATCCACCTAACCTGCACGTCTTTGGACTGTGGGAGGAAACCAGAGCACCCGGAGGAAACCCACGCAGACACAGGGAGAACGTGCAGACTCCGCACAGACACTGACCCAGCAGGGAATCGAACCTGGGACCCTGGCGCTGTGAAGCCACAGTGCTATCCACTTGTGCTATCGTGCTGCCCTCTAGTGCTACCGTGCTGCCCTTGCTGAGCACCTGACTGACCACCCACTTTGGCCCTGGTTCTGTATGACATGACATGGAGTGACACGGCGGTATGGGTGCCTCCATCCCCGCACCACAGCCCCCACTCGTCCACCACACCACCCCTGCACCAGAGCCCCTACTTTCCCCAACCGCACACTCCCGCACCCCAACCCCCACTCACCCAGGCCAACACCCCAGCATTACAGCCCCATCCCCATCCCCCACCCTCCACCGTACCCCTCACAGGTGGGACATCACACAGGCCACTGAAGTGCAACACCCACTGTAACCCGTACAGGGGGTTGGCAGATGGGGGCGGGCGGAGCATACCGTTAGCTGGGGCAGCGCTAGCCAGCGGTACCTTGGCAGCAGGGACGAGCGGCAGGGCCAGAAGCCCCCAAGGTGCTGGGCACCAACAGGGGTCATGGGAGCGGGGATGGGGGGTGGACATGCGTAAGCAGAGTCCACAGTGCCAACCGAGGCCACCTGATAGCCCGGTGGCCTGGTTGGGCACGGGGGGTATGCACAATGCTAACATGTTAGCCTTTCACCCCTTGCAGACAATGATATTGGAATTCAACCATCGATGGTGGTCTTTCGATGGTCGCTGCAGCCATGAGGGATGCACTGTGGTTATACGAGCTGGAGTTGCTCAAGGTTGAGGAAGCAGCGGAGTGTGCAGCAGTGGAGGTTACACCAGAGGAATTGGAGGCAGCCACTGAGAATGCTGAGCCGCCTGCCGAACAGACCACGGAGGAGGAGGTGCAAAGGAGATGCCGCATGAGTCCTTGTGTGTCCCGGCAGCACTTGTCATTCGAGAACCTGCTGGATTGGGCATGCCGTCGAAGAATCTGGCTGAACAGGGAGACAGCACAGTCTATCTGCCAGATCATGTTGCAGCTGGCACTGCGGGGATATGGGAGAGGACAGCCGCTCCCGGTAGCCATCAAAGTGACGGTCCACGGTGATCCAAGCAAAGATTACCTCACCATCATATGTTTTGATCACAAGACACAGGTATATACCATTTTATACTGGCATAATATACCACTTTCAAACAGGAGTCTGAAATACATCCTCACTGAGAACTTACTTGCTATGATTTGTAGGGACATGTCATAATTTATTAAAGGTGAATGGAAATCAGTTAATTGATTTTTCCTCTTTAAATAACAATATCTTTGTGACATTTGGTGTAGAATATGTTCTGTAGCTGTGAGTTAAATATCCCCATGGTAGTTTGATATTCATGGCTATTCCCGATTGGAACTCATTTTCTGCCCAGTGATTCTATCACAAGATGTGATAGAAGTGGGCAGCACGGTAGCATGGTGGTTAGCATAAATGCTTCACAGCTCCAGGGTCTCAGGCTCGGTTCCCGGCTGGGTCACTGTCTGTGCGGAGTCTGCACGTCCTCCCCGTGTGTGCGTGGGTTTCCTCCGGGTGCTCCGGTTTCCTCCCACAGTCCAAAGATGTGCGGGTTAGGTGGATTGGCCATGCTAAATTGCCCGTAGTGTCCTTAAAAGTAAGGTTAAGGGGGGGGGGGGGGGGGGGGGGGTTGTTGGGTTATGGGTATCGGGTGGATACGTGGGGTTGAGTAGGGTGATCATTGCTCGGCACAACATCGAGGGCCGAAGGGCCTGTTCTGTGCTGTACTGTTCTATGTTCTATGTTCTATGTCTGAATTGTAAGAATCAAAGGTGCAATCTGATCATTAGTAAGATGTATTGATAATATTGTTATTGAAAGATTGATGGACCGGCATGTAATAAATAACCGGGATACCAAAACACTTCATTTGACACAAAAGCAAAATGTTGTGGTTTCTTGAAAACTGCAATAAAAACAGAAAGTGCGATAAACATTCAGCAGATCAGGCAGCATCTGTAGAAAGAGAACCAAAGGTGACGTTTCAGCTGGTTGGAGTTCATCACAACTGCTACTCATGTCAAGACAGTAAGAAGTCTTACAACACCAGGTTAAAGTCCAACAGGTTTGATTCAAACACGAGCTTTCGGAGCGCAGCTCCTTCCTCAGGTGAATGGCAAGATATGTCATTTGAAAGTTCCTCTTCACAGTGAAAATCTGGCTTGGAGTCGTATCTCCACCAGTGTTAATATTAATAAGTGCTACACGTCTACAGAATGAATTCATTTTAATGCTTTCAGAACATTGGCTGAATTTGTTTTGCTATTTGCATGAGTTTTAACAATGGGTAGAATTTTCCTTTTTTTCTTCTGAGTGCTGGCTCAGGCGAAAAAAAACAGTTTGCAACTTGTCAGCTGCACAGCCATCCTTTCTCGTCAGATTGTCCAGCACTTGGCAAAAAAAAAAGGCCAGAGGCATGCCCCACACGGTCACGCTGACGGGCAGGCCTGAAAAAGACCTGCAATACTGGAACAGCAGAGATCCAGGGCTAGATTCTCCGATTCTGGGGCTATGTCCCACCCTGGCGTGGGGACGGTGGTGTTTTACGTCAAAAGAAATGGTGTAAAAAGGCCACCGATCCCCCATTTTTCTGGGGGTTAGCATGCGTGCTACATGGCAGAGGCCGCTCACGGACCTGGCCCGCGAAATAGTGCCCCCCTTTGGCTGGTCCACAACCCCCCCCACAGTGCCCCCAGCCCCTAATACAGTCCCTCCCTGCCCAAGGATTGCCCTTCCCCCGACTGTGATGGGTCTGGACTGAGTCCGCAGCTGCCACGCTGAGATCCCGATAGATGAGACCACACGTGACTGGCGCCATCTAGAATTCGGCCGGTCAGGGGCGGAGCATCGGTGGGTGGTTAACATTTTTAAAGACCTGTTGTAAACCTTGCCGACATAACATCAGCGAGGGGGGAAATGCCAATGTGAGTGGATGATACAGCAGGGAAGCCCTATACTTATAGGTTGATGCATATAAATAAGGTTCTCAACCTTCCAGGGCAGCACGGTGGCACAGTGGTTCGCGCCGGGTTCGATCCTGGCCTCGGGTCACTGTCCGTGTGGAGTTTGCACATTCTTCCCGTATCTACATGGCTCTCACCCCCACAACCCAATGGTGTGTAGGGGAGGTGAATTGGCCATGCTAAATTTGCCCTTAGGCAGTCTCATTATGTCAATGTAATGTGGCGTGGACAATCTCGCCAGTGAGATTCTCGCATCTTCACTCTCACGAGATTTTGTGCCAGTCGCCACTTCCACCCGCAGTGAGCACAGCCGCAAAATCACAGCCTATGTGTTGCAAATGAAGACAAAGCCTAATTGGATCACATTGTCATGATGGAGAATCAGAAAACATTATGACTTATTTTGCTTTGAAAACTGTAAATTATTTCATTTTTATTTCATGTTTTCAGCATTTGCCTTATTTATTTGTTTCTTTCACATTGTGATCAATTTTTACTGTTTATACAGTGATATGATTCAAAGATTGCTCTGACCTACTGGGTGGTTTTGATTGGGCTTTGTGATGAATGTAGGGAATTTTTATGTAGATTGTATTTTATCTGTTGCAGTAATGTTATTAAAAGCCTGGGTTAAGATATATATTTGTTGCAGCTATATCATTAAAGAACCTAGCTTAAGGTATCCATATTCGGTGTCTGGTAAGGCTGCAATTAAGATGTCATAAAAGTGAGATAATTATTGATTTTAACCATTTACTTGTTGACAAAGAGATGCCTAATAGAACTTTGTTATGATTGGTGAAGATACCCCAGAGAGTAAATAATTTGAGACATTGTGTTTAGGCTTAGGTAAGCAGGTCATGGGATAAGAGTGGGACAGAGATGATGTAATTAATGTAAGAAACCAGGTCTGTAGCAAGCAGCTTTGGCTGTCAGATTTTGAGCCTTAAAATGATAGAAGGATCTGCAGGCTGAAAAAGATAGAAGGATCTGCAGGCTCGCTCTCCAAGCAGTCTTTCCAAGAATGTTCTACACAAGAGTACAGCAAGTATCCCTGTGATTGCAAACTTTATTTACCAGTGGCTTTTGACCTGTAATGAGCTTTGCTTAAGTGTAGACAGCGAAGGTATAAGTTAGTAGTTAATGTGTTTCCTTTAATTGTAAGAATTATTTAACTGTTAATTGAAAAACTATTCCTGTGTTAATTATAAACTTTGTTTTAACATAAAAGATCCACATTTGTCAGTGGAACCATTCCTGGGGCAAAATATCCTTTCCTCACAGTTTTAAAATTGAAAATTGCTTCGGTCTCACCCAGTTTCCTAATATAAATTGTGGTTTGATCTGGTACCTTGACAGTAGAAATCGAAGAAGGTGACTCTGGTGGGACCCAATTTTATTAAACCATCACCAATATGGCAAATTAGTATCTTACAAACATTAGAATTTCTAGTGTCTAATGTATCATCTTCATGGCATAAATCAGTGGATAGTAACAATGAGCTAGAATTCTGGCTGATTTATTTGCCCCTTCTTTACACAGCAACATTGAGGCCAATTGCAGTACCTCACTTGATGAAGTAACTGAAATAATCTAATCAAACAAAAGAATAAACCAGCAGCTATCCAGGTCGATAGTGTTCATCATCAGCGTGGACATGCAAATGCCTACTGGGTCATCAAGACTATTCACCCAGTTTCTTATTATTCAAGAATTGAAAGCAAAGCCCAAAAATGAAATTCCTGGTGAAAAATCTTGAAACAGGAAGTCGTTGCTGGTGGGAAGCTTCTCATCATGAAATGAACTTTAGGAGATTACAGATGCCTACAATGTTTCATCATAAATGAATGGAAAATTGCAGCCAATGCATTCACCATTTTATTAAAACAAACGTTATTATTAACACAGGAGTAGAATTAGAATTAGAATTAGAACAGTACAGCACAGAACAGGCCCTTCGGCCCTCGATGTTGTGCCGAGCAATGATCACCCTACTCAAGCCGACGTATACCTATACCAGTAACCCAACAACCCCCATTAACCTTATTTTTTAGGACACTATGGGCAATTTAGCATGGCCAATCCACCTAACCCGCACATCTTTGGACTGTGGGAGGAAACCGGAGCACCCGGAGGAAACCCACCCACACACGGGGAGGACGTGCAGACTCCGCACAGACAGTGACCCAGCCGGGAATCGAACCTGGGATCCTGGAGCTGTGAAGCATTTATGCTAACCACCATGCTACCGTGCTGCCGTAATCACATTAACATCCAGAGGAGTTGGTTCCTGCCAGCAATGCAAGCTCAGAAAATAGCCCCTTCTTTGTTAACTTTCTATGTGATATTTGCATGTAGTACGTAAAAAACAATACATTAAAGTTTTTTAGTAATGGCTCCTTTAGACTGAAAAAACCCTGTCTTGACGTATTCATTTAATTTTCTCAATGGAAGGCCATTGCATCTTAGTCCCTGCATATATTTATGGAGGTAAACAATTTCTTGGTAGTTATTTTCAAATGAATTTTCCCATTTCCAATCACATCAAGAAATATCACATCACAAAAACAGGATATCAAATGTTTACATTCCCAAATGGAAGAAATACTGACACTATCCATCTAAAGATAAAATAAGTATTGAGTTTAAAGTTTATGTCCAAATCTATTGACCATAATATGCAGGAGATATGATTTTGAGATTGAATATCAAGTACAATTGCTGTGCTCAATATGATAAGAAAATAAGCTGTCAGAAAACTGGCAAACATATTGGGCGGGGTTTTCCAATAGCTGATGCTGAAATTGAGAAATGTGATTAGGCGGAGTATAGCTACCGACGCCAAAATCACAGCAGGTGCCGATTTGATGCCAAATCGCGATTTTCCATCTCCTCGCAAACGGCATCAATGCATTTCTCCCTGCATGTACAGTGGACACCATTTGCATATCATTAGCGGGCCTGACCTGGTATTCTCCAGGGCCTCCGCGATTCTCCGCCGCCAATGGGCTGAGATCCCGACGTCGTAGTTCACTTGTGCTTTTAAAAATCATAAAAGCGCATGGCGGTTGCTGAGGGAGAGAGACGGGATATGGAAGATGTCCAACATCACCATAGTTTGCTCACAGTTGTGCCATTGGCTGGGGGGCTTTGCCAGGGTTGGGGGTAATGGCGGGGGGTGGTCAGGAGCTGGACTGTGGGCTCAGGGTGGAAGGGCAAGAAACACTATTGTCACAGCTGGAAAGGCAGCTATACAGCTGCGCACACTGATATCAGTCCACGGGTCATATGGGTGCCCTCTGGCTCCAGCCAACCCATCAGCTATATGGGCGCGCCCCAGCACAACCAGTGCCATCTTTTTAGGTGGGGTAAGAGTGTGTATGATGATTGTAATGTGTATGTGCGTCTGCAGCTTGTCAGCCTCCTGAGTGTCGATCATGGACCGGGCAAATACTGCACCGTTTTTCATTGGAATCATTGTTGAAAACTCACCACTATTCTTAGAATTCCCCCTCTACCAAAAAGGGCCGACATTCTAAATGGTGAACAGGGATTCTCACTCCCTGACTCCTATGCAGGCTTCGGTGGGTGCTATTCAGGTCAAACTATATTTTCAAGTTATCCTCCGGTATAACCCATACCTTCACAGAAGATTTCATCAACTTACCACTTAGTAACACGATCCTGGGTCCCGCATTGCTAAGTAAGTAAAGTAGACTTTGGAATAACCACTGGTTAAAACTTTAAAGTTATTTTATTATAATATTTTTTTCGATTAAAAGCTGCAATCACTGTCTTTACAGAAAAGTAAAAAGACCTTGCGTCTGGATCCTTCTGGTTGGTTGAAGGGACCTTTAGGCCCACCTTGACAATCAATCTTCTTTAAAGTCTGGTCTTCTTTCGATCTATTCGCTGGTTAGCTCGGTTGCTATGTCTTGTCGATCCCATGTACTGAGCTATGAGAGCTGGCACTTTGCAGCTGCTGTTAACCCTTTGTGGGATCTTTCCCTGTATCCTCTCATGTTTCTCTCAGACCAGATATTGCCCGACTTCCAGGTTTCAAATGATACATCTTTCCATGTTTTCAATTACAGAATTAATTCTGATCCATGCGGCACCGGTGCTAGCCCCTGAACGCTAGTGGAATCGGTCCTGGTGCGGCGCCGGTTTTTCTGTCGTAAATGTCCATGGATTCTCCATTGGCGTCAGCACTTCGGGCAAGATTCTCCATTTCCCAACACCGATTTGGTACTCAGCAATTGGGCGGAGAATTGCTTTTTACCACGGAACCGGAGGCGGTACCTGTTTTGCGCAGGATTCGCATGCTCCGCCCCCTCCGAAACGGTGTCATCACGGCAGTCTCTGCATGCCATTGGGAGGGCCTCAGGATGTCACCTGATGGCCCTCCCCGATGCTCCATCCCCGATGGGCCGAGTTCACAATAGCGTGCGGAACATGTGGACCCAGCCGTGCGGGAACGCGGTGTGGCGGCTGCGGACTATATCCAGCGCCACCAGAGTCAGGCAGGAGCCCTGCTGCTGGCGTGGGAGGGGGTGGGGGTGATTCGCGAGGTCTGGGGGGACTGGTGTTGGGGTAACCAGGGGGTGGCAAGGGGGTGTCCTATCTGGTCACTATCTGGCAGGTCGAGTCCACGCACGGCGGGCTCCAGGTTGTACGGCACGACTGCTGCTGGTCATCGACGTGCGCATGCAAGGACCCGGCAACTCTTTGGCTGTTTATTTCGTGGAGGCCAGGAGTTTTATGTGGCGCAGCTGCTAGCCTCTCACAGGTCGCAGCATTGGTGATGGGGCGGCAATGGGTTTTTCTATGTTAAACGGATCCACCGCACTTAGTCTCAGAAACTGAAAATCCTGCTCATTGTTTCAACTGAATTATTTTTTTCCCTGACCAATCAATTAAAAGTAAACAAAAGACTTTGACTGCTAAGTTTGAATGAAGCTAAGTGTGTGTCCAAGTATTTCCTTTTTTCTAAATCCTGTGAGATATTTGAAGAAACCCTAGGGAGAATAATCTGCTTGGTGTAACAGCGAGAAGATTTTACAGAATTGCTTTCTGTCACAGAAGCAAGTAAGTGTCTGTTTCAGCTTTGACATAGGGTTGAAATATTCTACTGATGATCAAGTCCTTTTGCTGAGTTGAAAATGGGATCCAGCCCCATGACAGCAATGTGATAAATGAGACGTTTGTCACATTACATGTGAAACTGACAAGGTGACTTGGAAAACAGCAGAACGACAATGAGCCATGGATGGAATATTAATAATCTTTATTGTCACAAGCAGGCTTACATTAACACTGCAATGAAGTGACTGTGAAAATCCCCAAGTCGCCACATTCCGGCTCCCGTTCGGGTACACAGAGGGAGAATTCAGAACGTCCAAATTACCTAACAGCACGTCTTTCGGGACTTATGGGAGGAAACCAGAGCACCCGGAGGAAACCCACGCAGACACAAGGAGAATGTGCAGACTCTGCGCAGACAGTGACCCAAGCAGGGAATCAAACCTGGGACTCTGGTGCTGTGAAGCCACAGTGCTAACCACTGCGCTACCATGCTGCCCTCGAAGATAGTTTTGATGTTCAGGGATTGCACTTTACCGATGGTGGGCTAATTAAAAGTACACAGCTAATGTTGCCGTCCAAATGATGTTGGCGGTCAGCCCCCCACCACCCCACCCCCCTCCCCACCCCCACAACTACCATCACGATCAGAAGGTTGGTAATTTAGCAGCCTTGACATCACCAATGCTGTTGGCAGTTGCTGCTGAGGCTGCCAGATGAAGGAGTGGATGCCTCCATGGTGAGGCACCCTCATGTTCATTTTGAAAAGCCAGGACCATGCCTGCAGGACTTTCAAATGATATCCAGCCATTGGTGTCAGAGGCACCTTTGTGGGACATGTAACTGCCATCAAAGAGGACTCTTCTCTGCAGAAACTTGCTGGGAGGCCTGCAAGTACAAGCAGGGGTGGGCATTGACACTCAGTTAAATATTTAATTGGTTAATTTGGTTACCCAGCGAGCAAATGCGCTGAGGAGGTTCCTGCTGCTGATCATATATCAGGCAGTGAGAAGACTTTGGACACCCATCCTAATGTCGCAATAAATTACAGCATTCCCGCCTCTCAGTCCACGGGCAATGAATCGGGAAAACCTAGCCTACTGTTTCTCTGGTGGTCACAACATTAAAGAGTTAAATTTCTGTGTTATGTCCATGGGCCAGGTTAGCACTTGTTACACAGAATTGTGTCAATGTCCACTCCCATGTAGGTGCAAGGTGCTTATTGAAAGAACATAGAACATAGAGTGCAGAAGGAGGACACTCGGCCCATTGAGTCTGCACCGACCCACTTAAGCCCTCACTCCTACCCTATTCCAGTAACCCAATAACCCCTCCTCACCTTTTTGGTTACTAAGGGCAATTTATTTATTTATTTATTTTTAAAATTTAGAATGCCCAATTAATTTTTTCCAATTAAGGGGCAATTTAGCATGGCCAATCCACCTATCCTGCACATCTTTGGGTTGTGGGGGTGAAACCCACGCAAACACGGGGAGAATGTGCAAACTCCACACGGACAGTGACCCAGGGCCGGGATTCGAACCCGGGTCCTCAGCGCCGTGAGTCAACAGGGCTAACCCACTGTGCCACCGTGCTGTCTCTAAGGGCAATTTATCATGGTCAATCCACCTAACCTGCACATCTTTAGACAATTTTGGCCAATTACAATGCATTTTAAAGTCCTAATCCTGCAAATGTTTTTAAGAAGTCTACTGCAATTTGTAGGAACTAAGAATCCTGATCAGACCATGGAAGTAAAGAAAAAGAACTCTAAATGAGAACAATACATTTGTGGAAGTTTGAGCATTTAACTTTGACTCAGGCTTGTTTGATGACCAATCCAGAAAGACCATACATGCTCCCATTTTCAATGGCCTTGTGGGCAATCTGGGTTCAGATGCTTACACTGTGGCCATTGTATCCGGTAGGCAGGGCAGAGGTGAGGAAGAGATGTGGTGAGTGCTATTTCTTCTGGTTTCCGCTGGCTTGAGAACAATAGCACAATGTGACATGGACTTCACCAATGAAATTAAATCTATCATGTTGATCAGAGGTTTTGGTGTGGTTGTGTGCAGTAACAGCAAGAAAGAGTCAGATATTGCTGTTTCTTAAGGTGGAAAAACATTGACAATCTCCATTCGATCATCTCCAGTGCCTCCATTGATAATAGAAAGTGCCGGACCAGGCTGTCCATGCATATGCCAACTTCCCACAGCCTGCAATTGAACTATCTTCGGATTCTGCTGCTCTGAAGTGAGGCCACCTCAGTCTGAACGGGTCCCTGTTGACCACCTAACAAGCTGCTGTCACTAAGTTATTAGCTAGACAAAGGTCACATTGCAATGTTTTCTGCAGTGTTCTTTGTCATAATATACACCAGTATATCATGGTGCAGACACACACACTGATTGACACACAGCAAGACCAATCAACACACACAACACCACAGCCAATCACCAGTTAGAGCACACTCACTATAAAGACAGAGGGCATCAGTTTTCCTGCTCATTCGGGATGCAGCCTCTCAGAAGGACAGAGCTCACAGCTTGCAGCACAGATCTTCACCATGTGCTGAGAGTATAGACTGGTTAGGATAGGCATAGGTCTTTAGTGTTAGTGTCGACCCACAGTGAAAGTATGTTCAACAATTTCTAGCTTAATAAAATAATGTTGTACTATTTCAAGTGTTGGTAGCCTGTATGTGTTATGTGTGTTACTGCCGAGGTAAACACAGTCTCCACAGATCCAGAGTCCCCAACACATCATTCTTGACAAGGTTTGGGAGCAGCTTGGCCATAACAGCACATTTGTGATCTGTACTGAAAATGCGATAAGTAATATGTGGCCCATGTTGAAAGTGTGTGCAAAAGACATAGAGATTGCCATTCATTCAGTGGATGTAAGATAATGGTAAAGTCACCATAGTCCCAGATGACCATAGGCTGCTTTCCCCTTTGAGAGAGAGGGCCGACTGGCAGTGATTTAACCTGAGGATCAGCACACCTCATACAAGGTGTGAGGTTGAGAAGGCGGGACTTCATGAATAGTGAGTGTATTACAGGTCCAGGAACACTCTCCAATATGAGAGCTTCTTGAATCTTTGGCTGTTGTTCCATCTCTTTGGCTCTTCCTCTTTCACCTTGAGACCTATGGGTTCAAAACCAGCACCACTTTGTCAAGTATGCAGCAAACAGCATCAAAACGAGAAACTCTCACTAGGTTGTGCCAAGTACTTGAAGCATGCCTGTTGTGTACCGGATGATAATTCTTACAGAGGCATATTTTTATTATCTGTACACACCACATGGTGTCTTGGAATACTGCAAAACAGTCATGAACCATGGCTTTAAAGGATAGCTTTGATCTCTTTGGGCCTCTCAACATGAAGTTTTTGTGTCATCATGAGCTACTTTAAAACAACGGTATTGCAATGACGACTGAAAAAATAAATCTTAACTTGCAGCATGAAAAATTGAAAATGAGTTTCACACTGAGAGGATGGAATATTTTCCAATTCGTGTTGGTCGAGGCATTGTATAATGGGAAAGAAGGATCATGTTAATGCATTTGTTTTATAATCCATCACTACCTCTACCCTGAAATTGTAGAGCCCTCCAATAATGTTGTTAGTTATCCTTGAGGAAGGGGACAAACTGTGATGCTCAAGCAAACAAGGAAAACAAGATTTACTTCATATATTTATACACAACTGATAGGCTGAACTGTGCAAATATCCTCAGGAGAAGCTTGAAACAATGGCAGCACAGTGCATATGTGCCTTTCATAACTGCTGGCAGTGCAGTGCTCCCAGTGGCACTTAGCTGCCGATCATCTTCCAGTGTGTGGTATAATTCTATGCCAATATTCCTGGAGTAATGAAACCTCTGCATTTTTAAAAGTTAATTAGATGTGGGTGCCGATTGCTAAGCCGGCATTTATTGCTCCTGCCTAATTCCCCTTGAGAAGGTGGTGGAGAGCTGTCTTCTTGAACCACTGCAGTCCACACGGTGTAGGTGCGCCCACAGTGCTATTAGGAAGGGAACACCAGCAGGACCTTTACCGTGAAGGAACGGCAATACATTTCCAAGACTAGATGGTATGTGGCTTGGAGGGAACTTGCATGTGGTGGTTTTCCAAGACATCTGCTGCCCTTGTCCTTCTTGGTGCTAGAGGTCATGTGTTTTGAAACTGCTGTTGACGGAGTGCATTGCTTCTGTGCATCTTGTAGATTGTAAATGCTGCTGTAGAGGAAGTGAATGCTGTGCATGCAGCAGTCCCTGGACAACTGCAAGTGCCGGCACCTCTGCTTGCTGACCTGCCTGCTAACTCTCTGCTGTTCTTCCGCTTCTTTGCTTAAACAGCAAGCTATAGAAGAATTCCCAGTCAGAAATCTGTTGTACCAATATAGCATCAAGCCTAGGGAAATCCAGAACCACAGTAATTGTCACAGAGGATTTTGAAACACCACAGGCAAAAAGAGAACAAAGATGACTCAAAAAAAGCCATTAACTACTTTTCAAATAAACCATTGTGTATACCCGGATACTGCATGAAAACGGTTTGAAATTGCCATAAAGTATGGAAAATGAGAATCAGGGGTTCATTCCCTAGCTGGGAGCAAGCCAATGGAAATGTTTGCAAAATGTGTAGTGATGGAATGTGGCTCGCAGTGTTGGTTGAAGATACACAAGCATTATTTCTGTTTCACTTTGTTGCCTTAATTAGTACAATGAGCAATTGTGCATCAATTTGTTTTTAAAAACCACCTCTACCCCTTTAGCAACACTAGTTATCAGGAATGTGTGATATTTTATTAACATTAATATTTAATTTGAATTCATCTGCCAAAATATAAGGTAAATCAATTTCCACCACCGCTTTCTGGAAACCTTGGAAATAACATGAGATGATGTGGGCAGGTATAATAATTTATTCACCCCTATTGCCTTTACCAACCAAAGATAGCCAATATTAGCTAAGCAGTTCCAGCCCAGAATGTTGTCAAGTCGTTAGACATTAATTTATGTGCATCAGCCCTCAAACATCAGTGCATCTGATAAAACTGTAATGCTATTAGAGCAATCTTAACAAAAGTAATAATAATAATAATAATCGCTTATTGTCACAAGTAGGCTTCAATGAAGTTACTGTGAAAAGCACCTAGCTGCCACATTCCGGCGCCTGTTCGGCCACTTAATGCTCAGACACAATTAATCTACACCTAATTTTTCAGCTGAGAAGGTCCAAAAAGGCCTGATATTGCACTGAGAATTATATGAGAATAATAGTGTGCATCATGAACTAAATAAGAAAGCTTCTTCCTGAGTTTGCATATGCAAGTTAAATAAATACATCAGGAAGTTGTGATCAATGCTATTCTGCTCCTCCACAGGCATTCCGGTGCAAGTGAATTTCACACATTATGGTTGGTTATAATTACTTTTAGACAACCTCTTTGGCATTGAAAATTTAATTTTACAGGTGGGCAGTTTTAATCCATCAGAATTTTCTCTGGGTTGAATATGTTTATCTTTTTCTTCTTGCCCCTTTTATCTCTCTTTCTTAATCCCATCTTTCATTTCTCTCTTTATTCCATTTTATCTATCTGCTTTGATAATGAATTAAATTTAATTTATATTTCCCAGTTTATATTTTTTGGGATAGGTTCTACGGAATGGAAACTGGTTTAAACAGAACTTTAGGAAAAGTGGGTTGGGGTTCATGACCTGCCCACTTCCATGACGATCAATCTGGGCATCATGTAATTTTTGTGCACTGCTAAGACCAGGTGAGAAGGGGTGAACTAGCTTCCTCTATTCAAGCTTCTTGGTAGATCACAATAAAGGTTTATGTTTGTATTTTACAAGAATATGCCTTTTCCAAATCAGAATGCATTGAACTATTTAATCTGTAAGCAATAAGGAGCCAGTTGAACAAACTTTTCTTGGGTAAACAAAAGAGCTAATTTATTAACTACTAAACCGAGAAAAACCGTACAAATTGCGACATCAAGTATTTACGCGCGCACACACACATATCAGAAATTAGGGAGGTAGAGTCTATTAAAAAGAGGTAAAATAATATGCAGTTAAATGTCCTGTAATTGTACTCGAGGTGTACATTTTAAACACTGCAGCTAATTTAGGTTAGCTGGTTTCTTGGATGCAGTCAGATATAGAAGATGTTTCAATCAATATAAACTCTTTTTTTTATTTTTATAAATTTAGAGTAGCCAATTATTTTTCTTTTCCAATTACGGGGAAATTTAGCGTGGCCAATCCACCTAACCAGCACATCTTTGGGTTGTGGGGTAAAACACACGCAGATACGGGGAGAATGTGCAAACTCCACACGGACAGTGACCCAGGGCCAGGATTCAAACCCGGGTCCTCAGCGCCGCAGTCCCAGTGCCACTGCACCACATGCCGCCCCCATCATTATAAACTCTTGGTTCGCTCATAGGTTTCTGCTGGAACATCACACCATTCAAAAAGGGAGAGGGGGAATGAAAGTGCAGCCCCCAATTTGTTTCCGCTGTTGAAGACTTTCTGCACATCCTTTTGTCACTTGCAATCTCTCTCTAATGGCTGTCACACTTGGCTTAAAATACTTCACCCATTGGGTATTTTAAAGAAATTTTGAATGTCAGTCTGTGACAGCTATTGTTTTGCTATCTTGCACTTTGCATTTTTTATGTCTCTTCCTCAGACAGTTGCAACTTTTGATGCATGTCTGGATTATAGGAAGTGTCTCCCTCTTCGCACCCCCCTGAGGGTGACTTGTTTGTTTCTCACTTTCACCTTGGAATGTGGCCTCACATTTTTGAGCAGTTTGCTCTGTCTCAGTTCACATTGCAAAATTTCCAGTCATTTGATAGTTAAAAAGCCATATTTTCAAAAAATAAAGGGGCATAGCCTCATCACAGTGCTTATCTCATCTGCATGATACCTGTGTTAACCCAAGCAGTTGCAACACAGCCGCAAGTTGCCTGTATCCTCGGTATGCAGCAGAGACACTCGCAGTGATGCTTGTCAATCAGGCGATAGAGGCAAACTGCTTGTCTTAAGAGTTTACTGCCTATCAAAGAGAGACTGCACATCCACAATCATGCCTAACAGAAAATTGGTTTTCAGTGGGTCGATGTCTCAGTGGACACAGGCAAAGGCTTACTGCTTTCATTGATGCAGCATGAGAAGCTCTGGTCATTGATGTAGACAATGTTCCCCATGTGGACAAATGGCCCCGAAGAAACACCCTGAAGCTGGGATAGGAAACGTTGGGTGGGAATCCCGCCGCATGGTTACCAGCGGCGGAGGTAGCCGCCAGCAGGTTCTACCAATCTCGCCATTATCAACTGGATTTCCCATTGACTGCACCCCTCATTACCGGGAAACCCGTGCTCCAGCGTAGGTCCGGAATTTCCCGCCAGTGTGAACAGTTGGTAAATCCCGCCCTTTAACTGGGGGGGTGAATTCCCAGAGTCTGACACCACGAACATGATGGCATTGCAGGAAAATATATAATGACCCTCACAAGGGTGGTCACGATATATGATTGTATCCTTACAGTGCATCTTATTGTCATCACACTGATAATGTCGCACTTCTGCTTAATGTACCACACCTCCATTACTCACACACTAGCACTTCTTGACTCTCAGGACTCATGCTTTTCATATATTTACTTAGCCCAAACACATCCGCTAATGTTGGCTGTGTCACACCCACATACTCTTGCCTTCACAAACCTCCAGCTATTCAGCCAAGGCAGGCACAGTGTCACATAATTATTGACACTATGCCCTCCTCTTGCAGGAATAGGTTATCACTAATACCAAGGAGAAGCAACACTCCAGAGGCTCCGTGACTCCATCCCTGCGTCCCCTCAAGGAGATGGTGCTCTGCATCATGGGGCAGGAAGCATTGCAGTCCATAGCACAACAGAGGCCACCCAAGATGATGGTAAGTGAAATCCTTATGTCCTCTTCAATTCTCTCCCTCACCTTCGTCCTGAGATGAGGCATCAGGTGGTATAAAATGGTGTGGTCATGAACATTCTGCTTTCCTCCCTACCTCAAACCCCCTTCTCCACCCCACTTCCCTCACACCAACCCTTCTCTTCTGAGTGCCTGCTTTCAGACACCCAAGGACTGCCTCCTGCCCAGCCTTACGAGGAGGAAAGAGAGCAACAGCACTGTACTATTGAAAAAGCCCCATCTGTTGACCTGTCAGTCCCAGGCACAATCTCAAGTACTGACATTCCAGCTCGGAGGCTAGTATAGAGTTCTAATCACCACCTGGTGTCATCCAGATATGGGTATTCTGCAAACAGGTAGGGGGAAAGGATGGGTCATTTGGCAGCTCACACATGAGGGCGAGTTGGCAGACAAGTGCTGCAGAGGGTTCCGATGAGGATCTCAAAGTGGTGGCATACAGGATATCACTGTTGGGCATGCACACAGAGGTACTGGAGCATTGACTGGACAACAAGTCTCCTGTCACTCTCAAGGAGTATGGAGGACTCTAGCTCCAATTAGCAGTGGGCAGTCCACAGAGTGTGCCTCTCTGCAGCCTCTGGTCCATCTCTGTTGTGCTTCAGACCCAGAAGCATTGCCAATGCTGCCTGCCATACCTGTTGCAACCTTTGAATAGACAGGTCAACTGCTCCTCTGGATTACCCCCTCCTCACTACCCCACCACCCTAATTCTCAACCATGGGGATGTGGCTTCGCTCACCAAGAAATCACCAACACACCTCCACAAACAGCCCAGAATACTTCCTGAAATTTTACAATAAAACTTGCAAAATATTATCTTACAATCAGGATGGTCTAGTCTTTTTGATAATAATACAGCACTCCTTCTAACTCGCCTCATAATATAATAATAGATTATTGTCAAAAGTCGGCTTCAATGAAGTTACTATGAAAAGCCCCTAGTCACCACGTTCCGGCACCTGTTCAGGAAGGCCGGTACAGGAATTGAACCCGCGCTGCTGGCATTGTTCTGCATTACAAGCCAGCTCTTTAGCCCACTGTGCTGAACCAGCCCCATAATAATCGTTTCTTGTCACAAGTAGGCTGCAACGCAGTTACTGTGAAAAGCCCCTAGTCACCACATTCTGGCACCTTTTCGGGCATGGAACCCGTGCTGCTGGCCTTGTTCTGCATTACAAGACAGATGTTTATCCCACTGTGCTGATCACACACACGCGTACGTGCACTCATGCATGCACATGCATGAATACACACATATGCACACACACAAACACACAAGGAATGCATTCTTATTCTCACAGAATGTTGTATGGGCCATGCAGGGAGTGGCCAATGGCATGGGAAGACTCACAGAGAGTTTCACAATTGTTGCTGAGTGTGAATGATCCATGTGTTTTCTTGCTGCTGACTATTAAATCAATTCCGTTTTATCTGAAAAATAATTGTTCACAATCAAAAGATTTAGGCCGATATTACCTCACTTCCATGCAATTCTAGTCTCGCTCTAATTCCAGTAGTGGCCATCGCTTGACCCTGGCACTGTTGGAACTACAGAGATGCCGGCCATTTCGATCGGTCAGCAACTGCTAAGATGTTCCTTCCCCCCAATTGGGGGTGGAAGCCTTGCCCACAGCCAATTAGTGCCCACTGGGCATTAAATGGCAGAGTGGATACATTCCCCATCAACGTCTGGGGAGGGGTGTTTGGGAAACCCCATCATCTGGAAAATCCTGCTACATTCACTCTATTTCCCCTCTACAGATGGTGACTGGTAGGTGGAGTCTTTTCAGCATTTTCATTTTCTATTTCAGGTTAGCAGCACCCACAGTAGCTTTGAGCTTATTTGATAAGAATATTATACATATTACAGTCAACTTAGCAGTTGTAAATTGTCTGCATTGGTCACACAAGGATCTTGTGAAACTTAACAACAGTACGATTAGCACGTCCATTTACCATTTCCTGAGTTTGTTTGTCTGGGGGCTTTTCACAAGAACTTCATTGCAGTGTTAATGTAAGCCTACTTGTTAATGTAAGCCTACTTGACAATAAAGATTATTTAAAAAAATAACTTTGCAAAGCATGCAATTTTCAAAAATGAATGTTGCAGTTATGCTACCTTTGGTTGAACCCAAATAAAGCAATGAAACTGAAATGAGGAACTGAGTTACACAAGATTCACTTTTCTTTGATAATATACTTTCTCCTTAGCCTTTGCAGCAATTTCATGTTTTTCATGTACTTACTTTGACAAGTATAATATCCCTTTCTCTTTTCAGTATTCATAATTTATACATTCCATTTGTAGTCTGCTGAACAAGTTTCAAATTCTCCATTATGTCTTAAACATCCTCCCTGAGTGATTACTTTTGATAAGACTATGGGTCGTATGCTTGGAACTTAGCACTGAATCCCTACAGTGCAGAAGGAGCCATTTGGCCCATCGAGTCTACACCAACCCTACAAAAGAGCACCCTATCTCGGCCCGCTCCCCCCACCCCTATCCCCGTAACCCCACCTAACCTTTGGACAATAAGAGGCAATTTTAGCATGGCCAATCCACCTAACTGCATTAGAAAACCGGAGCACCCTGAGGAAACACATGCGGACATGGGGAGACCATGCAAACTCCACACAGTCACCCAAGTTCGTAATTGCATCTGGGTCCCTGACGTTGAGAAGCAGCAGTGCTAATCACTGTGCCCCCATGCCGCCCAAATTACTTATTGATATATTGTGCAGATGTTATTTAGTATTTTAAATGCTTTCAAGTTTTAGCAAATGTCACGTGCAACCACCACTAATTGGCAATGGGTGGCAATTTTCAGCTGGTGATAGCTGATACCAGTATTCCCATCAGCAACACAGAGTAATAATTCAACAATTTTAGATTGTTTGTTTGAATGTCAAATTTCTCAAAATAAAACATCAGTTTTTCTCTTTTACAATGACCAGTAGAATAAATTTAAATCACCAAGATAATGACCATTTTTATTGTGTGGTGATGGAACTAAGATTAAAGAACAAATTTTAAAAGCAGATTATATGAGGAGATGCCACTTAGTTTTCCAAAGTACTTGACCCAGCTTTGAGCAGTAAATCATAGCTGGGTTTTAGTACAACCTGAGCCGAGTGACAAATCATATTGATGGGTATTTGGAATGCTGTTGGCATCAATCTGACCTGCAGTGGCCATTCAGCCGTTTTAGCCAACCGGCGCCCAAGGAGTTCAAGTTGTTTTGGAAACATACTCTGTTACATGTATGTTGTGGCCTGGAACAATGGATAAGTTTTTATATTCATTTACCGGACGTGGGCATCGTCGGTTATTGCCCATCCCTAATTGCCCTTCAGAAGGTGGCGGTGAGTTGCCTTGTTGGACCTCTGCCGTCCTTGAGGCTAGGAATCATATGGTGAGTAACTCCCCTCCTGACCCCCTCAACGCCTGTTCACCACCTATGCTGTTAGGGAGGGATTTCCAGGACTTTTCCCCAGCGACAGTGAAAGCACATGAATATATTTCCAAGTCAGAGCGGTGAGTGACTTGGAGGAGAACCTCCCAGGTATCGGCTGCTCTTGTCCTTCTAGGTGGCAGTGGCCATGGGTTTGGAAGGTGTTGTCTAAAGAACCTTGGTGAGTTACTGCAGTGCATTTGTAGATGGTACACACAACTGTCACTATTCATCAGTGGTGGAGGGTTTGAACGTTTGGGGAAGGGGGAGCAATCAAGCAGACTGCTTTGTCCTGGATAGTGTCGAGCGTCTTGAGTGTTGTTGGAGCCGTTTTCACCCAGGCAAGTGGAGAGTATTCCATTACACTCTCCTGACTTGTGCCTTGGAGATGGTGGAAAGGCTTTTTTTTAGGGGGGGGGGGGGGGGTGTCAGGAGCGGAGTTACTCGCCATATGATTTCTAGCCTTTGACCTGCCCTGGTAGTCACAGTATACATATAGCTGGTCCAGTTCAGTTTCTGATCACTGGTAAGCTCCAGGATGTTGATTGAGGGGGATTCAGCAATGGTAATGCAATTGAATGTCAAGGGGCGAAGGTTAGATCCTTTCTTGTAGGAGATAGTCATTGCCTGGCACTTGTGTGGTGCAATTGTAACTTACCACAAGTCAGCCCAGCCTTGATATTGTTCAGGTCTTGTGGCATTTGGATATGGACTGCTTCATTATCTGAGGAGTTGCAAATGGTGCTCAACATTGTGCAGTCATCTGCAAACATCCCTACTTCTGACCTTATGATGGCAGGAAGATCATTGACGGTTGGGCCTCGGACACTACCCTGAGGAACTCCTGCAGTGATGTCCTGGAGATGAGAAAATTGACCTCTAACCACCACAGCCATTTTTCTTTGTGCCAGGTATGACTCCAACAAGTGGAGAGTTTTCCCCCTGATTCCCATTGACTCCAGTTTAGCTAGGGTTCCTTGGTGCCATATTCGGTCAAATGCTGCTTTGATGTCAAGGGCATACACTCTCACCTCACCTCTGGCATTCAGCTCTTTTGTCCATGTTTGAACCAAGGCTGTAATGAGGTCAGGAGCTGAGTGACCCTGGCAGAACCCAAACGGACCGTCTGTGAGCAAGTTATTGCTGAGTAAATGCCACTTGATAGCACTGTTGTTGACTCCTTCCATCACTTTGCTGATGATGGAGAGTAGACTGATAGGGCAGTAATTGGCTGGATTGGATTTGTCCTGCTTCTTGTGTACCGGACATACCTGGGAAATTTACCACACTGCCGGGTAGATGCCAGTGTTGTAGCTGTACTGAAACACCGTACTGTACTGTACTGAAACAGCTTGGCTAGTAGTGCAGCAAGATCTGGAGCACAAGTCTTCAGTACTATTGTCGGAATATTTTCAGAGCCCATAGCCAGCCATTGCAATATCCAGTGCCTTCAGACGCTTCTTGATATCACGTAGAGTAAATTCTATTGGCTGAAGACTGACATCTGTGATGTTACGGACCTCCGGAGGAGACCGAGATAGATGATCCATTCTGCACTTCTTGGCTGAAGAATCCCTTGGCCGGGATTCTCCCCTGCCTGGCGGGGCGGGGGTCCCGGTGGGATGGAGTGGCGTGAAACACTCCGGCGTCGGACCTCCCTAAAGGAGGTCATTCCTGCACCTTTAAGGACTAGGCCCGCGCCGGAGTGGCTCCCGCTCCGCTGGCCGGCGCGAACGGCCTTTGGCGCCCTGCCAGCCGGGGCTGAAAGGCTTTCGCCGGCCGACGGAAGTCCGCGCATGCGCTGGTGCATCAGCGGCTGCTGACGTCATACCGGCGCATGCGCAGGGGAGGGGGTCTCTTCCGCCCCTGCCATGTTGAAGGCCATGGCGGGGCGGAAGAAAAAGAGTGCCCCCATGTCACAGGCCCGCCCGCCGATCGGTGGGCCCCGATCGCGGGCCAGGCCACCGTGGGGGCACCCCTGAGGTCAGATCGCCCCGCGCCCCCCAAGGACCCAAGAGCCCGCCCGCGCCGCCAATCCCGCCAGTACCAGAGGTGGTTTAAACCACACCGGCGGGAAATGCCTGTCAGCGGTGGGACTTCGGCCCATTGCGGGCCGAAGAATCGCCGCGGGGGGTCCGCCGACCGGTGCGGCGCAATTCCCGCCCCCGCCGAATCTCGGGGGGGCGGAGAATTCGGGACACGGCGGGGGCGAGATTGACGCCGGCCCGGGGCGATTCTCCGACTCCCCGGGGGGTCCGAGAATTCCACCCCTTGTCTTTTGAACATATGTGCTGGGCTCCTCCATCATTGAGGATGGGGATATTTGTGGAGCCTCCTCCTCCAGTGAGTTGTTTAATTGTCCACCACCATTCACGGCTGGATGCGGAAGACCTGCAGAGCTTAGATCTGATGTGTTAATTGTGGAATCGCTTAGCTCTGTCTATTACTTGCTGGTTATGCTGTTTGGCACTCAAGTGGTCCTGTGTTATAGTTTCACCAGTTTGTCACCTCATTTTTCAGTGTGCCGGATGTTGATTCTGGCATGTTCTCCTGCATTCTTCATTGAACCAGGGTTGATCACCTGGCTTGATGTTAATGGTAGACTGAGGGATATGCCAGGCCATGAGGTTGCAGATTGTGATTGAATACAATTCTGCTGCTACAGATAACCCATAGCGCCTCATGGATGCCCAGTCTTGAGTTGCTACATCTGTTGGAAGTTTATCCCATTTAGCATGGTGAAATTTTATTTATTTTTACTTTTTTTATTTTATTTTTATTTAGCATTCCCGATTCATTTTTTTTCCCCAATTAAGGAGCAATTTACCATGGCCAATCCATCTACCCTGCACATCTTTTGGGTTGTGGGGGTGAAACCCGCGCAAACACGGGGAGAATGTGCAAATTCCACATGGAGAGTGACCCAGAGCCGGGATTGAACCTAGGACCTCGGCGGCGTGAAGCCGCAATGCTAACACTGCGCCACCGTGTTGCCCTCAATTTTATTTTGAACTAAAGTAGAGTTATTCTATCATTTTAAATGCTTCACAGTTTTTTCTACCTTTAATCTTTTGAGATGTTGAAATATCTTTTGAAATTATTGAATTATCTTTATTTAAATGATGGGGTTGAATTTAACACTATTCATGAAGGCCAGCCTTCTCAATCTTGCCCCTCGCCTGAGGTGTGGTGATCCTCAGGTTAAATCACCACCAGTCAGCTCTCCCCCTCAAAGGGGAAGCAACCTATGGTCATCTAGGGCCATGCCAACTTTAGCTTTACCTTTATTCACCAAATGTAAAGTGCATGGATTGGCAATTAAAGGAAAAACAACTGAATGGCTTACCAGCTGATGGCCAGGGTGAATTTCACCATCTACCATCTTAACGTGCTCTTCTGGTGCAGGTAACAACGGCATCCATTGAAGGCAGTGAGTGGTATTCTTCTTTAAATATCCAGATTAAGATCTGATGACAGGATCTGATGTCCAAAGTTGTTCAGGTTGTTTGGATTGGCCATGCTAAATTGCCCTCAGTGTCCGAAAAAGGTTGGGTGGGGTTTCTGGGTTACGGGGATAGGGTAGAAGTGTGGGCTTAGGTAGGGTGCTCTTTCCAAGGGCTGGTGTAGACTCGATGGGTAATGGCCTCCTTCTGCACTGTAAATTCTATGATATTTTTGGACTTTCCCGCCAACTAATCTCAAGTCAGAAGATAATCAGAAGCAGAAGGGGCTGGTTTAGCACAGTGGGCTAAACAGCTGGTTTGGAATGCAGAACAAGGCAGCAGCGCAGGTTCAATTCCCGTACCTGCCTCCCCGAACAAGTGCCGGAATGTGGCGACTAGGGGCTTTTCACGATAAATTCATTGAAGCCTACTTGTGACAATAAGCTATTATTATTGTTATTAGAAGAGGGCAGCATGGTAGCATAGTGGTTAGCACAGTTGCTACACAGCTCCAGGGTCCCAGGTTCGATACCCGGCTTGGGCCACTATCTGTGCGGAGTCTGCACGTTATCCCCGTGTCTGCGTGAGTTTCCTCCGAGTGCTCCGGTTTCCTCCCACAGTCCAAAGATGTGCACGTTAGGTGGATTGGCCATGCTAAATTGCCTTTAGTGTTCAAAAAGGTTGGGTTGGATGGAGTTACAGGGAGGGTGGAGGTGTGGGTTTGTGTAGGGTGCCCTTTCCAAGGGCCGGTGCAGACTCGATGGGCCGAATGGCCTCCTTCTGCACTGTAAATGCTATGATTCTATGACCTTTCAGAGTAAATCTGAGTCCAGGTGAAGATTGACGGTCTAGGCTTTGTCTGCCCAGGTCTTATCCTTCCCGTGGAAGCACACGTGCCTAATTGCTGGCTGGCAATTTCACTGGTCAACTGCTTCCAGGCAAGAAGTGATTCAATACCATGTTAATAAGTACCCGGTGTTTGAAATCAACATGGGCTCATACTGCCATCTGAGAACCAAACAGCAGCAAAAGCCCACTGCCAGTAAAAATCGAAACCCACACCTAACCACAGCTTTTGGAGAGCTTTATAAAAAAGTATTGGGCTAGCGGGGTCATTCCTGCCCTTTTGCGAGTTGCCCCAGGCCCAGGCAATTGTCCTATGTTCACAGTTATAAGCTCTAACTAAAAGCAGAACCAACAGATTTTCAGTCGTGATGGCGGAAGAGTAAGAACCTCAAGGGGCAATGGTTGCTTACAGGCAGAGGATCCTTCAAGAGGAGGTGTTTCCTTTCACACACAATGAGGAAGACAAAGATAAATTACCTCATGTACTCTTTTCCCTACTTATATTGCTCATTGAATTTGAAAATGGGAGGCTCCTATAAGCAATGGAAGAGGACCATGAAAGGAAGGCAGATGACTAACACGCAAAAGGTACAGTTTAATATTGTTAAAGAGAATGCAACGTTCGGTATGAATGGTCTTCTATTCACTGTCATACACTATTTAAGTTCCACAGTCTCTTTACTATAACTTCCAGCTGAAGATGCAGCAATTTCAGGATGTCACTGCCTGGAAAAGCCTCCATATTTCCAGTGCAACAGTGAAGCTGCTGCTGGAAACAGGCCACGACTATCTGGAGAAAGGTTGCAGAAACAATCCGTGCAATTTTCATCACCCTAAAAGCTGCCACACAATGCAGGAGGTTGCCCAGGGAGCCTGTGGGATAGGGCAAGATTAGTGTGAGTTGCAAAAAGAAGATTGGTAATGGCTGGACAGGACTCATTATACACACTTTCAGATTCACATGTTACCATAAAATATTGGCAAGCTTCACACTCGACAGTTATTTCTGCAAGGGCAAATATCACTGGATACACAGCTAAATCAGATCTTTTGTATTTCACACCATAGACCTAGAGGAAGAGCACAGCCACTCTGATGACTTGCCAAGAACATCCATCTCGAACTTCAACTGACATCTTATCAGTGTAAGCATCAACAGCTATTCATGAGGAATTAGGCACTCAGTCGGGTTGGCACCATTGAGTTATTGAGCCCCAGTGAGACATAAGGATCTGAGAATATAATAGAAAAAGAGAGAATGCCACTTCTCCATGGAGGAGACAGAAAGATAATCTTTGGCAAAAGAGCAAAGAACCCCTATGTCTTCAAATAATTCAGGAGCATGTATGTCCCATGAGGGACATCAGGGTAGCATGGTGGTTAGCATAAATGCTTCACAGCTCCAGGGTCCCAGGTTCGATTCCCGGCTGGGTCACTGTCTGTGTGGAGTCTGCACGTCCTCCCCCTGTGTGCGTGGGTTTCCTCCGGGTGCCCCGGTTTCCTCCCACAGTCCAAAGATGTGCGGGTTAGGTGGATTGGCCATGCTAAATTGCCCGTAGTGTCCTAATAAAAGTAAGGTTAGGGGGGGGGGGGGTTGTTGGGTTACGGGTATAGGGTGGATACGTGGGTTGAGTAGGGTGATCATGGCTCGGCACAACATTGAGGGCCGAAGGGCCTGTTCTGTGCTGTACTGTTCTATGTTCTATGAGGGCATGTCACAAGCTTGCTCATGTGAGCATATTGCAGGATATTAAAGACGGTGGTTTATAGCCTGTCTGAGCAGAGGCATTGACTTCTGCTCTTGTTTCTTACAGTCCTGTGACATGAGCCGCACACTCAGAGGTAACAGTGGTCAGTGTCATCACAGACTGAATGATCTCAATGAGGGCTTGTTAATCAATTCTGAGTGTGATTTCATTCTGCAGGCAGCACACCCCTGCCCTTGGATTTCCCAGCAGCGTGGCATGCCTAAAATGGGAAATCCCATTGGCCAGATGCTGGAATGGAGAATCGCGCTGCCAACGACGGTGCGCCGCCGAGACACCCACGGCTGGAGAGGCGGAGAATTCATTCCTAAACCTCAAAGCACCCTTTGAGTCATTGGTAGCTCCAACTGCAAGATCTTAGAATTTTTCCTGGTCTTGCCCTGGCAATCACTCCCTCTAGGGAACTCAAATTACGTGAAACAAATGCAAATGTTTGGTGAAAGAGGTAGTTGTTAAGGAGCATGCTAAAGCCACAAAGCAAGATAGAGAGATGCAGTCCTAAGATGTGCAGGTTGGGTGGATTGGCCATGGTTAATGCATGAGGTGACATAGAATCATAGAAATTATAGTGCAGGAGGCCATTCAGCCCATTGAGTCTGCACCAGCCCTTACAAAGAGCACTCTACTGAAGCCCATGTAACTACCCTATCCCCGTGAGCCAGTAACCCCCACTTAACATTTTTTGGACACTAAGGGCAATTTAGCATGGTCAAACCACTTAACCCGCACATCTTTGGACTGTGGGAGGAAACCGGAGCCCCCGGAGGAAACCCACGCAGACATGGGAGAACGTGCAGACTCCGCACAGACAGTGGCCCCGCCGGGTCGTAGGCCTAGGTGTAGTGCTCTTTTGAAGGGCGAGACAAACTCAATGGGCCAAATGGCCTCCTTCTGCCTGTAGAGAATCTATGGAGATGTTTAGGGAGGGAATTCCAAAGCTTAGGGTTTCAGCAACTGACAGTACAGTCACCAGTGGTAGAGCGATTAAAATTGGGGATACACAAGTGGCCAGAATTAAATGAAAACACCTTGAATGGTTGTGGGGGTTGGAGGTGATTACAGTGATGAGCAGAAGCATGGCCATGGAGGAATTCTAAAACAAGGGTAAGGATTTTAAAATCAAAAACCTTTTTTGGCCAAGAGTTAATATACGTTAACGGGTTAAAGGATGATAGGTATTTGGATCTTGGTGTGAGTTAAGACGCAGACACCAAAGGTTTGGATGATCTCAAGGTAGTATATGGGAAAACAGCCAGGTGTGCATTGGAATAGTCAAATATAGACGTAACAAAGGCAGAGGTCAGGGCTTTAGCAGTCAATGAGCTGAGACAGGGAGCGCGAGTTATTGGCTTTGACGCGCCCAACTTGGTGACGCGACCAGGCCACTGAATTTCGCGAGAGGCCTCTTGTGAGGTTTAACCAGGTTCAACTCAGATTGGAGACCCCCAGTGCATGGCCTTTGGGCAGGGTGGTACCCTGACACTGCTGATGCTACCCACGTATTGCCAGTCTCGCACCCTGGCAGTGCCACCTGGATGCAAACCTGGCATTGCCAAGGTGCCCAGGTGACACTGCCAGCTGGCAGGAGCACTGTCAGGATGCCAGGTTTGCACTGCCAAGGTACCCAGCTGGCATGTTTTGAGTCCTGCCGATCAGGCTGGCGGATGTCGCTGCATGGGTATTTTGGAGGGGGGGGGGGGGGGGGGGGTACGCTCCCATTGTGCACTGGGGCTTGGGTGGGTCAGGAATGGGTCAGGGGCTTCGGGACGCCATTTAAAAATGCGACCCTATCTCTTACTATACTGAGCAGCTCCGGCGAAAGGAGCTCCTCGGTGTAAAAACCGGTGCATCTGTGACCTCGGCCGCCCGTTCTCCGCTGAGGCCCCTTATTTAATATGAGTGGCACTGTATAGCCATGTGTTTCTCGGAGCTGCGAGCAGGAAACACGCGGCTAAACATGCTCACTATGGGACTTTGTTCCTTTTTTGTTGAATCGCGCCCTCAGAAATGTTTTGGTTGAATTCCGCTCGTTAACACTGTTTCTCTCTCCACAGATGCTGCCAGACAGGTTGAGTTTTTTCCAGCATTTTCTGAGTTTCCATTGCAGGTAATATTCTGGCTATGTTTCGATAGATAAGAACAGAATCACGCGAGAGCAGCCTCACCTAGTTGGACAACAGTGGAGAGGCATTGGAGGAGGATACTGTGGCCAGCTATGTCAACCGCTGCAGACAGGCCAATGCGATGAGGAGGGATGGTTTAACTTTGTCAGTCACATAGGATATAATTTGTAAGATTGATAAGGACCATATTGCTACAGTAGCAGAGGTGGAATCCTAATTGGAGGGGTTCAAACATGGAGTTCTGCGAAAGATGAAAACTGATTTGTGAGGTGCCAACACACTCAAGGGTTTTAGAGAGGAAAGTGGGTTGGGAGGCTGGAGGTGGTGTAATAATTTGCAAAAATGGTGGGGTCACTTTTTTTTGAGGAGAGTAATGATGATGCAGATTTAAAAGCGAGAGGAAATCACATGGATAGAGAGAAACATTAGCGTAAGATGTCAGCTTACACAGGAACTAAGAGGTGTGATTGGATGGTCAGCAGTATAGCAGTCAAGGGAGCAGGACTGGGTGTCTCACAGGAGAAGTTGAGCTCAGAGAGCACTTGAGGAGATATAGGAGAGGGACGAGATAAAGATGAAAGCTATATATCATCACGACACCCTGGGCTACTGCGCAGTCAATTCCAGCCCCAATTGACCTGGAGTCACCAACAGAAGTGAAATTAGGGACAGGATTGTCCGGCCCCCCAACCGCACATTTCCCGGCAGGGGAAGCGGTCCACTTTGCGCTGGCGGCGGGATTCTCTGCTCTCGCTGCTGTCAATGCGATTTCCATTGAAGCCACCCCACACCAACAGGAACCCTACGGGTCGTGGTGCGCTGCCAGTGGGACCAGAGAATTCAGCCACCAGCAAACGGCTGGAGAATTTGAGCCTTTATGTTATTTTCAAATACCTGAAGTCCTTGGCTGAGCCTAATAAACTGAAGTCACCAGGTTTGTAACTTCAACATGAGTAACCTTTCATTATGTACAGTGTTATAATTAAACTGAGAAAAACAACTGACCATCTAATACTCCTTTCTTCACTGCCCCCCAACACACACACAAACAAACACAGAGGGAAAAGGGTGGTTGAGAGGTAAACAAAATATAATAAAATAAAAGAACACCTTCAGTTGGGTACTTTCTTTCCCTTCAGCTTATAATAATCTTCACCGCAGACTCAGAGAGACAGCAGACAACTAGCAACATAGAGAAGCAGAAAATAGAGTTAATCTTCATTCAAGGGTCTGGAGGCTTCTGGCAAGTTTTTCTACGAGAATCTCAATATAATTTGTTTAACTTAACCAAAACTCAAATCACGGGCACCCCACACATTATTTCCAAATCCTTGCAATTCCACAACTGCTGTGACAGGAATGCTCAATAAGGCTACTTAATGCTTTCACACCATGTAAAAAAAGGATAGCAATTGTAGTGATGAGGGTCCATCTGGCTCACAGCAAGGGCCCAGCATATTGAAGTGTATGGGGAGACAGATCTTAAAGGATCTTCTCAATGCAGCTGCTTTGTCAAGCATCTATCCTGTAAATGCTGCATTTTAAATGGAGGTTCTCTCTTTTCATAAAAAAATCAACTGCAAATAGTAAATGGTCACCTCAAGTTAACATTTTTAGTTTGAATGTAATTGCAACACAGGATTCACTGCTGCTGAGAAAAAAATGTTCTTTTTTATACTGTATTTGCATTTTCTTAGCTAATTTACCCTCTCTGTAACACTTCCAAGCTCCATGGCAGTTTTTCAAGGGGGTCGGGTAGGGGGAAGGGGGATGAACCCCAAAAATGTGTTGGAGAAACAACTCTGATTGCCATTCCGTGGAAGTCAGGTCCACTATTATCTCGGGATCATCATTTATTTCTTCAGTTGAATGAATTGCAAGTAAACACCTGGACAATTTTGCTGGTAGTGTAAGCCAAAGTATTATTTATTTTTTGTTGTACATTCATTTTTTAACTAAGTACCTGTATCTTTATTTATTTTATGTGAATCAATATAGACTGGTTGTGGTGTAACTCAATGTGCGGAATGCGTTGCATGTTGGTAACATTGAACATTATTTTTTATAAATTTAGTGTACCCAATTCATTTTTTTCCAATTAAGGGGCAATTTAGCGTGTTCAATCCACCTACCTTGCACATCTTTGGGTTGTGGGAGCGAAACCCACGCAAACACGGGGAGAATGTGCAAACTCCACACGGACAGTGACCCAGAGCCGGGATCAGATCTGGGACCGCGGTGCTGTGAGGCAGCAGGGCTAACCCACTGCACCACCGTGCTGCCCTGGTAACATTGAACATTGAGGTGAAAGAAGAATTTAGACTGAAGAGACTAAAGATATCTGAAGAACTGTACTGAATTTCACTGCAGACTCAAAACGCAAAGTATGATGGCCAATTTAGTCAAATCAAAGACCTGCCTGGGTTAGAAAGGTCTGCAAAATGTATTAAACTGTGCAGGAGAACTTGCCTCGAACTGTGGTAAAATTGGACCCTTTGGTGTTTGTTGGAAGTAGTACAGTGTCTAGCAGGGTCTCCAATTCCACGTCAATGAACCTCTGGGCCGCACATATTGCTGCCATCTTGTTGGCTGGGATGAGTGTGTGGGGAGTGCAGTGTGTATCTGCAGCTGCAGCTTGTCAGCCTCCTGAGTGTCAATGCTGGACCCGGTGAATCCGGCACCTTTTCTCATTGGAATCAATTGTGTTCCACATGGCGCCGGTGCTAGCCCCTCAACGGTTACTGAATCAGTCCAGGTGTGGCCCCAGTTTTGCTGTCGTAGAAGTCCAAAAATCCTGCCCCGGTGTCAACACTTAGTCTCAGGCATGGAGAATCCTGTCATGTATGTTTTCATGAAGCAGTTACATATGGCACTTAGGGCGAAGGGGATCAAAGGAAATATTGGAAAAAGTGGGATTAGGCTATTGAGTTGGGTGATAAGACATGATCATAATAAATGGTGGAGCAGGCTTGAAGGACCAAATGGTCTCCTCCTGTTCCTATTTTCTATGTTTCTATGTATCAACCTGGGGATTGATAACAATATAAGAGATAACAAAGAAGTGTTAGGTTGGCTCTATTCTTTCAGGTATGACTTTGTAAGAGGCCCAGGGCATAAGAGCAAGGGAAAACACAATGATGTAATTAAGTGGACTAAAAACAGGTATTACCTTATATGGCACGGGGCCATAGCAAAGAAAGGTGTAAAGGAAGAGTCCACAGAGCCATTTTTGCCACAGAGAGTGAGAGTGATTTGGTCAGTCAGAAGTCCCATACAGAATTCGTCCGCGGATTGACCATCCCG
Organism: Scyliorhinus canicula; assembly: GCF_902713615.1. Lineage (NCBI taxonomy): Eukaryota > Metazoa > Chordata > Chondrichthyes > Carcharhiniformes > Scyliorhinidae > Scyliorhinus > Scyliorhinus canicula. The sequence continues at coordinate 168,066,019 of NC_052149.1, forward strand.
GGACAGACTCTGGCTCGCAAGAAAGCTAAGAAACCAATATTATTTTGAGCATATGCTATTACTTAATGGTTTAAAATGTATCACCTTTGGTGGAACCTCATCTAAGTTGTTGAGTGTCATTGATATCCAGAGTAGAGACAGAAGAACCAAGGACGCCAGATTCTCCGCCAGATCGTGATACTGTTCCTCATACATGATAAATGAATTCACATTTTATATAAATGCACACACACCAACATTGATAAAAAATATTAAACTGTGTCTTATGCTGTCAAGGCTAGGAGAACTATGAAAATCAACAAACAAATACATGGACTTTCAGAAGGCATTCAATACATTGCCACACACTGACTTGTGGAATAAAAGGAACAATAGCAATGTGCATACAAAATTGGCTGAATAATAGGAAGCAGAGAGTAATGGATATTTTTCGGGCTGGAGCAAAGACGGTTGTGGTGTTCTCCAGTATTGGTATTGGGACCCTTGCTTTTCCTGATATATATTAATGATCTAGATCTTGTTGTGTAGGGATCTCAACATTGACAGAAAAAGTGGAAGTATTGTGAACTGTGAAGAGGACAGTGTAAAACTTCAATAGGACACAGGCAAGTTGACAGGCTAGGCAGATATGTGGTAGATGAAGTTCAATGTGTATAAGTGTGAGGTGATGTATCTGGTAGATCGAACATGGAGAGACATTATAAAATACAGGGTAAAATTCTCAAAAGGATGCAGGAGCAGAGGAGCCTGGGTGTGTATATGTGCATAGATCATTGAAGGTTACAGGACAGGTGTAAAGTTAAGTAAATAAGCCATGTAGTATCCCGGATGCCAGAATATTAATAGAAGCATAGAGTACACGAGAATGGAGGTTATGCTGAACGTATGCAAGATACTAGTTAGGCCTCAGCTGGAATATTGTGTACAGCTTCAAGCACCACACTATAGGAAGGATGTAAAAGTCTTGGAGAGAGTGGAGAAAAATGGTTCCAAACATGAGCTCGGGCGGGATTCTCCGCAAATGTGGCGAGTCGTAAAGGCTGCCGTGAAACTGGCTGTGTTTCATGGCAGCCTCCACGCCCCCTCCCGGGACCCAATTCTCCCCCCCGGGCGGGGCTAGCAGCGCGGCCCCGTGAAGCACGGCATCGCGGGCTTAGCGACCGTCGCTAAGCCCGCGCGCCAAGCGTCATGGCGGCTGACGCGAACGATGACGTCAGCCGCGCATGCGTGGGTTCGACGGCTCCAACCCACGCATGCGCGGATGACGTCATCACGCATATGCGTCAAACCCGCGCATGCGCGTGCCGTCATGCCCCTCAGCCGCCCCGCGGACTGATCCTGCGGGGCGGCGGAGGAACAAATAGTGCGCAGGTATCGGACCCGCTGCCCGCGATCGGTGCCCACCGATCGCAGGCCCATGCCACCCTTGGCACGGCCATGGTGCGGCCATGCCAATCGGTGCCATGGTTGTCCGGGACGGCACTTTGCGGTCGTTTTCACGAACGGTGAGAGCAGATGTGTTTGCGTTCGTGAAAACGGCCGTAAAGGCCTGGGAACTCGGCGATTCGTGTCGGGGGGCGGCAGTGGGGGGGGAGAATAGCGGTAGGTCGGGAAAAATGTCATGAAGGCCCTCCTGCTATTCTCCGACCTGTCGTGGGCAGCGGAGAATCGCGCCCCAGAAACATCAGTTATGAGGATAGATTGGAGAGGTTGGGACTGTTCTCCTTGGAGATAAGAAAGCTGAGAGGGGATTTGACGGAAATGTTCAAAATAATGAGGGGGCCGGACAGAGTAGAGAGGGAGAAACTGTTGCCGCTGGTAAAATGATCAAGAACGAGAGGGCACAGATTTAATTAATTTGCAAAAGAAGCAAATGTGATATGAGAAAAAAAAATTCACACGAGTGGTTCGGGTTTGGAATGCTCTATCTGGAATCGTGATGGAGGCAGGATCAATCGAAGCATTCAAGAGGGCATTAGATAATTACTTGAATAGAAATAATGTGCGGGGTACGGGGGAAAGGCAGGGGAATGGCAGTAAGTCCTGGTGCTCATTTGGAGAACACATACAGACATGATGGTCCAAACGGCCTCCTTCCGCACCATAACAGGTCTGTAATTCTGCGACAGAAGAAATACAAGGTGCAAAGGATAACAAAACTAACAAAAGTTTCCATAAATATATTGTAAGGGTCCTTCCTGTTCGTTTCCTTATTTCCCCTTTCTTTTATTTGTTGTTTTTGAACCATGAGTGATTAATGGACATGCATCTTTAAGTCAAGCAGCAGCGAGAATGAAGAATTCAGAAGTTACAGGCAATCACACTCTGCTAGACTCTGCTAGTTTGAACAGGAGCTTCACACTTTTAGGCACCAGAAAGAGAGATGGGGTGAGACTCGGTTTGTTTGATTGGTTGGTGGTCAATGAATTGGCCAAAAGGCCATACTCTGCCCGGTAACATATAGTGATTGGATCCTATCCCAGTGGGATGGTTCTCAGAGACCTGAGGGAGCAGTTGAGTCTCTCTCCAGAAAGGCTGCGAGTGCTTTACTTCTGAAGCTGCTCAGAACCTGAAGGAATTCATCTGTAGGGGAATTATTGCAGGCTGCATACAGAGACAATAACCCACTCCCTCACTCTCTAGAAAGGCTATGCGTTTGTATTTCTGAAATTACAGAGACCTGAATGAATCTACAATAAAACCTCAAAGTGAATGCAAAGTTTGAAAAGGAGTAAGATGCTAAAAACCGTCAGCTGAAAAAAAACTGTCATCTGAAAAAAAGACTCCTTTTCTCTTTTACTTGTGACTTTTACCCCTTTCTTCCTCTCTGTGTTTGACTGTCTTTTGTGTGTGTGTAGAAGGTGGTGGGCAAGTTAAAGCAGGTAATTAGGAGTTAGATAATAGTTAACCAGTTGAATGTGCTGCATATTTCATTACAGTTCTTGAAATTAATGAAAAGTAATTGTGTTTACATTTACAAATCTGGTGACTGTAATTATCGGCAGCCAAGGGTCAAATACTTAGGGTATTTTTCTAAAAATTATTTGTGAATCAACTTTTGTTGTGACTCCAGGCCAAGTGGGGCTGGAATTAATCGCGCACTAGCCCAGGGTGTCATAACAATATTAAGAAAAAGTGAATGATAAGGGGGAACATTGGCTCATTAAAGATTGTAGCCATGATGTGGAGATGCCAGCGATGGACTGGGGTGAGCACAGTAAGAAGTCTTACAACACCAGGTTAAAGTCCAACATGTTTGATGAGGAAGGAGCAGCGCTCCGAAAGCTAGTGTTTGAAACAAACATGTTGGACTTTAACCTGGTGTTGTAAGACTTCTTACAGTCATTAAAGATTGAAACAGGTGATACTATCGTAGAGACTAAGGAATAGCAAGGTTTGAAACACAAATATTTGCATCATTTTCACAGGCAAGAAAGGGAACAAAATGTCAGTGGTATAAGGTCACAGGGAAGAACTAACTGAAGTAATGCAAATAAGAAAATGGTAATGACAAACATCAGGGGCGGGATTCTCCGACCCCCCACCAAGTTGGAGAATTGCCGGGGGGCGGCATGATCCCGCCCCCGCCGGCTGCCGAATTCTCCAGCACCAGGGATTTGGTGGGGGCGGGAATCGCGCCGTGCCAGTCGGCAGCTGCTGGCAGCGCCCCCCCCCGGCGATTCTCCGGCCCGCCCTTTTTTTTGTTGGTGCCGCCGGCGTAAATTAGAGTAGGTCCTTACCAGCGGGACCTGGCGGCGCGGGCTGCCTCCGGGGTTCTCGGGAGGATCTGGCCCCAGGAGATGCCCCCATGGTGGCCTGGCCCGCGATCAGGGCCCATCGATCCGCGGGTGGGCCTGTGCCGTGGGGGCACTCTATTCGTCCGCACTGGCGACTGTAGCGGTCCGTCATTGCCGGTGCGGAGACAAAGCCCTCTGCGCATGTGCTGGGATGACAGCCAGCACACGCTGGCCCTCCTGTGCATGCACCAACTCGCGCCAGCCGGTGGAGGCTCTTCGGCGCCGGTTGGCGTGGCGCCAAGCCCCTTCCCCGCCGGCCGGCATGGCGCAAACCACTTCGGGGCCGGCCTAACCCCTGAAGGTGCGGAGGATTCCGCACCTTTGGGGCGGCCTGATTCCAGAGTGGTTCACGCCACTCCTTTCTGCCAGAGTTGCCCGCCCCGCCGATTACGGCAGAAGCCCGCCCAATGGGACTATGAAAGACTTCAAAGAGGTAAAGCTCCAGGTTTCCGGAATAGAGTGCAAAAAGAACAGGTGGGGAAGGTTCAGATGTGTCAAGTCACAATTTTGGATTGTGAAACTGCACCTTTTGATAGAAAATCTGCAAACAGCATTCAATCATTTCAGAAAAGGGAAAGGGAAAAACCAGGAAATTACAAAAGCAGTTTAATACCAGTTGTAGGCAAGTTACTGAAATTCATCATCAAGGACAGAATGACTGAGCATTTGGACAAGTCTCAAAGGGAGTCGGCATAATGCCGTGAGGGTAGGTCATGTCTGACCGAATTAATTGACATTTTTGATAAGATTGCTAACACAACAGACAGGGGAGTGCCTATGAATGTTGTCTATGTCATGTATCACAGTAGTGTTTGAATCAACAGGCACAAATTCCTGATGGACAGGCATTGTTAGCTTCTAGTTGATAATGATACATCTATTCAATGCATTGATGACAGGCTCTAACTCTGAATCATCCAATGCTTTTTGTACTATCCATTCTCCCGTATTACAATCTTTCGAATAATTGAAAAATCTGAAACTTGAAGTACTTTTATATCTGTACATCTCCAAAAAGTTTCTTATTGAAATTGTAAGTAAAACATAGGCGACGGATAACTCCATTCCTGAACGAAGTGTTAACGCCGGGGCAGGATTTGTGGACTTCTACGACAGTAAACCTAGCGCTGCACCTACCGATTCAATGCCCATTAAGGGACAAGCACTGGCGCCAAGTGGAATACAATCGATTCCGATGGGAAACATTGAATGTTTTCGCTGGATTCGCGATTGACACTCAGGAGGCTGACAAGCTGCAGCCGCATACACACTGCACTCCCCATACTGACTATCCCAGCCAACAAGGTGGCAGCAAGACGCGCAGCACCACGTTTCATGGACACCATGTTCAGGACACTGTTGGACACCATGGAGGAGAGGCTGTTGACCCTGTACCCCAGCCCGGGAAGGAGGCTGCCAGCCACCATCTTTCACCATGTCTGGGCGGAGGTGGCAGAGGCTATCAGTGCCGTGAGCAACACCATCCGGACCGGCCAGAAGTGCTGGAAGAAACTACAGCTCCTGCTCAGGATGGGAGTAGGCAGCACTGTACCTCAGTACCAACCCCTGTCCCTCACACCTATTACCCTACACCCCTCACCCAGAGGCGGCCGAAAGCCCACCCTGCACCACATGCTGGCACCCATACCAGCCGCCATGGCCGGGTTCCCTGGCCACTGAAGCTACCAGTTACCCACCCGCTGGGCTGCATGCGTCGGGCTGTCAATGTGCATTTCTGTCTCCACCACCCGCACTCCCCTCCCAGGGCATAATTGTCAGGAGCAGAAGAAGACTGGAGAGGGACCGCTGGACCTGCGGCCCCTCTCCGCAGCAGAGCAGTCGGCCCTGGACATGTTCGGCAGGCCCGAGGAAAGGCTAGTTGCCGGGGTGGATGTTGGCATTGGGCAAGGAAGTGAGGCCCCGCTGAGTTGCGGTTTCCCGTGACACATGTATCATCCCACCCCTACAACACCTCACCCCTACACCGCCTCCACACCACCCTCTCACCACCATCACCGCCACACTACCCTAACACCACCCCTACATCACCCCCACACCACCCTCACCCCACACCGCCTCACATCACCCGCACACCCACACAACTCCCAAACCCCCGCTCCATCACCACCACCACCCCTACTCCCATGTCCTATACAATACCCGCTCCCCCCTCCCCAACACAACTCCACCACCCCCATTACCCCCTGCCCCACGGTTTAATCATACATCTTGTCTCGTGTCTTGCAGGAGCTGCTGGTGATGGGGTGGGCTCTTCTCGTGTCCCCCAACCCCAGCCACAGCCAGGGGCCCAGGTGCCAAACAGCGATGGTGATACCGACATGGACGCGATCCATCGACCCGAGACCCAACACACCATGGAGCTCGAGTCTGAGGATGACACTGGTTTCCAATCGCAGCTGCCTCCAACCCCCTCCACCATCTCAGAGACACTCATCTTGGTGTGAAGAGGCTCCTGGGACACTATCTGGTGTGCACCTCAAACATGCTCCGGTACAGCAGGTGGAGGTAGGAACTCTGGAGTGGGCGGACGGCTGGAGGGCTGTCCGATCCCTGGGACTTGCTTCCTCCAGGTGGGTTTCAGGCTTCTGGAATGACCAGTCCCATTGATCATGATGATGCAGCCATGGAGCCAGGGACTGCATGAGGGGTTGTCGGTGAGCATCCAGCACCTGCAGGCGCAGGTGGAAGAGTAGAACCGCATGCAGGAGCAGGAGGTCGTGCCAACCATTCATGCCACCCAGGCCAACACTGCACGGGTGGCGTCCTTGGTGGAGTCATTGTGGGAGAGGATTTTGGCTATGAATCAGCATGTCCAAGCCCTGGGGCAAACTATGCAGGCAGTAGCCAAGGCCCAGGACAGGGCTGCCCTCTCACAGACACCCATGTGCCTGAGCCACCTGGACATTGCAGCAGCGCTCCTCAGCATAGCCCAGTCACAACGTGCTATGGCTGACAGCGTCAGCGGCATTGCCCAGGCACTGGCCAATGTGGCACAGCCACAGAAGGTGGAGGCACAGTCCCAAAGGGAGATGGCACAGTCTTGGCTGATGTGGCACAGACCCAGAAGGTGGTGGCGCAGTCAATGGGTGATGTGGTGCAGTCCCAGATGGAGATGGCCCACTCTCTGTGCTCCATGGCCGTGACCATGCAGACACTGGTCGAGAGTGGCAGCGCCAGGTGGTGGGGGGCCCTCAGGGGATGACTCCGCTCACCCCCCATCCCATGGAGTAGCCCACGGGCTATCAGTCACCCCAAGGGAGGAGGACGTAATGGGGCCCGTGCCAGAACTCCCACAGGACAGGTGCCGGAATGCTGCAGCAACTCGGACTCAACCCCGTTCTGACTCTGGCGCATCTGGTGGGCAGCGGGCAGAACAGGGTGGCACAACGGCACCTAGGACACCCAAGCAGCAGTCGGGACGAACCAGGCCCGTTCACCCCAGGAGATGGCTGCCAAAAGGGGCACAGGTCGCAGGGAGGGAATCACAGTCAGCCGTCTCCACTCCTGCTGTACCGTCTGGAATACATTTAGGCATGGCGTTAGGGCCTGTAAGGCCAGCAAAGTAGACACCAGTTAAGTTGGCATGAGTGCAGGGCACCGTTCAGTGATAGGGGATATGTATGTATGTATGTTTTCACATTAAAGATCTGTGCACAATATTACAACTTTCCTCGGGGCTCTGTCAGAAGGACGTGAGGGTGGGCTGATGTTGGCTGGCTACAGAGGCCGGGGGGGGGGGGGGGACTGGTTGCGTAGGGGATGGATGGGCGGTGGGGGTGGGACCGCATTTATCCAGCACTCACTGCTCCAGTGCCCCACCCCCATTGCCCACACCCCTCCCCCCCACCCTCCCCACTGTCCCACCTCTGCCACCCCAGAGATTCGATGGGACCCTGTGATGGATGGGCAGCTCACTTGCAGGGATCACACACGTGGTCAGTGGAACGTGCTACGATGGGCAGGAGTCAGACATTGTCAAATGGTGTGAAGCACTGGAACACATAGTGGACCGGGTCATCGTCATCTTCCATCCCATAGACCTGACCCACTGTTATTGCCAATCTAGGGCCCACACCCTGTAGTGTGGCAGATATGCATCACGGGTGGTGTTGCAGGTGGGGGGGATGGGGTAGGGGGTGTGGCCATGGGTGGGTGGGGATGTATGGGGTTGGGATGCTGTGTCTGTGCCCCTAACCAGTCCCCACTAATCAGTGAACCTGGTGGCCATCAGAGTGTCCCGTGTGCATTGGCCCAAGCGCACATGTGTGGCCGCCTGTGCCTGCCTGTACCTGAGGCAGCACACAATCACAGACAGAGTATACAGGAAGGGACAGCCAGAACTGCGGCCCCTCACCGCCGTGGAGCGGCGGGCATTGGGCCTGGTCAGTGAGCCCTGAGAGTAGGAAGTTACTGAGGCAGAGGTCGACATCGAGGAACCAAGTGAGCCCCGTTCTGAGTTGCCGCCTCCCTATGGCAAGCATGACACCACCCCTCTACCACCCCCACCACAGCGCCCCAAAACCTCCACACCACTCCTTCATTTTCCCCAACCCAGGACCCCACCACCTCCACACCACACCTCCACCTCCCCACTCCAGCACACCACACCTCCACACCATCCCTCCACACCACTCCTTCATTTTCCCCAACCTAGGACCCCACCACATCCACGCCACCTCTCCACTACCCCCACTCCAGCACACCACCACCTCTACGCCAACTCTCCACTACCCCCACTCCAGCACACCACCACCTCGACACCACCCCTCCACTACCCCCATTCCAGCACACCACCACCTCGACATCACCCTTCCACCTCCCCACCCCAGCACACCACCAACCCCACACCACCTCACCACTACCCCCAATCCAGCACACCACCAACTTCACACCACCTCACCACTACCCCCACCCCAGCACACCACCAACCCCACACCACCCCTTCACCTCCCCACCCTAGAACCCCTCCACTACCTCCACCAACCATGCGTCCTGTCTTGTGTCTGATAAGATCACCTGGCGATATTGTGGGCTCTTCTAGAACCCCCACCCCAGCCACAACCCCAGGACACGTCAAGCGATGAAACAAGGCCGGACAGCAATGTCAGCTCCCAAACGCCATCCTCTGACACCACGGAGCACCTCTCCATGGACTACACTGACTTTCTGTCACAGCTGTCTCCTCCACCCTCCAACATCCCAGAAACACTCACCTCAGTTAGACATCATAGTGAAGAGGCTCCTGGGGCCCAATCCAGGTGCGCACCACATATCTGCTGCGGTACATCAGGTGGAGGTAGGAATCCCCGAACGGTCAGAGGGTTGCCCGAACCACAGGGACTCGCTGCCAACCAGATGGGTCTCAGGCTTCTGGAAAGCGTGGTCCCATCATTAGTGGATATGTAGACACGGAGCTCGAGACTACATGAGAGGGTGTTAGTAACCACCTGGTGCCTGCAGGTGCAGTTGTAGGAGTCCAAACGTCTGCAGGAGCAGGAGGTGGTGCCGACCATGCGTGCTACTCAGCCCTAAACGGGTGGCACCTGCAGTGAAGGCCTTGGGGCAAAGGTATCGACCATGTGTCCTCACGTCCTGCTGCTCAAGAGTCAACCCCTCACCCAAGGGGTGCACCTCGAAGATGTTGGGAATCATCGACTGTACCAGGATGAAGGCTTCTTGCACACTGCCTGGGTATCAGGCGCAGACATGCATGATGAGCATCCCGTGGTCACCACATTCATCGAGTGGTATCCCTTTTGATTTATGAAGGCCACCCCCTCATGCACTGGTGCACTTAGGGGGATTTGTGTCCTGCTGATCACCCACTGGTCTTGGACATCCCGGTGCCGGTGGCGAATCCCGCTCCTTGGGCAGCCTGGTGGGCTCAGTCTACATTGAAATGGATGTATTGTGCCGACTGGGCATATAGGGCCTCTGAGATGGTTCGGATGCACCTGTGCACTGAGCTCTGAGAAAGCCCAGCCAGGTCCCCACTCGGCACCTGGAAAGACTCCGTTGCATAGAGGTTCAGGGCAACCATCACATTGATCTACATCTGCGGGAAGTGCACCCAACTCCAGCTCCTCGAGAGCCGCGTTAGGGACCTGGAGCTGGAGCTGGATGAACTTCGGATCATTCGGGAGGCGGAGGAGGTTATTGAGAGGAGTTATAGGGAGGTAGTCACGCCTCAGGTAAAGGAAGAAGGTAGATGGGTTACCGCCAGGGGAGGGAGAGGGAACCGGCAGGCAGTGCAGGGATCCCCTGTGGTCGTTCCCCTCTATAACAAGTATACCGTTTTGGATACTGTTGCGGGGGACGACTTACCAGGGGTAAGCAATAGGGCACAGGTCTCTGGCACAGAGTCTGTCCCTGTTGCTCAGAAGGGAAGGGAGAAGAGGAACAGAGCACTTGTCATTGGGGACTCCATAGTTAGAGGAACAGACAGGAGGTTCTGTGGGAACGAAAGAGACTCACGGTTGGTGTGTTGCCTCCCAGGTGCCAGGGTTCGTGATGTCTCTGATCGTGTTTTTGGGATCCTTAAGGGGGAGGGGGAGCAGCCCCAAGTCGTGGTCCACATAGGTACCAACGACATAGGGAGGAAGAGAGATGGGGATTTGAGACAGAAATTCAGGGAGCTAGGGTGGAAGCTGAGAGCTAGAACAAACAGAGTTCTCATCTCTGGGTTGTTACCCGTGCCACGTGCTAGCGAAGTGAGAAATAAGGAGAGAGAGGAGTTGAACATGTGGCTACAGGGATGGTGCAGGAGGGAGGGTTTTGGTTTCCTGGATAATTGGGGCTCATTCTGGGGTAGGTGGGACCTCTACAAACAGGATGGTCTTCACCTGAACCAGAGGGGTACCAATATCCTGGGGGGGAGATTTGCTAGTGCTCTTTGGGGGGGTTTAAACTAATTCAGCAGGGAGATGGGAACCTAAATTGTAGTCCCAGTGTACAGGATGTTGACAGTAGTGAGGTCAGGGATAGGGTTAAAAGTTCGAAAGAGGGCACCGGCAAGCAGGACGCTTGTTTGAAGTGTGTCTACTTCAACGCCAGGAGCATCCGGAATAAGGTGGGTGAGCTTGCAGCATGGGTTGGTACCTGGGATCTCGATGTTGTGGCGATTTCGGAGACATGGGTAGAGCAGGGACAGGAATGGTTGTTGCAGGTTCCAGGATTTAGATGTTTCTGTAAGAACAGAGAAGATGGTAAAAGAGGGGGGGGGGGGGGGGGGGGGGGGGCGGGTGTGGCATTGTTAATCAAGGAAAGTATTACGGCGGTAGAAAGGACGCTTGAGGACTCGTCTACTGAGATTGTATGGGCCGAGGTTAGGAACAGTAGAGGAGAGGTCTCCCTGTTGGGAGTTGTCTATAGACCTCCGAATAGTTCCAGAGGTGTAGAGGAAAGGATTGCAAAGATGATTCTCGACAGGAGCGAGAGTAACAGGGTAGTTGTTATGGGGGACTTTAACTTTCCAAATATTGACTGGAAATACTATAGTTCGAGTACTATAGATGGGTCAGTTTTTGTGCAGTGTGTGCAGGAGGGTTTTCTGACACAGTATGTAGACAGGCCAACAAGGGGCGAGGCCACTTTGGATTTGGTACTGGGTAATGAACCCGGCCAGGTATTAGATTTAGATGTAGGTGAGCACTTTGGTGATAGTGATCACAACTCGGTTATGTTTACTTTAGCAATGGGCAGGGATAGGTATATACCACAAGGCAAGAATTATAGCTGGGGGAAAGGCAATTATGATGCTATTCGGCAAGATTTAGGATGTATAGGATGGGGAAGGAAACTGCAGGGGATGGGTACAATCGAAATGTGGAGCTTTTTCAAGGAACAGCTACTGCAAGTCCTTGATAAGTATGTACCTGTCAGGCAGGGAGGAAGTTGTCGAGCAAGGGAACCGTGGTTTACTAAGGAAGTTGAAGCACTTGTCAAGAGGAAGAAGAAGGCTTCTGTTAAGATGAGACATGAAGGCTCAGTTAGGGCACTTGAGAGCTACAAGTTAGCCAGGAAGGACCTAAAGGGAGAGTTAAGAAGAGCGAGGAGAGGACACGAAAAGTCGTTGGCGGATAGGATCAAGGAAAACCCTAAGGCTTTCTATAGGTATATCAGGAACAAAAGAATGACTAGAGTAAGATTAGGGCCAATCAAGGATAGTAGTGGAAAGTTGTGTGTGGAATCAGAGGAGTTAGGGGAAGCGTTAAATGGATATTTTTCGTCAGTGTTTACACTGGAGAAAGACAATGTTGTCGAGGAGAACACTCAGGTTCAGTCGACCAGGCTAGATGGAATTGAGGTTCAAAAGGAGGAGGTGTTAGCAATTTTGGAAAATGTCAAAATAGATAAGTCCCCTGGGCCAGATGGGATTTATCCTAGGATTCTCTGGGAAGCCAGGGAGGAGATTGCAGAGCCTTTGTCCTTGATCTTTGTGTCGTCTTTGTCGACAGGAATAGTGCCGGAAGACTGGAGGATAGCAAATGTTGTCCCCTTGTTCAAGAAGGGGAGTAGAGACAACCCTGGTAATTATAGACCTGTGAGCCTTACTTCGGTTGTGGGTAAAATGTTGGAAAAGGTTATAAGAGATAGGGTTTATAATCATCTTGAAAAGAACAAGTTGATTAGTGATAGTCAACACGGTTTTGTGAAGGGTAGGTCATGCCTCACAAACCTTATTGAGTTTTTTGAGAAGGTGACCAAACAGGTGGATCAGGGTAACGCTGTTGATGTGGTGTATATGGATTTCAGTAAGGCGTTTGATAAGGTTCCCCACGGTAGGCTATTGCAGAAAATAAGGAAGTATGGAATTGAAGGTGATTTAGCGGTTTGGATCAGAAATTGGCTAGCTGAAAGAAGACAGAGGGTGGTGGTTGATGGCAAATGTTCATCCTGGAGTTCAGTTACTAGTGGTGTACCGCAAGGATCTGTTTTGGGGCCACTGCTGTTTGTCATTTTTATAAATGACCTGGAAGAGGGTGTAGAAGGATGGGTTAGTAAATTTGCAGATGACACGAAGGTCGGTGGAGTTGTGGATAGGATGTTATAGGATACAGAGGGACATAGATAAGCTGCAGAGCTGGGCCGAGAGGTGGCAGATGGAGTTTAATGCGGAAAAGTGTGAGGTGGTTCACTTTGGAAGGAGTAACAGGAATCCAGAGTACTGGGCTAATGGCAAGATTCTTGGTAGTGTAGATGAACAGAGAGATCTCGGCATCCAGGTACATAAATCCCTGAAAGTTGCCACCCAGGTTAATAGGGCTGTTAAGAAGGCATATGGTGTGCTAGCCTTTATAAGCAGGGGGATTGAGTTTCGGAACCACAAGGTCATGCTGCAGCTGTACATAACTCTGGTGCGGCCGCGCCTGGAGTACTGCGTGCAGTTCTGGTCACCACATTATAGGAAGGATGTGGAAGCTTTGGAAAGGGTTCAGAGGAGATTTACTAGGATGTTGCCTGGTATGGAGGGAAGGTCTTACGAGGAAAGGCTCAGGGAATTGAGGTTGTTTTCGTTAGAGAGGAGAAGGCTGAGAGGTGACTTAATAGAGACATATAAGATAGTCAGAGGGTTAGATAGGGTGGACAGTGAGAGTCTTTTTCCTCGGATGGTGATGACCAACACGAGGGGACATAGCTTTAAATTGAGGGGTGATAGATATAGGACAGATGTCAGAGGCAGTTTCTTTACTCAGAGAGTAGTAGGGGTGTGGAACGCCCTGCCTGCAACAGTAGTAGACTCGCCAACTTTAAGGGCATTTAAGTTGTCACTGGATAGACATATGGATGAAAATGGAATAGTGTAGGTCAGATAGGCTTCAGATGGTTTCACAGGTCGGCGCAACATCGAGGGCCGAAGGGCCCGTACTGCGCTGTAGTGTTCTATGTTCTATGTTCTATGATGGCCATGGGAGTGCCCTCCCCCATTCACACACAGTGTCAGGTGCACCATGATCTGTCAGATATGTCGCACTGTCCCCTGCTCAGTCGGAGTCTTCGACGGCATGCCCAGTCCAGCAGATCCTCGAATGAAGACACTGCGGGTACACACAAGGCCTCATGCAGCACCTCCTTCCTGCCACCTCCTCGGCCTGTTGGGCATCCAGCTCTCCATCCTCACCTGTTGGCTCCTGTTCCTCTGAGGAAAGGTCTGCAACTGCAGGTCCAGCTCATATAGCCTCAGTACATCCCTCACAGCTGCGGCGGCAAGTCAGATGGCAACAATTCCTATTTGGATTCTGAAATTCATTGTCTGCAGGGGGTGAAAGGTGAAAGGCGTACATGTTAGCATGGCGCATACCCCTGTGCCCAACGAGGTCCAATGGGTTACACGGTGGCCCTGCCCTGCACCCCGTGCATATCCCCCTCCCTTTCCTCTCCTATCCAAATAACCACCCACAGTCATTCCTCCGGCACTGTGCCCTCCACACCATACCCCTAGCCCCATCCCTGTCAGCAGGGGTACCGGTGGCTGGCGCTACCCTGCCAGTGGTACGCTCTGTGGCCCCCATCCAGCATCCTCCTGTAGGAGATACAGTGGGCGTCCCCTTTGGTGGGCCACGTGATGCCATACTGGCAGGATGGCACATGATTGTGAGGGGTGGGGAGGGGGGGCGTACCCATACGGCCAGTGTCGCTCTGTGTAACCACAGGCCATGGTGGGAGGTCAGTGGGGTGCGCAGCAAGGTGGCTGTCTTTCAGGCAATGGCAGTCACTGCCTGGACACCCCAGTCATGGGGGACACCGCAACCTCACGGCCCATCCCCTGATCACCCCCGCTACTCCGCCTAACCCTGGCAGACGCCACCTCGCTCTAGGCCTGCTAGCAGCAGGTCGGAAGGCCACGGCCGCACCTTTGGGAACATGTCCAATTTCCGCTATCTCCCTCTGCAGCCACAGTGCCTGTTTCCTGATTTTTAAAACCACAAGTTAACCTTGCCATCGGTAATTCCTCCTGGTGGAGGCTGAGTATCGTGGGAGGCCTGGAGAACACTGGGCAGGTCCATTAATGAAATGCCAACGACATCTGCTGCACATGTGGCATTCACACCACTGTCGAGGCACCGGAGCATGGCATTCCATGCAGTGCTTGGTGCCAGCCTCGAATTGCGGCTAACGCGCGATTCTCTGCCCGACTGTTTCGCATTCCATCATTGCTGAGCAGATAATCCCGCCCAATGACTTTGGATGGTGGAAGAGTACAATCTTCAGAAAACAATGATAAAAACATTTATATTGTTATATTTTCTATTTTCCTTATGCCCCCTTGATTACACTTATTTGGATCTAAAGTGCTTTGAGACATCCTGAGGTCTGAAAGGTGATTGATAAACGCAATGTCTCATTTCTTTCTTGAATAGGTTAACCTTCATCGTGGCACAACATGTTGAAAGTGCTTAAAATAGGACCAATCTGGATTATAATACTTAGTTGTTCCAGATAAAAACAATTAAATTCAATTGGGCATTAACCAACTAAAAGCAGGCTAGAAAGAAATACAAAATATGATGGAGAGTTGCAATTCATGTTACATGTGCATCAAAACAGCGTAACAAAATCTTTCTTGAACCAGAATTAAATCAGCAATCTTCATCTTACTTTTGCAACTATTAAATGATCCTAGTGATCTAATGGAAAAGCTGAATGAAAATTATAATGCCTCTGTGGGCCAAATCTAAACTGAGCAATTAAACAGCGTAACTGGATAAGAAAGCCTGTGAGAGTTACTCATGTTTCAGCAAGTCTTTGGAGATGATGAATAATTATTTCAGACAATGCCAGATTTGTGTTTGTTACAGTAGTACCGACATTAGTCTTATTATTTCTTACATTGTTTTCATGGTTGTAAGTACATAAATTATTTAATTGGTTCAATTGTGTTGCATGGTCTAGTATCAGGCAATCTTTATTGTTTAGTACACATTTATCTTGTAGTGCACAGAAGAGTTCAAATGGCCAATATGTTCCGCTATGACCACCTAAGATAATTTATCCTATTTCAAACAACTTAGAAGTAACTTGATCAATAAGTATTCACAGGCCTCTGTTGTTTGTAGTATATATAAACGATTTGGAGGAAAATGTAGCTGGTCTGATTGGTAAGTTTGCGGATGACACCAAGGTTGGTGGAGTGGCCGATAGTGTTGAGGATTGTCAGAGGATACAGCAGGACTTGGAAAGGTTGGAGACTTGGGCAGAGAAATGGCAAATGGAGTTTAATCTGGACAAATGTGAGGTAATACATTTTAGTAGGTCTAACATAGAGGGGAAATATACAGTAAATGGCAAAACTCTTAGGAATACAGAAAGTCAGAGAGATCTGGGCGTACAGATCCGCAGGTCTTTGAAAGTGGCAACACAAGTGGACAAGGTAGTCAGGAAAGCATATGGAATACGTGCCTTCATTGGACGGGGCATCAAGTATAAAAACTGACAAGTCATGCTACAGTTGTATAGAACCTTGGTAAGGCTGCACTTGGAATACTGCGCACAATTGTGGTCACCACAATACCAGAAGGATGGAGAGGGTGCAGAGAAGGTTTACCAGGATGTTGCCTGGTCGAGAGGGTGTTAGCTATGTGGAGAGGCTGAATAGACTCGAACTGTTTTCATTAGAATGACAGAGGTTAGGGGGCGACCTGACAGAGGTCTACAAGATTATGAGAGGCATGGATAGAGTGGATGGGCAGGCACTCTTTCCCATGGTGGAGGAGTCAGTCATGAGGGGGAATAAGTTTAAGGTCCGTGGGCAAAGTTTAGAGATGTCCGAGGCAGGTTTTTTACTCAGAGGGTGGTGAGTGCCTGGAACGTGCTACCAGGGGAGGTTGTGGAAGCGGATACATTAACGGCGTTCAAAAGGCATCTCGACAAATACATAGATAAGGTGGGTATAGAGGGATACAGCACTAGGAAGTGCTGAGAGTTTTGGCCAAGGGTAGTATCATGACCGGGACAGGCTTGGAGGGCCGAAGGGCCTGTTTCTGAGCTGCATCATTCTTTTTCCTTTGCAACAAATGTGACTGACAAAT
This sequence comes from Scyliorhinus canicula, assembly GCF_902713615.1. Taxonomy (NCBI): domain Eukaryota; kingdom Metazoa; phylum Chordata; class Chondrichthyes; order Carcharhiniformes; family Scyliorhinidae; genus Scyliorhinus; species Scyliorhinus canicula. The sequence goes on from NC_052149.1 coordinate 168,082,865, forward strand.
CTTCAGTCTTCTAGCCAACTGAGAAGTACTTTCATAGCACATTGATTTCAAAGTTTTTAAAAGCTCATACACCACCAACTAATCCAATTCCCTTCCAATAAGATACATCTCACCATGTTGTTCAGCACAGCTCAGTACAGCCTTGTATTCTGCCAGAATTTCTTATCATTCTGAGACGATACACAGTATTCAGTCTGGTGTGTTTGGCATTCATTTTTCTGAGGCAAAACAGCGCGACTAGTCATAATCTAGAATCAAATACTTGGAGGGTAAAATCCCCTTTGTCTATGAATGTGCAAAATATAATCACCCTGACAGTTGAAGTCCAAAGTTTGACAGGATGGTCAAATCTGCACTGTACTTGTCATCCTGGATGATTTCTACATCTTATAATTGAACTGTGTCCTTGCCATCTGCAGTGACAAACTTATTCCAGCACATTGTTGCTGCACTGCCAGATAGCTCCATTTATTATTTGCTGATTGTGATTAAAACGTGAAACAGTTCAGGCAGCTGTTGCCATGAAGTACTTGAAAAAGTAACCATGTTGCTCTTGAAGTGAGATGCCATCAAGTATGTTCAAAATTATATTAAAAATTCCATTGAAGAGTGGAAAGAATGAGGACTTGTTATTTGCCCCAATTAATAGGGAGGGTGTTAAAACAAACATGCTCCATGATTACTAATTGCTGGATTATGGCTAAGAAGGTATCCTTTTATTTAAATAAAAAACAAGGTGAAAAGTCAAAGCCATGGTCCAGGACACTATTTAATTAATTATAAGTTGTATAAATAAGTAAGACTCAAAAAAGTGTGTTCAGATTATTTCTTTATTTTCTTTGTGAGACCAGGACAGTAGAGCGAGCCAACAGCTGGCCCCAGCACGAATTGGGATTTAGTTGACAAATTGACTGGAATAGGTGTGAAGTTGACTGGCAGGACTTTAATGAAGGCCTGGAGTTAACCTGGAGAGAGGCTGTGCAGCCTCTTTTCTTTTGCTGCAGAGAGTGAGTGCGGTACTGGCAACAAAACTCATCAGCTGAAAACAGGCTTGTAGAGGTAAATGGTTGACATCAGCAGCACATGATGTTGATGTAACTATGTTGTAATGACACAACTAAGATCTGGAGGGAAGGGGCAATACAACCTTGTGTAGAGTTACTGAGGTGTGCACAGATCTGTGAACAAACAAGAATGTTCTTTATGACAGCTTACTTAGGGTAACAGACAAGTCTTAAAGAAAACATCTAGACCCCGAACACATGACTAAACATGACTCACATCTGTTTCTCTCCAGGATTTTCCAAAAATTCCTATTTTCCTGCTCAGCTGGATGTCAAAAAATCCCACTATACCAATGGATGAGCAGAGTGTTTGATCTTCTGATGTTATGTCCAACATTCCTCTCTCAATCAACACCACCTGAGTAAATTATCAGGTTGCTGATTCATGGGAGACTTGCTGCATGCAAGTTGGTTGAATATTTGTTGTCATGTTCTGTAGACTGGCCGATATGAATGAGGCACTAGAGAACATCTAGTTTAAATAATTTGTTATGAAACAACTGCATGATAAGGATAACTAGGATAAATAAAATAATAAACTGCTGACACTAATTAACTATTGTAGAGCTACTGCAAAATACACAGATCCTCCAAAGCGACCTCCTCCCAACGCCCCAGCCACAGGGTTATGTGGTCAGTTTACACTGCCACCTAGTGGTCTGAGATTGTGTATAACATTATGTACAGAATTGCTTAATGCATATCACCACATGTGTCTGTTTAACAACTTGTGAACTAATTTCAAATATCATTAATTTGCTATTTCTGCTGAATTTTCGAGGATTCCATGAGGTACTTATGAAAATGCAACATTTTTCCCATTAAATTGCAATTTCCAAAAGTATTTTTTGGCACAGCTGGAATATCCAGGACCTCTCAACAGTTAGGGAAGAAAAATCAATGGGTAAAGTAATCCAAGAAGCTCCTAGTGTTTAATTGTTAGCAGCACTGACAAAACAACCTGGAGCAAATCGCCTACCCAATCTTTTCATCTGGAATTATTGTGCAGTGCAGAAAACATAGAACATGGACAGGTGTTTGGAAGCAGGATGAGAAAAGAAATACTAAATCATCAAGTCCGTTGTAGAAACTAAGACCAAGATAATAATTGATAGGTATTAAGATAAGTTTTGGTATCTAATTTGGGGTTATTATCAAGTTTGAATCAAAACTAACCTCAAGGATGTTCAATTTTCAATAGAAGGAATGTGAGATTCAGTGTTCGCTGAAAAGCTTGAGAGTTTGTATTAAACAGGGATGGAGTGAAGCCATTGAAGTTTGGATTGAGTAAGGACATATCAATTTACACAGCCTGCAAAAGTGTTAACAATGTTTTGGTTTGCTTGATTCTTGACTAAAGAGGTGACAGGTAACTGATTTAAACAGTGAAGGGAATTAAAACTTGTTGCAGGTGGAAATTGGGAAAATATTTGCATTACTGACAGATTGCTTGCTGAACATCTGCTCAAGCATGAGATGAATACACATCAAGGGCTGGATGAGATGCATCAGAGGATCCTTAAGGACACAAAGGGGGGAGAAGACAGAAACTCTTGCAAACGTCTTCTTGAAGTTATTGTGTGGGGACTTGAGGAGGTCAGCTGTTAAAAATGATAGCAGAAGCAACTCAGGAAACTACAGACCAGTTTAACAATATTCTGAATGGAACTTCTGGATTAAAATAAAATCATAAAAGTTAGCCTACACAGGTTCACAAAGGAGAGGTCTAGTCAACCTAATTTACTATTTTCGTTGAGGGTATGACAAAGGAGTTTGAGAGAAATAAGCTAATGTATGTGCTGTACATGGATTTCAGTCAGGCCTTTGATGCAGTTTCTCTGAAAACAGGAATTAATGAGGCGGCATGTGGCGCAGTGGTTAGCACTAGGACTGCAGTGCCGAGGACCCGGGTTCTCAGCCCTGGGTCACTGTCTGTGTGGAGTTTGCACATTCTCCCCATGTCTGCGTGGGTTCCACCCCCACAACCCAAAGGTGTACAGGTTAGGTGGATAGGCCACGCTAAATTGCCCCTTAATTGGAAACAAGAACAGAAATTAATGGAAATATTTTACAATGGATGAGCAATCAGTTGACCAATAAAATCTAGAGTTTGGCAGTGCAGGGATTGTTATCAAGAGAATGCTACCAATGGGGTCCCACACATACCTGCTGGGAGGCCGGTTTTGTTTAATATCTTCATAAATGATCTGGAGCTGTGAGTTACAAGCACAGTGGCTATATTTACAAGTGGTGCAAACTAATAGAATTGGCAGACTGCAAAGTCAAATAAGATAAGCCAGATGAGAATTTGAATATATCAGGCAATTAGATAAATGGTCAATTAAATTCAATGCACATGAATGCTTTGCAAGGCAACAAAACAATCGTAAAAGAACGATACCAATATGAAAAGAAAATAACATGTGTATGGAAAATTGGAGGTCTTGTGGCACAGTGAGTAGCGTCTCTGCCTCTGAGTCAGAAGCTTTGCAATTGAATCCCACCCTTGATGGTCGTGGAAGGTGAGCTTGAAACGTGGCCAAACAGGCTCATTATCAATCTGTAAATCCTTCCAAAATGTCTATGGCAGACAGTAAGAGTGGGAGGGTCTCCTGCATAGTATGAGAGGCAGTATAACAAGGCCCATGCCACAACTTGGATTTTGGTCGAGCACAGTTTTGGGATACTGAAATGAGGTTCCGGTACTTAAACAGATCTGGTGAAGCACTGCAGTACACCACCCCCACCCCTCCTCCCTAGAGGTTGTCACACATCACTATGGCTTGATTTTTAAAAAATATAACTTTAGAGTGCCCAATTTCTTTCTTTCCCAATTAAGGGGCAATTTAGCGTGACCAATCCACCTACCCTGCACATTTTTGGGTTGTTGGGGCGAAACCCACGCAAACACGGGAAGAATGTGCAAACTCCACACGGACAGAGACCCAGAGCCGGCATCGAACCTGGCTTATCACCTGACTTGGACTCACCAGGTTCTTGGATTCCATCTGTCCTCCGAGTGCCAGCACTGTGGGTCCACCTGGCTCCACCTGCTGTGGATAAGACTGTGTTCATCAGGTTGTAACACCGAGGCTACTCTGCAACTAGGTCCCACTGAGGTGTGTGCCTCTGCATGGGTAGAAGATGGAGGTGAGCATTGCAATGCGTCTTCAATTGGTGTATCATCAGATTCATCTTCTGAGGTGTCTTCAGGCCTTGACTCAAGGGCTTGCTTCATGGATGGCCTCTGATGTTTCCCCAGATATGCCTGGGAAGGAAAGAACAGCTCATTAGTGCATGGCAGGGGACTGAGGAATAGGAGCCAGCACTCAGAGTATGGCTGTCTGATGGGTACTGTAGTGCAGAATCCTCACTTAGATGAGTGCTGATGACCTCACCGTCAGCACAGAGGTAGTCTAAATGCTCGCCGATCAATTGGATGGCACTATTCTCAATGTTAGTCCGGATATTCAGTTCAGACATTCCACCGCCAATCTGGGACCCCTCCCTCTTGTTACGAGCCAGCTTATCCTGCATGATGACAGATGACGAGGATATATGCAGGATGCCTGCCGTGCCAGATGATAAGGATGCCTTGCATATGTGGGTGTTGAATGATGCTGTGAACAGGATGTGGACACAATCGGCAAAAAAGATGAAGATGTGAGTGAGAGAATGAATGGTGATAATCCTTGAGTTGAGCTGACAACGGGTGAAGTCCCTGTGAATGTGAGATGGGTTTGTGAATGTATGAGGTGAGAGTGATGAGAAGAGTGAGTTACCCTGGCCTAACAGAAGAGGTCATTTATCTTCTTCCTGCACTGGGTGGCTGTCCTCATTTCTAAGGCTCAGCGCTCACCAGTGCCGTCACCACATCTCATGCTGGATTTGTCATTTTGGATGTGGTTCTTCACCCAGAGCGAGATGTAGAGGACTTCACAATGGGCCTCCGCTGTATCCAGCAGGCAATTGAGAGAGGTGCTACTGAATTTGTGAGGTAACATGATTCTTCCCTTTGGAAGCCATGACGTTCGAGCACCTTTTGATCCCTTAGAGAGTGTTAGCTCTGCGGAGGGGCAGCTTTTAAATAAAATGTTTTTCAAACCAATAAAACTGTAGTTTATGATTGGGATTTTAAGCTCCCGTTTGTGGTGGGCATCATGGTGGGCAGGAGTGGGAAACCTTGCAAGATCACACGCATGTGTGTCCCACATTGACAGTCGTTGAATCTTTGGATGTATCTTTAAACTACTTCCATACATTGATTGACAAGAAGTGTTTTTAGCATTTCCTCTGACTGGTTTTTATATTTGTGGGAATGGATGTTTACAACAGGTGTAATATTGACAAGACACTAAAGGAAATGTTAAATTTGTTTCCAATGCAATGTAAACTCTAGGGGCCACCAAGAAAACAAGAGATGGACATTTGTCTTTCGTCTCTATCACTCTACTTACAGAGGAAGGGTGAGACGAGATAATTCATAGCCTGTCAATGAAAAAGAGTAATTTGGACTATTTCCAAATAAGGGATTCCAGAACAATGAGAAGTGGGGGTAATGTTGAAAACCAAAGGGGACAATTCTCCCAAAAAATGACTAAGGGGTGTATACTCCGCTGCCCGCTGCTGGTAGTGGGGTTACCAATCAAGCGGAGAATTGAGCAGAGAATCGAGCAAAAAACAGAATCGGCACCCCATTTCGATGCTCTGGTCCCCCGCCAGTGGCAGCAGTGAACTACACACCCCGCGCAGGCAGGATTGGATTGGATTGGATTGGATTTGTTTATTGTCATATGTACCAGAGGATGCAAATAGGTCATTTGAACCCAGTTACATCCAATTGATTGACTAGCAGCCTGATTCTTGACACCCCCGTGATGCTCTAATCCTCGCAGCCAGGATTTACTTGGATGTGGATTGTGCAAGTATTTTCCTGCATGGTCCTAATGTGGTGGACCCCTCAGTGGGTCAGGGGGTAAGTATGTAATGTTGGTGCCCTCAAATTCATCCAAGGGCACCGCTCCCCATATCAAATATCCCCATCTCAGAGACCACCATCAGAGATCCCCATATCAGAGGACCCTCCATCAGTCACTCCTGCTTAGTAGCTAAAGGGCAATCCAAAGGAACAGTGACAAATCACTGCTTGTTCACTTACCAGCCCCTTACACCTGCTGCCTCAGACAGAAGTGCTGAAAGTGCATAGAAAGCCAAAACACACGACAAGGCTTCAAACCACTTCCAATCCTATGATCTGTTAGGCTTCTATTCACTTTGAATGCGAAATAGCTTTTAGTAGGCTATAATTGACAGATAGCCAGGTGTCTGGATTGTTCATTTTCATTTCCCTTCACGCATGCATGTATCTCAAGTACCCCGCTTTTAAACTAACTACAATTTTTGTAAACATTTAGCTATGATTGACAGGCCCTCACCACATCAAAAAAAGTTAAATTGCTTCCTGCTAAGAAACAGAGGAGGTGAAAGCACTTATCTCCTAGATGTTTATAAAAAATGTTGTTAAGTTGTGACAAGCTGCAATAATGTTTGATGATTATGAGCTGATCAAGAAATTTAAACCTTGGTTCTGTCACCCCCATAATGTTGAAAAGGATAGGAAGAGGGAGAGAGAAAGGAGGGCAGATAGGCAAAGTAAGGAAGGATACCTGGAAATGCTCCGAGATCGCCTCCTGAATTATTATCAGGTCTAGTACTTATCAGAGTGGTTAAGAACTTATCAGTAGATGGAGCAGACTGATATTTGGGGAATGATTTGTCAGGAGTGAAGGTTGTAGCTTCACCCATGATTACAGAGACTACAAGGGAAGCTAAGGAGACAAAAAAGGAACAGGAACAATTTCCAGATATTTTTCCATCCTGTGTGGTGACCAGATCAATGGCAAAACAAAGTTCACCACCAGCGATGGGTGTCACACCACCATTGGTTGGTAGAATAGTCGAACCTATTCTTGAGATTGAGGGCAATTCCAATGAAGTGTATGGTAGAACTTCATTAATTGAGACCCAAGAGGCAGACCCTGAGTTACCCAGATCACCACAGTCAGCTCGCACAGTGTTTAAGGCTCAATGGGTTCCAGAGTGCTATTATGTTAAGAACGGAGTACTTATGAGGAAGTGGAGAGATCCTTACAGAACTGCGATGAAAAATGGATGGTTGTTCATCAGATAGTGGTACCACCCAAATATTGTAGGGTAATACGACAGGTAGCACATAAAATACAAATGTCAGGATATGTGGGAATTGGGAAAACTCAGGCATCAGTCAGACATTTTTCCCGCTAAGAGTGCATAAGTATGTAGTACGATTTTGTAGAACCTGTTATACCTGTCACGTAATGGGTAAACCACAACAAGTGATTAGACCAGTGCCTTTGATACCAGACCAGTGTTTGAAGAACCATTTAGCCAGATATTGGGAGATTGTGTAGGGCCATTGCCTAAAACGAGTGTAGTGCATCAGTATATTTTTACAGTCATGAATATGACCACCTGATTTACGGAAGCTATACCTTTAAGAACAATTACGGCTGAGGTAGAATTTGAAAAGTTGATGCAATTCTTCGCACACCATGGCCCACCCTTAGAAGTACAATCTGACCAAGGTTCTAACATTATGATTAAAATTTTCCAGGACATGATTTGTAGTTCAGTATCAAGTAACTAACGCCAACCGGGTTGGATTCTCCAGAAATGGGGCTATATCCCCATGCCAATGTAAAAACACTGGCATTTCACTCTGGACTTTCCTTAAGAAAGTCCTGAGTGATTCTCCTACCTGCAGGGGGCTGGCAGGGCCCCAGTGTGCTTCTAGCAGCTCTGGCTGTGGATACGAGAGCCCGCAATTCTGGTTGGGAGTCCGCGCATGCCCACGGCCTCGGCCTGCGGCGGCCACACGTGCGCGATGGCGGACTCGGACCGTCATGCAAAATGTAGGCCTTCCCGCGATCACGAGGGCCCGCAGGTCCATGCCTCCCAATCGCTCCCCTGGCCATCCTTGAGCCCCCCCCCCCCCATGATCGATTCCCCCTGCCCCCCACCAGGGCAGCCGTGGACTGAGTCCACACCCGCCACCTGAGGTTCCCGACGGCCGATATGTGCTTAGAACCACGCCATCGAGATCTCGCCCAGTTTTGCGCGGAGATTCGTGAGGAGGGGGAGGGGGGGGCGGGGGGGGGGGGGGGAGGGCTCTGTCAATGGCCCCCTACCCGTGCCAGGTAGATCGTGCATGTGCGACTCCATTGCAATTCTCCGGGGACCAGAGAATTGCTTCAGCACAATTTCTGGGTAAACGGAGATTCTCCGCCCCTGCGCCAAACGTGATTTCGGCACAGAGGCTCGGAGAATCCAGCCCGACCGTTTATTATCGCTCATAAACTCAGGGAGCTTTGCAGAGATATTATCAGACTATCAAAACCACAATCAGGGCATATTGCCGTGAATATCCAAGTGATTGGGACAAGGGATTGGACCTTTTACTATTTGGCACCAGGGATTCTCTGAACGAATCTATTGGGTTTAGCCCATTTGAATTGGTCTGTGACCATGAAGTTTGGTGTCCATTAAAGTTGATGAAAGAAAAGTTTCTAAAACAAAAAGATGAATCCTCAATGTTAGATTCCATGTTCACATTTCTGGAAAGTCTCTTAGGAGCTTGTCAGGCAGACAAGCGTGCCAGGCCCAGAACATTCCAAGCTGGAGATCAGGTACTGGTATTGTTGCCTTTGCAGAACGAACCCCTGGAAGTGAAATTCAGCAGCTCCTATGAGGTAGTTGGGAGGGTGAATAAAGTGACTTACCTAATCGATACTCCCGACTTTAGGAAGAAGGATCGATTATGTCGCATAAAAATGTTGAAATGACATAATTGTAGAGAAGAAAATAGGAAGGAAAAACTATGTCAAGTGGTAGAAGTAGTGAGCGAGGACAGATATTGTAAGGTAGGGTAAGAGTGAGGTGGGGGAAGAGTAATGACGTGCAAATGTAGTAACACAAGAACAGTTAGATACTGATTTTGCATACTTAGAAGAAGAGAAATGAAAATATTTGATAAGACTACCGCAAGAGTATAAGATAATTTGTACACACAGGGTTGCACTACATTAACTGAACAGGATGTGGATGTCGGAGACTCCAACTCGATAAAACAGCATATATATCAACTGAACCCACAGAAACTCGTTCAGATAGAAGTGGAAATCCAGTACACATTGGAGAATAATTTAGTTGAGCTAGTAAGAGTAGCTGGAGTTCGCCATTCGTGCTAGTAACTAAACCGGATGGGACAACGCGGTTCTGTATAGACTACCAGAAAGTTAATGCAATCGCCATAACAGATTTGTATCCAATTCCCAGTTGAAGAACTGCATCAATAGGATAGGCAGTGACTCATCCTTTCGAAATTGATCCATTAAAGGGGGTTTGGCAGCTTCCTTTAACGCCCAGGGCTAAAGAGATAATAATAATATAATATTTATTAGTGTCACAAGTAGACTTACATTAGCACTGCAATGAGGTTACTGTGAAAATCCCCCAGTCACCACACTATGGCACCTGTTCAGATACACTGAAGGAGAATTCAGAATGTCCAATTCACCTAACAAGCACGTCTTTTGGGATTTCCGAAAGGAAACCGGAACTCCCGGAGGAAACGCACGCAGACACGGGGAGAACGTGCAGACTCCACACAGACGGTGACCCAAGCCGGAAATCAAATCCGAGTCCTTGGCACTGTGAAGCAACAGTGTTAACCACGGTGCTGCCGTGCCACACATCATCTGCCTTTGTGACTTCAAAGGAATTGTTTCAGTGTAAGATGATGTCCTTCAGATTTTAAACGTGCCAGCTATATTTCAGTGACTCATGTAGCAAGTAATGGCCAGAGTGCCTCACTGCATGGCCTATTTGGATGACTTGGTGGTTTACAGTAACACATAGAAGGAGCATGTAGAACAATTGGAGGAGTTATTTAAACAACTGCAGTTGGCCGATTTAGTCACCAATTTAGCCAAAAGCGAATTTGCCAAAGCAAAAGTGACCTGCTGGGGCACATGTGGGACAGGGATGAGTGGTATCCAGAGTAGTCAAGGTTTTCCCGTTCCCAAATGAAGCAGGAGATTATGAGTTTCCTTGGCATGTGCGGGTTCCATAGAAAATTTGTATCTAACATCAGTACCATAGCAGTACCTTTGACCAATTTATTGCGGAATCAAGTACAAATGGTATGGTCAGGAGAATGCTAAACAGCATTTGAAATATAAAGGGCCATATTGGTAAGTGAACCAGTGTTCCCTTTAAAATGGCCATGGATGACAGTGACCTAGGAGTAGGAGCGGTGTTACTACAGGATGGTGAGTCAGGAATAGAGAGGCCGGTGGGATACTTATCAAACAAATGAAGTTTTTGCCAAATAAATTACTCCACTGTTGGGATGGAAGCCTTAGCATTGCTATTAACCCTTCAGCATTCTGAAGTTTATGTCCAGCATCATAATAAGCAAAGCTTAGTCTATCCTGACCATAGGGGCAGCAGGGTAGCATGGTGGTTAGCATAAATGCTTCACAGCTCCAGGGTCCCAGGTTCGATTCCCGGCTGGGTCACTGTCTGTGTGGAGTCTGCACGTCCTCCCCCTGTGTGCGTGGGTTTCCTCCGGGTGCTCCGGTTTCCACCCACAGTCCAAAGATGTGCGGGTTAGGTGGATTGGCCATGCTAAATTGCCCGTAGTGTCCTAATAAAAGTAAGGTTAGGGGGGGGGGGGTTGTTGGGTTATGGGTATAGGGTGGATACGTGGGTTTGAGTAGGGTGATCATGGCTCGGCACAACATTGAGGGCCGAAGGGCCTGTTCTGTGCTGTACTGTTCTATGTTCTATGTTCTATAATCCGCTTGCGTTTGTAGAAAAATATCAAACTCGGAACATAAGATTGTTCCGTTAGAGTTCATTGTTGCGACCGGTCAATGTAAAAATTATACATATTCCCAGAAGGGACAATATTATTACAGATGAATTGTAAAGGCGCTAAATGTTGACAGGTGGAAGAGATAAGAATCGGGGGAAAGGAATGATGAATGGATGTAAGTTTTGTAATTTATGTTATGTATGTTGGCATGAAATGTCCTTGCAATGATGTTTCATCCCCTGAAGGGATGAGGTTTGTAAGAGACCTTCCAGTTTATTATATTTATTTATTTTGTTACCATTTTTGTTTCTTTTATTATTTTTGGCCTGTAGACGCTTATTCAAATGTGCCTTTGAGCAGAGGACTCAAGTTGAAGCAACTTGCTTGTCAGGATAGTGTGCTCCTAGGTTTTGTAGAGGTAAAACAGACTCGGCACTGAGTGAATCTTCAGAACTGGTTGTGGAGGAAGTCGGTTCGATTGGTTGTCTGGCAACCGGTGAGTTGGCCAGGGACTGTGGTCTTCAGGCAACAGTCAGTGATTGGTTCCTGGGTGAAGTTTTCTGAGAGAGCTTGGCAGAAGTGTTTAGAGTTTGGAGAAAGGCATAGGGCAGTATTCTCTGTCCCGCCAGCCCCGTTTCCTGGCATGGCGTGCTCCCGCCAGCAGCGGGATTCTCCGTCCTTGCAGCCAGCCAATGGGGTTTCTCATTGTGGCCACCCCCATGCCATCCGAAAATGCAAGGGCATGGGTGCACTGCCAGCGAAGCGGAGGATTCTGCCAACGGAGATTCCCGCAGATAGTCTCTCTCTTTTGCTACTGAAGTAAAGATCTGCTTTATTTTTCCTAAATCCAGTGAGTGCTTGCCACATCTTTGCTGTAAACTTGAAATAATCCTGAATTTACAGAGAACATAGATAACCTTGCCAGAGAAAACCATCGCAAGTCTAGAAGGAAGAAGTTCTGAAACAAAAGCTTGAACTCCAGAAAGTCATGAACTGGAAACGTAATGCATTAAAGATCCTTCATCCCTTTATTTTTATTAATATTTTCTTTACCTCTTACCACCCTTTTCCCTCTGTGTTGTTTTCCTATGTGTGTAAGGATGGGAGTAGTTAGAAAGAGGGAGAGGGGTTTGAAAAGGGTATTAAATAGTTGTATTTTTTTTTGCCTATTTAACTATAATACTGTACATAATAAAATATTACTTGTGTTAAAGTTACAAACCTGGTGGCTGCAGTTTATTGGGCTCAGCTAAGATCCTCAGGTATTTTAAAATAACATCTAACTTCACTTCTGTTGACTCTGGGTTATTTCGGGTTGGAATTGACTGCACACTAGTCCAGGGTGTCGTGACAATTAAAATTGCAATTAAAAGTCTTATGCAGGCCACACTTCAGTAAAAGTTGGCCTATAAGCGTTTCCTATGGAAATTCTTGTGTTAAAATGTTCCTACTTCTCTGTGACATTTCCCTGTTGTATTTCCCTGCCGCACCAGTGGTTGGCACTGTTATTCAATGTTAATTTTATGACATACCTGTCATAGCTCCTGCCTGATCCTGAATGACCCTATCCCCACAAATTATTCACAATTCTTTTTTTTTTAAACTTCCAGACTTTTTTCCCTCTCAGTAGCTCAAAAATATATATTTTTAAGCTTTACAAACATGTTTATCAGCAACATTACATTTATCCATTGAATTAACTTTAGTGTCATTTAATGGTTTTTTCAAGAATTGCACTTGAAAGTGTCAGCCTTGCTTGAAAGCCGGAGCTTCGAATCGATATTTGCTCAGAACTGTGACCTGTTTGAACCTGAATACAATTTGTCCTCTGAGCATTTTGACTGTATCTTTATTCTCTGCACCCATGGAATACTTAATTTCAGCATTTGCGAGTGTGTTTCAAAATTATTCAACAAAAGTTTGGAGGAAAAACTTAATTCTTTCGGTAAGAATCTAGCCAGATATACGTTTCTGGGAGAACCAATGAAAGTCTGCTGATTTTACAGCAATTGAAGCTTTTATAGTATAATGGACTTTCCATGGGGTCAAGACAGCTGTGAAAGTTTTCGATGAAATGCATGGCTTATGTGCATATTATGTATATTTAACTGCTTCATAATTAACCAAGAACAACTGTGAATGTCACAGCCCAACTCATGTCAAATTCTTCTGCCAATCATTTCCAGGAAACAATCTGGGACAACCAGCTTTGGGACTCAGATGACTGACCATCTGGCTGAACAGTAAGAAGCTCCCTATTTATAATATGAATGTGCACAGTCAGAGGTTAAGGCTTACTCACCAATGACCTGACCTACTTTGCTGCTCAATCCATCACCCAATAAGCATTCTAAATTAAAAGCAAAATCAGGGCATTTAAATGACATAGATTGTATCTCCAACTGTATTTAAATACTCCTGACTACCCTGCCAGCTGCTGCATTGTGAGAGGGATTTGGCCAGGAGACAGCGTAGACAGTCAACCATTTTCTCTATGTTGATGACAGCTGTCTACATGAATAGTACAATACTATCACCTTTTTAAGAATCAATTTATCCATGCTTTAGGATTGACAGTAAATACATATTTTCGCAGCAAGAAAATATTATTTGGAAAAAGTGTTGTGCTGACCAGAGGCAGTACAATAAGGAAAATTTATAATTTCTTTAAAATGTCTGGAGAATCTGTAATTTTTTTAAAAAGATTGTTTGAAAGGGGCATTTAAGAGGTTGTATCAATTGTAAAATGAGCAATTTTCATGGAGAATAGTAAATGCAGGTCTATGTGGCTTGACCTGGAAACAATACAACTGGAAGTAAGAAAGACATGTAACTGGCAGATACAAAGGAGAGCTGGTGGAAGAAGGCAATCAGCACACAGATACAGGAGCTCTTGGAGTCACTGTATGAAAGGGATAAAACGTGCTAAAGCCTGGAAGGCTTTGTGAATAGATCAGAGGCATGAAAGAATTGACGTGTTTGCCAGAGGTGGCCAAAACATGAACTGAGTTGTTACTTATTGGTCAGTTGAATAGGAACTGTGGAAAGCTACACCAACAGGTCTGTAATGACCCCGAGGAAGAGAGAGTTTCTAAAAGTGTACCTGGCATATTATAATCATAGCTGTAAAACGTGAAGGTGAAAAATGTTGTTGAATAGGACTCCAGACCTACACTGCATGAATAAAGAACAGCATATTGCAGAACTGAGCAACTGCATTGTACCATAAATCTACAGTGAATGATGCAAGTGCTTGTGACTGTGTATCAAAGATTTATTTTTTTGTTTGAAGTACCATTTGACTGTTAATATATGTTTAATTTACTTTGGTTCTGATTCATAATAGTGTGAGAGTTAGAAAAAGTGAAATCATCATTCAGAGGTCATTCAGTAAATTTGGTTACTTTGCTTTACAGTTTCACCATGGAGGTCATAACCCCGTTAACAATATTACGACAGAATCTCTGCGAAATTAACAGCAAAATTAATAGCCCCCTCTGTTATTTATGAGTAAATGGTAGAGCAACCCCTGGTGATGTGTAGGTGCATGGTGTTACATACAGCCAGGTATGGAGGGTTCTCAGGCTCTCCCCCCCCCCCCCCCCCCCCACTTCATTTGGCTACAAAAGGGCTTTTTGTTTTAAACGGTTGCACTTGGCAAGTGATAATAATAATCTTTATTAGTGTCACAAGTGGGCTTACATTAACACTGCAATGAAGTTGCTGTGAAAATCCCCCAGTCGCCACACTCTGGCGCCTGTTCGGATACACTAAGGGAGAATTCAGAATGTCTAAATGACCTAAAAGCACGTCTTTTGTGGGAGGAAACCAGAGCACCCGGAGGAAACCCATGCAGACACGGAGAGAACGTGCAGACTCCACACAGACAGGGACCCAAGCCGGGAATCAAACCTGGTACCCTTGCGTTGTGAAGCAACAGTGCTAACCACTGTGCTACCATGCTGCCATAATTCAGTGTGCACTTAAATGTTTATGTGCAACGATTATAAGGAACTAAGTAGACAGGTTAGAGTTTAACAAAGTAAGAGGCATGTTTCATTACATTAAAAACTGGCGTGGGTAAACTATAAAAAATACGTCCCAACTTCAGCAAAAGCACACACACTCAATAACCACACACAGGAATACCGATATTACAGAATAGGGGAGGATATATTTGGCCAAATTAGAATTTGTGTAAGTTCATAGGTTGCGGTTTGCTGTCTTATTCAGCTGCAAATATGAATTGATAATCTTGCTTTCAGAGTTATTCTACTTAATATTGTCGCTGGTACTTTCTCCTTCTCTGGAGACACTGCCGTGAAATTTACTTCATCCTTTTTTAAATTTTTGTCTACTGAAGCAATGAAGGCACAATCAAACTTAGTTAACAGTGCTCAGTCTCTAGGTGAAAAAAGAGACAGGCAGCAGAATGTTTACCTTCACTCAATTACTGCTGGTGTTTTGCCTCAAGCGTATAAGTCAAAAACACATGAAATGCTTGGTTAGTCACATGACTTCTCTCCAACAGACAGTATTTCAAAAAAATAATTGTATTTTCCAATGATAACTCAATTAGTTCATTTGTAGAGCCATCTTGGGAAAATAAATAAAGGTCTTTTGTTCAAGTAATTAACTTTTGAATTGTTCCTTTTCCATTGTTGAATGTTATACATTTAAGAAAGGTTAAAGTAGGAAACCAGTGAATAGACCAATTGGCTGAAAATCTGAACACTTATTTTCTTTGGCTGAAAGAGGGAGTCAGCATGGATTTGTTAAGGATCAATCAAGCCTGATGAAATTTTTGAAATGGATGAAGGAATATCTATAGTTATTGTCCATATGGACTTCCAGAAGACATTTGATAAATTACTCAAAAGAAACTATGATGTGGAGATGCCGGCGTTGGACTGGGGTGAGCACAGTAAGAAGTCTTACAACACCAGGTTAAAGTCCAACAGGTTTGTTTCAAACACGAGCTTTCGGAGCACGGCTCCTTCTTCAGGTGAATTCAGGTTCACCTGAAGAAGGAGCCGTGCTCCGAAAGCTCGTGTTTGAAACAAACCTGTTGGACTTTAACCTGGTGTTGTAAGACTTCTTACTGTGCTCAAAAGAAACTGTTAGCTGAAATTGAATTTTATAGTTTTTTTTACAAATTTAAAGTACCTAATTCATTTTTTCCAATTAAGGGACAATTTAGAGTGGCCAATTATTAGTCGATCCACCGACCCTGCACATCTTTGGGTTTTGGGGGTAAGACCCACACAGACACGGGGAGAATGTGCAAACTCCACACAGACAGTAACCCGGGGCCCGGATCAAACCCGGGTCCTCGGTGCCATGAGGCAGCAGTGCTGACCACTGCATCACTCTGCTGCCCAAAATGTCATAGTATTGAAGACAGATTATTAACCCAAGTCAGAGTATTAAAACAGATTATTACGTCTTTGGCTCTTGGCTGCCTAATAATTATAGCCATCAAGCTTTGTAATTTTAAACACAATTACTTTTTATTTATAACAAGAACTATTAAGAAATATGCAGCAAATACAACTGGTTAACGATTATCTAATTCCTAATCCCCCACTTTAACATTCTCCCACCTTCTACATAAACACACAAGACAGATAAACACATCGGGGAGGAGAGGGATAAAAATCATAAGTAAAAGGAAAAGGAGAGTTTGTTTCAGGTGGTTGTCTTTGTGCCCCTTTCGTCTCTTCAAACTTTGCTTTCAGTCTAAAGATTTCCACCATAGATTAATTTAGGTCTCTGTAGGTGCAGAAATAGATCAACTGACAGCCTTTCTGGACAGAGAGAGAGAGAGAGAAGATCCTTTTCTCTGTGAATCCAGGATTCAAACTGAGCTCCTTGGATCTCTGAAAATAATTCCACTCAGGCAGGATCCAATCACCACCTGTTACTGGGTAGATTAAGACCTTTTGGCCAATTCAGTGGCCATCAGCCAATCAATTGATTGAGTCCCACCCAATATCTCGGGTGCCGAGGAGTCTGAGCTTTTTCTGTCCAAAGCTAGCAGAATGTTTTCTGTTGTAACTTTTTGAAATCCTCATTCTCTCTGCTGTTTGACTTAAAGATACATGTCCATTAAGCATCCAAGGATCAAAATGATAACAGCAACAACAAAGAAAAGGGAAATAAAGGAATCATCAAGGAGGACACTTACAGCATTCTAATTAAAGTCAGGATGTAACGAGTGGTGTCCTACAAGGATCTGTACTGGATCCTCACCTTTTCACCATATTTAGAGTCCATATTCTAAACTTGCGCTCAGGACACAGGAGACTGGCTGTGGAACAACGCCAAACAAATGAGACAACGATACTATGCCACCTACATGCACAACAAGAACAGGAACCTTGAGAAACTCGGCATCACCACCAGCAGCAACCAAGCTACCCCCAGTACCACTGTAGAAAACAATACAAAGACATTTATTGTCAACTTGTCGGACTACACCCTTCAACCAGACAAAATCAAAGTCCTCAGCAGAGGGCTCAATTTCTGCACCAACACCAAAATTGACCCCATCAGTCTCGCGGCAGACATAGAGGAATTCATCAGGTGAATAAGGCTCCGGGAGTTCTTCCACAGACCCCACAAGGTCGACAGCGAACCCAATGAGACAACCAATGAACCGGAACAGCAGACTGAGAGATACGTGGTGCGGCAACCGAAGATGAAAGAGTCGAATTGGACCCCTCTGGAAGGGCCACTGCCCTAGACTAGACATGTATGCTCAAGCCGTCAGGAGTCTCATCAATGCCAGATTCATCAGTTGCATTCACAAGACAACTCCAAACGTCACCCAAGCACAACGCAATGCCATCCGCACTCTCAAGACAACCGAAGCATCATCATCAAACCAGCAGACAAAGGAGGGGCCACCGTCACACTGAAAAGAACGGACTACTGCAAAGAAGTGTACCGACAACTCAACAACCAGAAACACTACAGAGAATTACCCTCAGTTCTGACCAAGGAACACACCCGCCAACTCAACGGAATGATCAAGACCTTGGATCCAGACCTTCAGAGCATCCTACGTGCTCTCATCCCACGTACTCCCCGCGTTAGGGATCTCTACTGCCTCCCGAAAATATACAAGGCCAACACACCAGGCCGTCCTATTGTATCAGGCAATGGGACCCTGTGTGAGACCACTCTGGCTACATCGAGGACATCTTGAAATCCACCTAAAAAGGAATGCCCAGTTTCTGTTGTGATATGACGGACTTCTTACAGAAACTAAGCACCCATGGACCAGTTGAACTCGGAACATTCCTCGTCACAATGGATGTCTCGGCACTCTACACCAGCATCCCCCATTGCAATGGCATTGCTGCAATAGCCTCAGTCCTCAACACCGACAACTGCCAATCTCCAGACGAAATTCTGCAACTCATCCGCTTCATTCTGGATCACAACGTCTTCACCTTCGACAACAAGTGCTTCATCCGGACGCACGGAACAGCCATTGGGTCCAAATTTGCATCTCAATATGCCAACATCTTCATGCACAAGTTTGAACAAGACCTCCTCACCGCACAGGTCCTTCAACCGACGTTATACACCAGATACATCGATTACATTTTTATCTTTGGACCCACGGCGAATAATCACTGCAATGACTACACGATGACATCAATAAGTTCCATCCCACCATCAGACTCACCATGGACTACTCTCCAGAATCGGTTGCATTCTTGGACACACTCCTCTCCATCAAGGATGGCCACCTCAGCACTTCACTTTACCGCAAGCCCACGGATAACTTCATGATGCTCCACTTCTCCAGCTTCCACCCTAAACACATTCAAGAAGCCATCCCCTATGGACAATCCCTCCATATACACAGGATCTGCTCAGACGAGGAAGAGGACAACAGACATCTACAGACGCTAAAAGATGCCCTCGTACGAACGGAATATGGCGCTTGACTCATCAATCGACATTTCCAATGCGCCACAGCAAAAACCGCACCGACCTCCTCAGAAGACAAACACGGGACACAACCGACAGAGTACCCTTTGTCACCCAGTACTTCCCTGGAGCGGAGAAACTACGACGTCTTCTTCACAGCCTTCAACATGTCATCAATGAAGATAAACATCTTGCCAAGGTCATCCCCACACCTCCACTACTTGCCTTCCATGAACTGCACAACCTCAAACAGACCATTGTTTGCAGCAAACTACCAAGCCCTCAGAACAGCAACCATGACACCACACAACCCTGCCATGGTAATCTCTGCAAGACGTGCCAGTTCATCGACATGGGTACCACCATTATACGTGAGAACACCACCCACCAGGTACGTGGTGCGTACTCGTGTTACTCGGCCAACGTTGTCTACTTCATATGCTGCAGGAAAGGATGTCCCGAAGCGTGGTACATGCAGATGCTGCGACAACGGATGAACGGACATCATGTGACAATCGCCAGGCAGGAATGTTCCCTTCTAATCGGGAAGCACTTTAGCAGTCAAGGGCATTCAGCCTCTCATCTTCGGGTAAGCGTTCTCCAAGGCAGCATTCAGGATGTGCGACGATGCAGAATAGCTGAGCAGAAACTTATAGCCAAGTTCCACACACGAGTCCGGCCTCAACCGGGACCTTGGATTCATGTCGCAATACATTCACCCCCCACCATCTGGCCAGGGCTTGCGAAATCCTACCAACTGTCCTGGCTTGAGGCAATTCACACCTCTTTAACCTGTGATTATCACTCTCTCCAGTTGCTCTGTCTCGACCTGTAAAGACTTAATTAATTGCAAAGACTCGCATTCACAGTATCATTTTGCATCATTGACTTTGTCTCTATATATGTTTCTGGAACCCGCCTCTTCATTCACCCGAGGAAGGAGCAGTGCTCTAAAAGCTAGTGATTCTAAACAAACCTGTTGGACTTTAAACGGGTGTTGTAAGACTTCTTACTGTGCCCACCCCAGTCCAACGCCGGCTTCTCCACACTATATTTATTAACAGCTACATGATGGTATAGAAAGTCAAATTGCCAAATTTGTCAGTGACAAAATAATAGCAGCATATAACTAGTGTAGATGGAAGCATAAAATTACCAGGCTAGAGTGATAGATTAAGTGAATGGACAAAACTGTTGCAAATTGATTTCAATTTTGGCAAGTCTGGGTTCATCCACTTTGGACCCAAAAGGGATAGAATAATGTGTGGGATTATCCATTCAGCAACACAGGGAATCGGGAAACACGATTGGGTGGAGAATCACTCATGAGGCAAAAATCGTGGCCGGCGCTGGCCCAACAGAATGCCATCCTCCAGTGCCTCGACAGTGCGTGAATACATTCTTCTACGCACGTACAGTAAACGCTTTTGGCATATTATTAAGGGACCTGACTGGGTATTTTCCAGGGCTCTCATGATGCTCCGCCTCCGCCAAGAGGAATTACCAATGCAGATTTTCACTTGTGGTTTTAAAAATCGGGAAACGGGCACCGTGGCTGCTGAGGGAGAGAGAGGGGTAGGACATGTTCTCAAAGGTGCGGCTGTGGACTGCCAGTCCTGCTGCTGACATGGCTGGCTGGGGGAGTGTGTCTCCCGGGCCAGGGGGAATAGCGAAGGGTAACCGAGGGATGGGCCATGGGGTTGGGGTGACTTCGCGGGACCGGGGAGTACAGGCACGAACCGGCATTGCCACAGCCTGCAAGGCAGTCATCTTGCTGCAAACCCCACTTACCGTCAATCGTGGTCCATGGTTATGCAAGGAAGGGCATTCCACAAACCGAAAGGCGTTCCACCTGGTCGTCATGCAGCTGGTGTGTGACCATGAGCTGCGCATCATGCATGTCTGCACTTGATACCCGGGCAGCGTGCATGATGCCTTCATCCTGGCACACTCAACAGTTCCTGACACCTTCGAGGCGCACCCCCGGGTGAGGGGTTGGCTCCTGGGAAACAGGAGTTATCTGCTGCGGTCGTGGCTGATGACGGCTGTACGGAGGGCAAAATCAGATGTGGAGACCCACTATAAAAACGGCCAGGGGCTTGATCAAGCGGTGCTTTGGCAGCCTGAAGATGCGGTTCAGGAGCTTGGACCGCCCTCCAGTATAGTGCTAGAAGGTCCTCCAACATCATGGTGGCTTGTGTGTCCTCCACAACATCGCGCAGCCAAGGGGCGATATGCTGGAGGAGGGGGATGAACGCCAAGCTTTGCCCGACGTGGAGTAGGGCCCGGATGGGCAGGGCATGGGCTCGACAGGCACAGGAGGGCCAACACAGATGGGATGCTCAAATCGCCTCCAGGTTCACCACGGACATCCCATTCCACACCCACTGGCTGTACGGTAGCAAGGGCAGTACAATAGTACAGTGGTTAGCACAGTTGCTTCACAGCTCCAGGGTTCCAGATGCAATTCCCGGCTTGGGTCACTGTCTGTATGGAGTCTGCACATTCTCTCCGTGTCTGCGTGGGTTTCCTCCAGGTACTCCGGTTTCCTCCCACAGTCTACTGATGTGCAGGTTAGGTGGATTGGCCATGATAAATTGCCCCTTAGGTTAGGTGGGGTAGCTGGGTTACGGGATAGGGTTGGAGGTGTGGGCTTAAGTAGGGTGCTCTTTTCAAGAGCAGGTGCAGACTCGATGGGCCGAATGGACTCCTTCAGCACTGTAAATTCTATGATTCTATGATTCCCCATCACAGCTGACGACACCCTCCCTTAGCCGCCTGCCCTACCCCCTCCCCACAACTCCCTCCATAATTCCAACCTGCCTCACTACGAAGTACAGTCCCTAGGTTGGCAGTAACAGTGGGTCAGATCCATTGGATGGAGGATGATGAAGACTCGCTCCGTGATGAGCTCTGGTGCTCCACATCATTTGACAACATCTACCTCCTGCCCACGGTAGTACTTTCCACCGTCAACCTGACTGATCTCTGCATGCGAGCTGACCATTCTGTTCAATGGTTCCCCCAAATCCTTAGTGTGGTGGAAATGGGGAAGGGGTGCAGAGGGGCGGGGGTTAAGGTGGAGAGGGATGAGGGTGGGACTGGGTACATGGCCAGTGAGTGGTGAGCGGTGGCTAAACTGGGAGCCCTAGCCCGTGCCCACCTCCAGCGCCCACCCATCTCACCCCACCAACACTCCCCCACATAGCACCCCTGTACAACCAGCCCATTCCTCATACCCTTCATTTTTTTAATATAAATTTAGATTACCCAATTATTTTTTCCAATTAAGGGGCAACTTAGCGTGGCCAATCCACCTACTCTGCATGTTTTTGGGGTGAGGGGGCGAAACCCACGCAGACACGGGGAGAATGTGCAAACTCCACACGGACAGTGACCCAGAGCTGGGATCGAACCTGAGGCCTCAGCGCCGTGAGGCAGCTGTGCTAACCACTAGGCCACCATGCTGCCCACCCTAACACCCTTCTGACAGAGCACCGAGGCAGGCTGGAATGTTTGTGCTCAAGCGTTTATTGTGATGAGGTGAACATTTTTGTCCCCTAAATCTGTGCCCTGACCCCTAACACTATCATATGTGTTCACCTGTGCCTTACGAGCTGCCTAGGTGGATCCCCAGGTGGTACATCAGGGGAGCAGACGGTCTGCTTGACTCCCGACCTGTGACCTGGGCCCCCTTTGCCACTGTCCTCTGGAGCATCTGTGTCTGGATGGGCCCGGCTGTAACTCGTGCGTCCTGGTGCCACTTGTCATGTGAATGTCCCTTTAAGAAAAGTGTGTTTTATCAAATGGCTGCAGTGATGTCATTGTGTGCGTGGAGCTAGAATGTGATTCTGCTTTTTACTTTCGTTATAAGCTGAAAGCTCTTTTTGGCTCTGTGTTTTAGTTTCACTTTCAGTTGGAGAGCTGCATTCAAACAAGAAGGTGTATATTTCTCTCTCTCTAAAGTATGTCTCCAGATCACTTGATGATTTCAAAGTAATACCTGTTTCCGCAAGGAATGCAAACTAAGGGTTTTTTGACTTATGGATGTTGTTTGGAATATTATTAAGGGTTATCTATAGAGTATTGTATCTGTGGGGATTATCAGTGTTGGTAGTTGATAAACTGTTTACTGTGTGTTTATAAAATGTCAACTGGATTCATAGAATAAACATTGTTTTTATTTAAAAATACTTTTAGTTCTCTGTTGCATCACACCTGTAAAGTGGGCCCTTGTGTTCCCCATAACCAAAATCTATTCAAAGTTGTGGGTCAGGCGAACTCCATGATATACTTTGGGGTTCTCTAAACTCTGGCCCATAATACACTCTGTTCTGCCCGCTGCCCATCGGATGCGGCAGGGACAAGAGGGGCTAGGTAGTCTGAGGCACTGTGGTGTTCCAACACCTCCACTGTGGGAGTCACCGACATGAGCCCTCCGCTTTGCTCAGGGTGCCACTTGGCCCTGGGTTACTTCTTGGGACACGGGTGCAACCACAGTGAACAGTGAGGGAGTGGTGTGGGGGATCGTGGCGTGGGGTCGTGCCACGCATGCCATGGGGATCCAGGTGCACAGGGCGGAATTCTCCAACCCCCCGCCGGGCCGGAGAGTCACCGGGGGGGGGGGGGGGGGGGGGCATGAATCCAGACCCGCCGCCACGACGTCGGCTGCCGGATTCTCCGGCACCGGTTTTTTGGTGGGGGCAGGAATCACGTTGCGCCAGTCGAGGGTTGTTGGCAGTAGCCCCCCCAGGTATTCTCTGCTCCGCGATGGGTCAAGTGGCCGCCTGTTTTCGGCCAGTCCCGCCGGCGTAAATCAAACAAGGTCCTTACTGGCAGGACCTGGCTCTGCGGGCGGCCTGCGGAGTCCTCGGGGGGATCTGGCCCAGGGGGAGTGGGAGTGGGACATGGTGACCTCGCCCGCGATCGGGGCCCACCAATCTGTGGGCGGGCGTGTGACGTGGGGGCACTCTTTCCCTCCGCGCCGGCCGCTGTAACAGTCCGCTATGGCCAGCGCGGAGAAGAACCCCCCCCCCTGCGCCTGCGCTGGGATCACACCAGAACATGTGCCAACTCACGCCGGCAGGTAGAGGTCCTTCGTCGCCATGCCGCCAATTCCGCCGGCACCGGCTATAGCGGCGCCAACCCCGCCAGCGCCGACCTAGCCCCTGAAGGTGCGGAGGATTCCGCACTTTCCGGGCGGCCCGACGCCGGAGTAATTCACGCTACTCTTTGGCGCCAGTACGGCCAGCCCGCCGGATTCCGGAGAATCCCGCCCTATGTCTTTTAAAATATCAGTCAAGATGTTAAATGCTGCCCCTATATATCTCGAGGAACAGAAAAAGATAGAAGTCAAGCGACTAAAACTTATACCACACCAGGAGAAAATTGTTCTTGATACTGGACTTTAGGCTGTGGAGGAAGTGCAGTGCAGCATAGATATACCAGAATATGTCAACTCCAAGAGTTAAAGTATGAGGAGTGATTACACAAAATAGGGTTTATTTCCCTGGAACTTAGAAGGTTAAGGGGTGATGTGCTCAAAATGTTCATGATATGAAGGGGAACAGATGGAGAGACACTAATTCTGCTGGTTGGGATGTGGAGTAAATGGCTTAGTGTAAAAATTAACGCCAAATATTTCGGGAATTAGATCAGGAAACACTTAAGCACAGCAAGGGTGGTAGCAGTTTGGCACTGTCTTTTGCAAATGGTAGTTGATGCTGGAACAATCATTAATTTTAAACCTGAGAGGATAACCAAAGGTGCTAAGGCATGTGGGGTAAAGGTGGCATAGGGGGTTAGGTCACAACATCTCACAGAATGGCAGAGCAGGCTTGAGGATCTAAATAATGTATCCATGTTCGACAAGAGCTCTGTTTATCCGTTCAGAGTTAAAAGATCATCGGGGTTGAAATTGGACTTGGGCAGCAGCACACTATGGCTGATAATGAATGTGCAGCTCCTTTTACACTCCAGTTGATAAATGGCCATTAATTGCAACTGCCTAAGACCAGTTTCACCACCATAAACCACTAATTGGAGAGGAGATTTATTCTGTCAGTATGCTCGCAGCAATTCTCCATGTTCAAATTAGATGTTATAGGACATCCTGAGGATGTGATGAGATTATTTAAAAATGCATGCTCTTTCTTTTCATTGGGTTTTAGAGAGAGTGAAGAAATTTGTAATGAGAAGGGGGAAACTGTTTCTTATTATCAAGGTGGGAATCTGCATTTTCTTCACTTACTCCACTGTTTTATTGACACGAAAAACCTTGAACTTCCTTCAATCATAGTTCGTAGCTTCTTTCAAGGGAAGGCTGAACTGACCTCTACTGTTCGGTTTACACCAATATTTTGGCAATCCCCCCCCCCCCAACACATCTCCAAGAGTATCATTCAGCACATCTTAAACTTATAAAAACTATTTCCAGAAAGTATACAGGAACATTACGATACCAGCCACTATCTCCAAATCTTCTTCTCGTCTGGATCTGTTCTGCAGGTTTAAAAAGCCCCAGTCTGCTGGAATTGCACGTGCTTTGCCCTGATAGGCCAGGCATCACGTGGCCACCAAGGTTTGTCATGGTCTGCGGCGGGGAGGTAACCTGACCCCCAATGTTTGACGCAGCATCCTTCCCCCCTCAGGCCCACTAGTACCTCCCCCCAGGTACTGGAGATCTTGGTCTCAATTGCTTAGTCTGTCAGAGAAACTGCATTCACGTTGGGAGCGACAAGGTACCCCTGGTTGGGGTTTTCTCTTGGTATCTGTCTTTCTTGGGCCAGTGTCGCCAATTTCTTGTGTGGTTACGAGTAGATCCTTGGCCTCTACTCCTCCGTGCCCAATGACCACTACAGTCTAGATTCATGACGGCCTGTTCAGCCACGTTGAGCCCCTGATCAGCATTAACTATGGGTAGGTTGAATGTTGAAGAGACTACCACCTCTAATGAAGGCTCTCTTCTTAAAAGATCCAAATGCTTCCGCATTGTGGGAGCTAATATCCTTCCTCAAATTGGCTTTCTAGTTAGCTATAGATGATATTGGTAAAAGTTTTAATTGAGAACTCATTAGGAGTAATTAACTAAATCATATTAACCATGAGAGTGAGGAAAGCCGAATAGCTGGGAACATTTTTCAAATTGCTTGAGACTTGCTAGAGACTTAAGGAACAGTGACATCAGCTGGCTGAAAGGCCCCATTATGTGAAAGAACGGGCAGTTCCGTTTCTATGGTAACAACCAGTCCAGGGTGATAAGTCCTAGCGAAGAATGTGTTTTTCTCAAGCGATGGTATGGGAAAATTTGTACCAACATATTTAAATACGTATCTCTCTTAAATTGACGGACAGACAGTTTGGCCGAATTAAGTGAATTATGAATTAGTTAAAGCCAATAACAGCCAAGAAGAAGGTGAGACCTTAAGATAATAATCTCCTTAAGAATCACTTGTCGGGATGGAAAAATCCATTCCGGAATCAATCTATCTCTTTCTGAAACCTATTTCCCTTGCTTGTTTTTGCTAAATCGCCATCTTTCTTTTGTTTAAATCACTCAGTCATTTTATACTATGCATTATGTTTTGAAGAATTACCACGATTTGTAATTGAATGAAAACTCAACTACTGTATTCACTAAAGACAATCAATCTGACCTCATTTTTGTATTGACAACTGAAGTTTACCAGTGGCACAAGCTGACAAATAAAGTTCAACTGAACTTTGCCAAGAAGCGCAGACTTGACCTCTGTTATTTGGGAACTAAGAAGGGATAACGGATATCCAGAGTTCCGAATAGACACAAAGATCCATCAGATGGGAACCTATGAAAGGTGTCAGAGGAGGAGGAGGAAACAAGGATGAAAACAAAAGACAGGAAGGGGAATCAGAAAAGTGATAAGCATAGAAACCAAGGGCCAGATTCAAACAGGGCCACATTGGAAAATATTGGGAGCGAGCCAAGTAAGTGAGGCTTTGTGCCTCAATGCATGGGGCATTTGCAATAAAGTGGATGAAGCAATTGTGCAAATAGACATCAATGGGTATGATACAAATCGGGATTATGGAGACCTAGCTGCTGGGTGACCAGGAATGGGAACTGAATGTCCAGGGGTATTCAGTATTTGGGATGGACAGACAAAAAGGAGAAGGCGGTGGAATGGCAGTGCTGGTTAAAGATGGAATTAAGAAAGATGCAATAGTGAGGAAGGATATTAGCTCCCACAATGTGGAATCTGCATGGTAGAGCTGAGAAACACCAAGGGGCAAAAAACATTTGTGACATTGTACATAGACTCCAAACTGCAGTGGTGATGTTGGGAATTAGAGATGCATGCGAGAAAGTAACATTTGAAATTATGGGATGATTTTAATCTTCATATAGATTGGGCAAAACAAATTAGCCACAATACCAGAGAGGAGGAATTCCTGGAGTGTACACGGGATGGTTTTCTGGACCAATACATTGAGGAACCAACTAGAGAGCAGGCCATCCTAGACTGGGTACTGTGTAATGAGAATGGAATCATTGGTAATCTAGTTGTGGAAAACCCCTTAGGGATGAACGACCATAATATTATAGAATTTTTCAACAAAATGGAGAGTGAAGTAGTTGATTCTGAAACTACGGTCCTGAATCATAATAAAGGAAACTGCAATGGTATGAGGTGCAAGTTGGCTATGATAGATTGGGAAACATCACTTAAAAGGGATGACAGTGGATAGGCAATGGCAAACATTCAATGAGCACAAGCTCAACGGCAACAATTGTTTATTTCTGCCTGGCACAAAAGTAAAAAGGGAAATTAAAGATAGGATTGTATTCGATCCAAGGAAGAAGCATACAAATTGGGCAAGAGAAACAATAGGTCTGAGAATTGGGAGCAATTTAGAATTCAGCAAAGAAAGACCAAGGGATTGGTTAAGAAGGGAGAAAATAATGATAATAATAATTTTTATTAGTGTCACAGGTAGGCTTACATTAACTATAAAGTTACTGTGAAAATAATAGAGGACAAAGAAATGGCTGAGCAACTAAACACATACTTTGGTTCTGTCTTCGCAAATGAGGACACAAATCAGACAGCAGAAATGTTGGGGAACGCGGGGCTTAGTGAAAGCGAGGAACTGAAGGAGATCAATATTAGTAGAGAAATGGTGTTGGGGCAATTTATTGGATTGAAGGCTAATAAATCCCCAGGGCCTGATAATCTACATCCCAGAGTACGTAAGAAAGCGGCGCTAGAAATAGTGGATGAATTGGTGGTCATCTTCCAGGATTCTATAGACAGTTCCTGCAGGTGGGAGGGTAGCTAATAGAGTTCCATTATTTAAAAAGGGAGGTACAGAGAAAAAAGGGAATTATAGACCAGTAAGCCTGACATCAGTAGTGGGGAAAGATCTAGAATCCATTGTCAAAGATTTATAGAACACTGAGAAAATAGTGGCAGGATCGGACTAGTCAGCATAGATTTATGAAAGGGAAATCATGCTCGACAAATCAACTGGAATTCTTTGAGGATGTAACTAGTAGAGTTGATGAGGGGAAGAGCCAGTGACTGTGGTGTATTTGGACTTGCAGAAGGCTTTTGACAAAGTCCTATGTAAGAAATAAGTGAGTAGAATTAAAGCACATGGGATAGGGATAGTGTATTGAGATGGATAGAAAACTGGTTGATAGTGAGGAAACAAAGAATAGGAATTAACTGGTCTTTTTTAAGTTGGCAGGCATGACTAGTGGGGCACCGCAGTGATTGGCACTAGGACCCCAGCTATTAACAATCTACAATCTATATTAATGCTTTAGATGAGGGAACAAAGTGTCATGTCTTTAAATTTGCAGATGGCACCAAGTTGGGTGGGAGGCTGAGCTGTGAGGAGGATGCAGAAATCCTTCAGTGTGATTTGAACAAGTTGAGTGTGTGGGCAAATGAATGGCAGATGCAGTATAATTTGGAGAAATGCGAGGTTATCCACTTGGTGCTAGCAAAAATGAGACGGCAGACAATAATCTGAATGGCCATAAATTAGGAGAGGGGAATGTGCAACGAGACCTGGGGTTTCTTTAGACCAATCACTGAAGGTAAGCATGCAGGTACAGCAGACAGTAAATAAGGCAAATAGTATGTTGTCCTAGGCATCCAAGGAAGCCAGCGACTGTTTTCTCATTCTAGCTTTGAAGGTCTGCACAGCGTGTTTAACGATGGGTGGCGCGGTGCCGATTTTGTGTACCTGATCCTATTGAACGACATAAACCACTGGAATTTGATTCTGGTAAACGAGTTACCATTGTCCAAATGAGGACCTTGAATACACCATGGACACAAAAACACTGGTAAATATATCCACCCAATTCAATTTTATGTGTCGGAGCCAGTCACACCCCATTAAGCTTGGACTTATGACGACAAATGGGAGCTGGGCCGACTGCCGCTAGTATGCTACCGGAGCTGCCGTGGTCCCCTTGATTTTTAGCACCTCTCCTGTATAAGTGGTTAACAGGGCCACAGTGTTCTTCAACCTCAATGGTTGGACCCCATATTGCAAGTAATGATAAATGTCATCCTCTATAACGGTCACTGAAGCCGCGATGTCTACTTCCAACCTCCGTTGACAAGTAGTATTATGGTTAATAGAGAAACCCTGCTCACATCAATATGGTTCAATGTTCAATGTTGAAGCATTCCACTCAGTTGACTGATATTCCTCCAATTGGTGGACCTCACCCCCAAGCACGTTTTGCAATTCCTGGGCACTGTTCCCAGCGCCTTCCATGGATAAAGCTATTTTCATCGCCCTTTTTAAGTCCAGCTCTGATTCTGCCAACAATTTTTTCTGAATAGCCGTGTTATTCACCCCACACACCAGCCTGTCACGTCCCAAAATCACAATATTCTGCCAACTTTCTCAAACCGAGCATTAAAACCGCAATGGATTCGCCTGGGGCCCTCCCCATTGAACTGAACTTATACCACTGAAGGTTGATAGAGGGTTAGGGGTGATAATGACCTCTAACTAATTCCAAGAGATTATTAAATGATTTGGAATCAAAGGCCTCAGGATAGGTCAAGCTTCATGTTACAGTGTAGGTCTGGGTACCACAGGCCGTGAGAAAACTAATTTTTTGCCTTTCGTCCCCTCCTTTGCCGTTTGCTCTGAAAATGTAATGCATACACTCCACGTATTGATCCCCATCTTCCTCATCCACATTGAAAGGCTCAAGGTTACCAGAAAGGAAAGTGGCATGATGGTGCTCCTTCCGCCAGTCACTGGAAATAACGGATCCAAGCCTGAAAAAACTACTGTGCCCTTCACTCAATCAGGTTCTTCTACCTTGTTGCCAATGTAATAACAGGAACCCTAGGTGACCATCAGCGGATAACAGCAACAGGCAATTTATTTAGAGGCAAAGATTATTTACAGAAATTATAAAGGAACATTACAATACCAGCTAGCGACTCCAACTCTTCTCCTGGACTGCATCTGCACTGCAGGTTTTAAGGGCCCCCAACCTGCTGGAATCATGCGTGCTTTGCCCTGATAGGTGGGCATCACATGGCCTCTGAGGTTTGCTCAAGCCTCGGTCAGGGTAGTCACATGACCCCCTTTGCGCGCCGCAAATAATTTTATTTACATTAAACTATGTTATGCCTTAGAATATTCTAAAATAAGCCACATTTAATAATTTTTCAATTCAGCAGTCATTTTCCCACAGATGGGTAAGGGAAAAAACTGTATTCAGCAAGATCCCAATTGTGGGAAATATGATGAATGACTAGTTAATCTGATTTTATTTGCACTCTTGATTTTGGGAGGAAATGTGGCCAGAATTGTTCCTTGAAGCTCTCTGCAATTTACCACAGGATCTTTTACATCTACTGAACAGACAGATGGGGCTGGATTCTCCATTCGGGAGACTGAGTTCTCCTACCAGAGTAGAATTGATCCTGGTCTCCACTGGCTCTAGCAGTGACACCCAGGAGAAATTCCCTCTCCCTTACCATAAAAATAATTGGAAGCAAATGTCAGGAAAGGGTAAGTGAAAATCTGTGATTTTTCAACCTTCTGGCTGGACTGCTCTTCAGCTTTCAGGCAGGTGTCTCTGAGGGGGAGGGGTCTCTGTAAGAGGTTTTATGGGAGGGGTCTGATGGGAGGGTTGGGGTGGCGTGGGAAGGATTTGCATTATGGGGGTCCTCTGATGGACTTTGGGGACACCTACGTTACATACTTACCACCTTGACCCACCGTGTGTCCGTCGCATTAGGGTCATGCTTGAAAATACTTGAACCAATCTGCACTCATGGACGGGTGGAAAATCGATCTTCCAGCCCATTAATCGGATGAAAATGAGTTCAAATAACCATTTGCATCCTCCCACCAGCGCGAAGCGTGTAGCTCGCTGCAACCGTCGGCAGGGGACTGGAGCATTGGAACAGGCTTTACCCCGACAATCAATTCTCCACAGGATCGGAAACCCCTCTACTGGCAGCGGGCGGCTGAGAATCCAGCCCATGAGGTTAAATTGTGCAGACACTGCATTACTGACTCTGCTTCCCTGACTCTGCCCAAATAAAAGATTGGGGGGAAACCGCAGGGGACATATCAGTTTACCAGCAGCCATTTAACAACCATTTTGTGGTTAAGGATGAGACGGTGGCGTAGTGGTATTGTCACTGGACTTGTAATCCAGAGACCCAAGGTAATGAGCTGGGGACCCAGGTTTGAATCCCGACATGGCAAAAAAAAAATCTTGAATTAGAAGTCTGATGATGTCCATGAAATCATTGTCAATTGTCATAAAAACCCATGTGGTTCACTAATGTCCTGTTGAGGAAGAAAACCTACCGACCATACCTGGTCTGTCCTACACATGATTCCCAATCCACAGCAACATGGTTGGCTCTTAAGTACCCCATGCCACTCGGTTCAAGGGCAATTAGGGATGGACAATAAATGCTGGCCCAGCCAGCGATGCCCACACCCCTTGAATGGTTAAAAAGATAATTAAATAATGGGCTGGAGGCAGGATTCCCACCCCTCAGGAACAGGACACCCCCTCACCACCTCAGAGAGCTGCCGACAGCTCTCCAGAAAGTTGAGACAGGCATGTGACATTGGATCAGGATTTGGGTAAGTGTTTGGGGGGTCTCACCGGGTTCCAACCTGGCAGACCTTGGCAAGGAGGCAATCGGGACAGAGGTTTGAGAGACCATCGGGGAGAGGGTAGAAGTATAAATCCTTGGCTGCTTCCCTCTGATGACCCCAGAGACATTTACAGGAGGACCCTAGCACAAGCCAATGCAAGGTTGCCCATTTGGCGTGCATAGCTCCCACTTGGTAGCGAGCCAAGGTAATACCCTTCACAGGGCATTAATTAGCATAATTATCATAGAATCATATCATAGAATTTACAGTGCAGAAGGAGGCCATACAGCCCATCGAGCCTGCACCGGCCCTTGGAAAGAGCACCCTACTTAAATCCACACCTCCACCCTATCCCCGTAACCCAGTAACTCCACCTAACCAGTTTGGACATTAAGGGCAATTTAGCGTGACCAACCCACCTAACTAATACCTGATAGCTCTGATCCTACTGAGCTTCCACGTCCACTATTCTCATGAATGTGCTGCACTATTTCTTCTTTTTAAACAATTTGGAGAATGCTTTTTAATATATGCCTTTTCATTTTTTACCATCGTAAGGACTGTGATTCTTCTTTTCCTTTTCTGAACTTTGCACCAAGCACATCTTTCTTGTTCCTGGACAAAATACAGGTTGATTCTTCCTCCCTTACTTCCTGTTGCCTTCCCTGGCAACTTCCTGTGCAAACACAGGAGAAATAACACTTGCACATTCATCCCGCCACCAAGCTGTCCAATGCATCAAACATTTCTTCTCTGTAAGGCAGCTACTTACACGCACCTCCACTATCTATGTAATCATTGGCCACGGCGTGTATTCCTGTGGTGATAACCACTGTAGATATGCATACTTGCAGTAGGGGGATGTATGTCTGTATCTGTAATACAGGTTCCTCCGGTAAGCCCCTTCCGGCTAGCTCCGCCCACAGGGAGCTTGTGTATAAATATGCGTGTGAGTCACTCAGACTCTAGTCTTCAGTTGCAGCCGGAGGAATAGCATCACACAGCAATACAGCCTCGATTGAACTTGTCTCTCATCTTTGACTGTAATTGTGAGCACCACAATTTATTGCTGTGTGATTTTCCGTACACCATGGACATCCGAATCAAGCCTGACCGTCTGCAGCTGGATCCGCAGTCGCCTCACGCCAGGAAAGACTTTGTTCACTGGCTTGCAGTCTTCGAGGCCTACATCTCTTCAGCGGACCCTCCCCCGACGGAGGCTCAGAAAAAGCAACTCCTGTACTCGAGACTTAGCTCCAGTGTCTTTCTGCTAATTTGCGATGCGACTGACTACACCAGGGCTATGGAACTGCTCAAGGAGAACTATGCACAGTCGACGAACACCCTGTTTGCGAGGCATCAACTCTCTACTCGCGTCCAGCAGCCGGGTGAGTCGATTGAGGACTTCTGGAGGGCCCTTATACCTCTGGTATGAGACTGCGACTGCCGGGCCCTCACAGCCGCGGAACATTCGGACTTACTCATGCGCGATGCCTTTGTTACAGGCATTGCATCGGACCCCATCCGGCAACGACTGCTGGAAGGGGCCGCCCCCGACCTCACGGCTGCAAAGGCTCTGGCGCTTTCCATGACGGCCGCCTCCCGTAGTGCACGAACTTACTCCGCTTGCCGCTCGGCCCACCCGTCCTACCCTTCGTGGACCCCGCAAACGGCCCCCCAGGCTCACCCGTCCTACCCTTCATGGACCCCGCAAACGGCCCCCCCAGCAGCCGCCCCTGCGCACTATGCCTGCGATGCCCGCCGCACCGCACCCCCTGGGGGTCCTCACTGTTACTTCTGTGGCCAGCAGAAGCACCCCCGCCAACGCTGCCCGGCCCACACCGCGACCTGCAAAGCTTGTGGCAAGAAAGGCCACTTTGCAGCGGTGTGTCAGTCCCGGACGGTTGCCGCTATCGCGACCCCGTTCCCCTCGCCTCATCCGATCACACAATGGGACCTGCCGTCCGCTTCCCCCGACCACACGTGTGATCAGTGGCCGCCGCAATCTTTCGCCGCCCTGCCACGTGCGCTCCATGGGTGCCGCCATCTTCATCCCCCACCGCCATGTGCGTTCCATGGGCACCGCCATCTTGTCCCGACCCCACAACGTGCGCTCCATGGGTGCCACCATTTTGTCCGCCACCATCTTCTCCCACACAGGTACTCCAGACGCCGCCATTTTGTCCTCCCGGGACGGGGCCACGGGACACGGGTCGCTACCGCTCCTCATCGGACTCATCTGACTCGACTGCTGATCGCCCGCTACTCGCCTCCGTTGCGCTCGACCAGTCGCGTCCTCGCAACCTGGCACCCTCTTCCACATCGGTGCTGGTCAACGGCCACGTGACCTCCTGCCTCATCGACTCCGGGAGCACTGAGAGCTTTGTCCACCCAGACACGGTAAGGCGCTATTCCCTTGCGGTCCATCCCACAAACCGGCAGATCTCTCTCACCTCCGGTTCCCACTCTGTCCCGATCCGGGGTTTCTGCCTGGTTAAACTTACTGTACAGGGCATGGAATTCGACCGTTTCCATCTGTACATTCTCCCCAACCTCTGCGCATCACTCTTACTAGGCCTGGATTTCCAGTGCAATTTCCAGAGCCTCACCCTCAAATTCGGTGGACCCCTACCTCCCCTCACCGTTTGCGGCCTCACGACCCTCAAGGTCGAGCCTCCCTCACTCTTTGCCAATATGACCGCAGATTGCAAGCCCATCGCTACCAGGAGCAGACGGTACAGCACCCAGGACAAGGCCTTCATCAGGTCCGAAGTCCAGCGGCTGCTTCGGGAGGGTATCATCGAGGCCAGCAACAGCCCTTGGAGAGCCCAGGTGGTAGTGGTTAAGACCAGGGAGAAGCACAGGATGGTCGTGGACTACAGCCAGACCATCAACCGGTACACGCAGCTCGACGCGTACCCCCTCCCCCGCATTTCTGATATGGTCAATCAGATTGCACAGTACCGGGTCTTCTCTACTATTGACCTGAAATCCGCCTACCACCAGCTCCCCATCCGTAAATCGTATCGTCCCTACACTGCCTTCAAGGCAGACGGTCATCTGTACCAATTTCTTAGGGTCCCCTTCGGCGTCACGAATGGAGTCTCGGTATTTCAACGAGAAATGGACCGAATGGTTGACCAGTTCGAACTGCAGGCCACCTTCCCGTACCTCGACAATGTCACCATCTGCGGCCATGACCAGCAGGACCATGACGCAAACTTTTCTAAATTCCTCCACACCGCATCTCTCCTTAATCTCACGTACAACAAGGAGAAGTGCGTGTTCCACACAGACTGCTTAGCCATCCTCGTCTATGTAGTCCAAAACGGACTACTGGGGCCCGATCCCGACCGCATGCGCCCCCTCATGGAGCTTCCACTCCCCCACTGCCCCAAGGCCCTCAAACGCTGCCTGGGGTTCTTCTCTTATTACGCCCAGTGGGTCCCACAATACGCAGACAAGGCCCGCCCAATTATCCAGTCCACACATTTCTCCCTCTGGGCCGAGGCACAACAGGCCTTCGCCCGCATTCGATCTGACATAGCCAAGGCCGGGATGCACGCAGTAGACGAGACACTGCCTTTCCAAGTAGAAAGCGACGCTTCAGATGTCGCACTTGCTGCCACACTGTATCAGGCAGGCAGACCCATGGCATTCTTTTCACGCACCCTCCACGCCTCCGACATTCGACATTCCTCTGTTGAAAAGGAGGCCCAGGCAATCGTTGAAGCGGTGCGTCACTGGAGGCATTACCTGGCCGGCAGGAGATTCACTCTCCTCACTGACCAACTGTCGGTAGCCTTCATGTTCAACAACACGCAGCGGGGCAAGATCAAGAATGACAAAATCTTGCGGTGGAGAATCGAGCTCTCCACCTTTAACTACGCGATCTTGTATCGCCCCGGCAAGCTCAACGGGCCCCTAGACGCCCTCTCCCGAGGTACATGTGCCAGCGCACAAGTGAACCAGCTCCGTGCCTTGCACAAGAGCCTCTGCCATCCGGGGGTCACTCGCTTGTACCATCTAATCAAAGCCCGCAATCTGCCCGACTCCGTCGAGGAAGTACAGACAGTCACCAGAGACTGCCAGGTCTGTGCCAAGTGCAAGCTGCACTTCTACCGGCCAGATCGCGCGCGCCTGGTGAAAGTGTCCCGCCCCTTTGAACGCCTCAGCGTGGACTTCAAAGGGACCCTCCCCTCCACCGACCGCAGCACCTACATCCTTAGTGTGGTCGATGAATTTTCCAGGTTCCCCTTCGCCATCCCATGCCCGGATATGACGTCTGCCACCGTCATCAAAGCCCTGGATTCCATTTTGGCTCTGTTCGGTTTACCCGACTACATCCTCAGTGACAGGGGATCCTCGTTCATGAGTGATGTGCTGCGTCATTTCCTGCTCAGCAAAGGTATTGCCTCCAGCAGGACGACCAGCTACAATCCCCGGGGAATCGGGGAGGTAGAGAGGGAGAACGGGACGGTATGGAGGGCCGTCCAGCTGGCCCTACGGTCCAGGAACCTCCCAGCCGCTCGCTAGCAGCAGGTCCCCCCTGATGCGCTCCATTCCATTCGGTCATTACTGTGCACCGCAACTAACAGTACACCCATGAACGTGTTTTTGCCTTCCCCAGGAAGTCTACATCTGGGGTGTCGCTCCCAACGTGGCTCACAACTCCGGGTCCTGTCCTTCTCCGTAGGCATGTCCGGCACCACAAGGCAGAACCTCTGGTGGACAAAGTACGCCTTCTCCACGCCAACCCTCAGTATGCCTACGTGGAGTTCCCCGACGACC
This sequence comes from Scyliorhinus canicula, assembly GCF_902713615.1. Lineage (NCBI taxonomy): Eukaryota > Metazoa > Chordata > Chondrichthyes > Carcharhiniformes > Scyliorhinidae > Scyliorhinus > Scyliorhinus canicula. The sequence goes on from NC_052149.1 coordinate 168,119,723, forward strand.
ACCACGACACAGTCTCGCTCCGGGACCTGGCTCCCTCAGGTGCCAATCCCATGCCCACGCCCCTTTTTCCCCCCGCGCCACCCTCCTTTTCCCCGGCGCCCCCCTATTCGTCCCCACCAGGTCCATCCCTCGTGAGGCTGCCCACACTGGAGGACACAGAAGATTTTGGCTCGCTCTCAGTCATCCCGCCAGCAGCCAGCACCAACACCACCAGCACCTGCACTGACGTCGCCACCACAGCTACGCCGATCACAGCGGAACATCCAACCGCCGGTTCAGCTCAACCTGTAACCGGCTGACCGGATGGACTCTTGGTTTTCTTTGTTTGGACTCTTTTGTAAATATTTCATCCTTTGTATCATAGTTAAACGTCACCCCCGCCGGACTCATTTTTTACAGGGGGCGAATGTGGTGATAACCACTGTAGATATGCATACTTGCAGTAGGGGGATGTATGGCTGTACCTGTAATACAGGTTCCTCCAGTAAGCCCCTGCTGGCTAGCTCCACCCACAGGGAGCTTGTGTATAAATATGCGTGTGAGTCACTCAGACTCTCGTCTTCAGTTGCAGCCGGAGGAATAGCATCACACAGCAATAAAGCCTCGATTGAACTTGTCTCTCGTCTTTGACTGTAATTGTTAGCGCCACAATTCCTTTACATTAGGAAGACAAAATGCAGATTCAGTGACGGCTTTGTTAAACATCTCCGATCTAACAAAAATGGGTCACTGCCTCTGCCTTCTAAACTCTCCATTCCATTCTTCCCTATTTATCATTAATTTTGAATATACTATTCTCATGAAACCTATCCTTAAGAAAAGGTACTCTGCAACCTTTTCGGCTGAACATTCAATTCTGTAATTTCAGACATTGGCTACAATTTCCTTTTACGTCTCACTCTTTCCAAATTAGTCGCATTTTAACAGATTTCCAACTTCCTTAGCTCTTTTTGAGTCATTAATGTCTTGCTATTTTTGCACCTTTCTTAACTGAGTTGATATTTCATCGAGGATTCCCCTTGGGTTTGTCTAGTTTTTGTGCTGCATGCATATATTTCCCACCCCGGCGTCCCACTCCCTCCTTTTCCTGATTGCATTAATGTGCCGGTCTAAAGGAGCCACACCAACAGATGACTTTCCAGCCTCTTGACATCTGTTAAATGACCTGCTATATATTTCCAGTGTTTTCAGATTTTCTTTCAAAGTTCCAGCATCTGCAGTCTCACTTTGTTTTTAGATGCCTGCTCGAGTTATCCTGACTGACTTTCAGCTTCACCGACAATTCTGTCAATTGTATCTTGTTACTAATATCGAGTAACACAAACACAAGAGAAAAATTGGAATTTTGAAGTGGCATTGACATTTTTGCAATAAGGATTTAATAATAAAGCACTGTTTAATTAATATAAAAATGTGATTACAAATTAAAGGTGATGGTAACCGCATAATTGTATTATACAGCATTTCTTGTGGGTTTTTTTCCCCAATGTCATTACATAATTCCTCTTCTGGTTCATTAAATTCGCCAGAAAAAAGTCTAGATTCTAAGCAAATTGCTAAAAATCCAAAGATGGTGTGAACCCACAGACTCCAAAATGTTAACGCAGAATCTAGCAGACCTGCTGCATATTTCTAGCAGTTTCTGTTCTTCTATAGTTGAATTACATTGTGTGAACTTAAGCACTATTATCCACCTTTCTTGGTTTATGTGGAAGAAATCCATAAGGCTTAAGAACTACTTTAATCTTTCTTCAAAGCATAAATATTGCACAAGTAGTTGCTACTTAATATAGCTGAAAATGCTGTTGTGCACTTAGCAGAGCAGCATGCCCTAAGTATAGCCATCAGTTCTATTCAGTGAGAGATCAGAATCAGCCCTTTTCAAAGAGAAGCAACAGGATGTGATAAAAGGTGCCAGTTAGAGGAATGAAATCCAAAATGGAACAGTTGCTCACAGTCAGTGAGAAAATGAAGAAGTGTAGAAGAAGATCCTAAGCTGCCCCAGATAAGATCAGTAATTCTCTTCTAGTTTATTGAAATGTATTTGTGACTGCTTTGAAACTGGAAGAAACTAATTGTGCACCTGCGGGGCACCTACACTAAAGGTTTGTGCGAACACACTGGGGTTAATTTTCATGTGAGCGTTTCCATAGAATTCAAGGCGGATGGAAGGAACTCATCGGAGCAATCCTTCACCATTTTCACAGTCGAGCCACATTGGCATTCTGTCCTTGCGCAATTGAAGATATTGCTTGGTTGGAAGAGGTGGCAAATCTGGCTGTGCCACTGCAATAAATGACCCAGTTAAATTAAGGGATGGGAAAGCGAGCGTGCGTAGGATTATGGAGGATCGCAGAATGGTTATAACACAGGAGGTGCCTATTCAGTCTGTTCTGGCTCTTTGAATGGTCATGTATTGGATGGCAGGTTGATTAATGTTCTTCATGACCCCACAAAAAACATTTAACACCTTCTTTTCAACTTTTCTTTTGAGCAGCCTTCAGGGGTCCATTTAAAGACATCACATTAATTAACGTGAGCTTTATATGCCAGTAATTAGGCTGTGAATCCATTAATCTGCTGAAATTGCAATTGATTGATGGTCAATTCACCATGAATGAACAGCCACTGTATTAAGTGGGCAATTAACGCTCATTTAGGAATACCACGGCTTCTGGTATTCATCCAATGGCAGACAGGGTCTTACCATGCTAGAAGCTTGAAAAACAAACCCTGTTGGGTGTTACAGGTTTCTGGGAAGTGCAGGGGTCGGGAACGTGGTGCTGGTTCAAGCGCAATCAGTGCCTGATAGAGAGTCCCAGCATCAAGAACGGGGATGTCCACTGAGAGACAATTCCTGCCCTTGCTGCTTAACCCCTCCCCATCCCCCAACCCACAACCTTGTTGACCCCCACCACCAGTCACCTGTGCCTGGGTCCATCAGCAATGTTGGGCATTGAGTGGGTGTAATACCGGCAGCAGCCAACATTTCCCAGTGGCACTGCCAAGCAAAAAAGAGATGCCAGCTTTTGATTGGCTGACAAAGTTCGGTGGATCAGACTTGCACTCATGGGGCCCTTGATCCTATTGAAGAGTCGACTGCCCAGTTAAATGCCTGATTCACACTTAATGCGTTGGGTGTTCCCATAAAGAGATGATGTGGGTATTCTGCCAGTTTTCCAGATGAGATCCCCGTTGCTGCATTAAATACCAAGCAATGCCCTTAGATTAACAAAACACATTTGCCCAATCTATATTCAGATTAATGTCATCCTTAATCACAAATGTTTCTTTATCACATGCATGACTAAGTTCCTGTTTAATGCCATTTTCAACGTCACCACTACAGTTTGGGGGTCTATATACAGACCTCACTAATGTTTTTTGCCCCTTGGTGTTTTCCATCTCCATCCATACGGATTCCAATGGATAACAATTGCATTCCCACATTTTTTACTGCTTGGTGAAACAAATTTGGGTGTTGCTGCTTTTCCCTGGGAGGCTAGTCCCAAACAGGGATATCTGTTTTTCTGGGAAATGGCCACAGGGGATTCTTGCAATGCTTTCCTAGTCCTCTTGATCTGCCTGGTGGTCACCCATTTCCTACTTGCCTGTGGAGTCTTATCCTTCGGTGTGACCATCTTTCTATATATACTATCCATGATACTCTCCACCTCATGGATGCTTCAGTGCCCTCATCTGCCACTCCAGCTCTGAGATCTGAGCTTGCAGGAGCTGCAGCTGGAGACACTTCCTGCACACATACTGGCTCCAGACTAGAAATGTCCCCAGCATCCCACATAGAGCACTTGCTCAGCTCAAAGCTCAGCTTTGAGCTCTCCTGCCATGATGTACTCCTGTAAATTAAACATTTTTGAAGATACTTAAAATCAAGTAATATCAATTGCTCTAGGGCCCTTCTTACAATAGAAGATAACCGTTATAAAACATAGACCACAAAATATAGACTTTATAAACTATAAGCGATAAAAGTAGACTGTATTCACCCAATCAGCTGCTTCTACTGTTCAATTCTGTTGGTCCACATCTTTACCATCAGGTTTTTATTTCTGACCTTCTGGATTCTCGCCTGTAAGACCTTATAATAATTTTATTCTGACCTATGCTTAGTTCTGTGCCACTGTGCTGCTATATTATGACACAGTGATTCTGAGGGAGGTGTATCATTAGAAATGGTATGGCTAACTTGATGCAAGATAGAATATGGTAAGAGAGTTTTGGATGAACTTAAGTTCATGGAAGATGGGACGCTGCCTCAGATATATGTTGTGGAGATGCCGGTGTTGGACTGGGGTGAGCACAGTAAGAAGTCTTATAACACCAGGTTAAAGTCCAACAGGTTTGTTTCAAATCACTAGCTTTCGGAGCACTGCTCCTTCCTCAGGTGAATGAAGAGGTGGGTTCCAGAAACATTTATATAGACAAAGTCAAAAATGCAGTCTTTGTGTCATATTGCATCTTTGACTTTGTCTATATACATAATTTTCTGGAACCCACCTCTTCATTCACCTGAGGAAGAAGCAGTGCTCCGAAAGCTAGTGATTCCTAAATAAACCTGTTGGACTTTAACCTGGTATGGTAAGCCTTCTTACTAAGATATATGTGGAATAGGCAAGTCCAGCAGGGACAATGGCATAACAACATTTTCAGAGGAAGGTCAGCTGATATGCAAAAATAGCCAGGTCAAGATAGAATCACGTGGTCATCCTGATGGATTCAAAATCTTAGCTTGGCATCAAAGTCTGGCTCACCCTGAGACAAGGGCTGAGGAGGATGGGATTGGTGACAATTAAGGGGACAAGGTTCATTACAAAGCATGAAGATATGAATCTAGTGTTCCAAATATTTATCTGAAGGAAATCGCTGCTCATGAAAAAAGTGTGTGTTAGACATTCTGACAGCACAAGAGAGATCATGGGGTTTACTACATAGAATAAGAGATATGCAAGCTATAGCTTCTCACTATCAACTACATGTGCTTTCATTAGGATGACAAGATTTCAAAGTTACATCCTTATGCTTGACTATTTGGATTCTATTAACCATATGTCATTGGAGCTCATCAAATCCCAATCAATCAGTTTGAACTGATAAAACTGTTACTCCATCTGCTACTTTAATGTCAATGCAAAAGATCTTGGAAGACATTGTTATCCATTGTTGTGCCCTCTGTTAGCATGTTTTATAATGCATTCTGCTCAAAGAATGTTGAAAAGTCAATACATAATAACAGCGGATTGATAGTTTGCTAATATCTGTAGGTATAGTTATTACAAACTCTCCCTATTACACATATCTCAGGCAACTTTATCTGTATTGCAAGCACATGCTGGCAATTAAACCCAAAACAAGATATCACTGTCATACAATTTATATTTTTTAATAGATCAAGGCACAGGATTATGCATTCTGTGAGGAGAGAAGAATTGAGATCTATTCATTGTTCAATGAATGAACATTTCCTCCAGCAGACAATTATAGACAGCCTCAAAGTTAGATCAGGCTGAACTGGAGATCTTGACAACACAAATTGGGAAAATAAGCAAGAACTAAAATCACAAATGCATCAAAACCAATGTCAAAAATGGGTAGCAATATGCATATGAATAACAACTGGTGCATTAATTTTGTTATATATTCATTAAAAGTGAAAGGGAAAAAAACTGTAGTCAACAAATGCTTTATATATGTACAATGCTGTAGCCCAAGCAAAGGGTTTAATTCACAACCATGTAACCATTGGTGTGAATTGCCTTGTTTGAGTTTGGCATGCAGACAATCGACTATGTATGGAATAAGTGATGTCAACCATAAAATAACTCCTTTATTTCAGTAAAGGGGCCTTAGGCTTTGATTAGATGCCAACGTGCTCCCTCCCAAAATTTACATGATTTTATGCAAATCATTATTACTAATGGAAGCTTATCAGTGATGCACTGAATAGAAACCTTGATCTTAGATCTACTACAATTGTTAAGTAAAGCACCACTGATGCTGAGCGATTGTAAAAGTTTTTAATTATGATAATTTATATTCTGTCTGTTATTATTAAGAATGAACTAACTTATACTCTGAAACTTGTGATTGCAATTATGGTTAAACAAAATGATGTCAGCATTATTGAAACATAACCCTGATAATGTTTCAAATAGCAGCTTGATATATTCTTTCGATCATATCCTAAGCAGAATCATTGCTTGATAGTTGCAATAGTCTGCTTGATGTGGGCAATGATTTACTGATGTATCTGATTATGGCACAATTTGACTACCCAGTGTGCATTCCTGAGAGGAGTCATTTTCCCCTTGTCCTCACTGTTTGAAGCTCCTTAATAGCTCAGAATGTTCAACAGCCATGACAATTGTATTGAAACAGTGAAACCTGTTCTCTGTTCACTATTCCACTGCCACCTTTTGTCGATTTTTAGTCATAAAGGGGCAGTTGCAAGTTAAAAATCAGTTGCGGAACCAGCAGGCAGGTTTCACCAATAATCTTACAGTATCAGGTACCTCCAACACCAATGATCTTACAGCATCAGGTACCTCCAACCTAGGTACCGTAATACCCCTAATACCGACTACCACACGTACTAATGAAAATTAGTGTTGAAATGAATGAAGCTTGCACCATACTAACTCAGTATAGTTGTACTAGGTCTTAAGGGCCTAAGAAATAATTGTTAAAGGGACCTCTAAAGGCTGCTGGAGAAATTATCAAAATCATTTAAAAGTTACATTTCTGTAGAACCAGAAGAGGAAGAGTGTTGAAGGTTACTACTGACCCAGGCTTCCGCCTCTTCTCTTCATCATCAAACTCTTGATCGACATGCAGGTTGGCTTAATGTTGCAGCCAGCCGGATCTCATCAGACCCTGACCAGGTATATGCATGGTAGCACAGTGGGCAGCACTGTTGCTTCACAGCCCCCGGGTCCCAGGTTCGATTACAGGCTTGGGTGACTGTCTGTCCGGAGTCTGCATGTTCTGCCCATGTCTGCGTGGGTTTCCTCTGGGTGCTCCAGTTTCCTCCCACAAGTCCCGAAAAACGCGTTGTTAGGGGAATTGGATATTCTGAATCCTCCCTCTGTCTACCCGAACAGGCACCGGAATGTGACGACTAGTGGCTTTTCACAGTAACTTCATTGCAGTGTTAATGTGACAATAAAGAATATTTAAATGGCAGGGTTCATTAAACTGGAGAGGGTCAAGTTTGCCCTGAGGGGGTCGGTACAAGGGTTCTTCCGGCGGTGGCAGCCTTTTCTTGATTTCCTGGCAGAGCATTAGAGGGTGGTCAACTTCAGCAACAACCCGGGAGGGAGGGGGGGGGGGGGGGGGGGGGGCTACGGGTTCGTTGCGGGGGTTTGTTCTCATGGTTTTATGCTTATTTCTTTTTCTTGTTGTTAATTTATTGTTTGTGTATTGGAGTGGAGGGGTTACTGTTTTTCTTTGTTGTGATAAAATTTGTTGTTGAAAAGTTGGAATAAATATTATTTTAAAAAAAAGAATATTAAAAAAAAATAAAGGTGAGCTGCATGGGGATATGCACGTAGAACATAAGAATGTAAAGGGTAGGAGCAAAGGTGAACATTTAGCCCCTCAAGCCTGTGCCGTCATTCAATAAGATCATGGCTGATTTGTCTGTGGCCTTAACTCCACTTTCCCATCAGCCACCTGTATTTCTAGACTGCCTTGTTGATCATAACTCTTTCTAACTCAGCCTTGAAGGTGACCCAGACTCCACTACTCTCTGGCATAGTGAATTCCAAAGATTAATGACACTCTGAGAGGTGAAATTCTTCATTATCTCAAACATAAATGGGTCAGGTTTTTTGACTGTGCCTGCCTGGTTCTTCTAGATTACCCAAAAGGGAAAGTATCCTTTCAGCATCATCCCTTTCTGTCAAGCCCCACAGAACCTTGCATGTTTCAGGAAGCGCATCTCTTATTCTTCTAAATTACGCTGAGTATAGACCCAATGTGCTCAACCTTTCTTCAAGAAAATGACCCCCTGATCCCAGTGAACCTTCTCTGAACAGCCTCCAATGCAAGTTCACTGTTCCTGAAATAAGTAGACCACAATGGTACACATGGTAATTGTGGCCGACCCAATGCTCTGTACAGTTGTGCCAGACTTCCTACTTTCATACACCATTGCAATAAAGACCAACATTGCACTTGCCTTCCAATTATTACTTTTACCTGCATGCTACTTCTTTTGTGATTCACGTACAAGGACATCCAGATCACTTTGCACTGAAGCATTTTGCAGTTCCTCTACATTTAAATAATACTCTGCTTTTCTATTTTTCTGGCAGCAAAGCTGCCTCCAAGTTCTGTGAGGCCGCCCTTGGTGTCCTCCTGACCAGCTCATGCCAAGAGCTGTGAAATGGATGGCCAGCAGTTCACCAAATCCCTTCTGAAGCAGTGGCAAGATGTACAATTGAAACATTTTTCATATTGAGACAGTCCTAATGTCACGGCATCCAATTGGTCACAGCCAAGGCCATCAGCTGGGCCAACGCTGTGGCCCCTCAACTCACCATCTCCCTCGTCTTCAGAGGATTTGCTGACCATCTCCTCTTTGGATGGCGATATAATAGAGTGCATGACCATCAGGGATACACTTGAAGGGGAGTAATGTAGTGGCACACCCAGATCTGTCCAGGCATAGGAATTGCATCTTTAGGAGATGGATGGTCTGGTCCACTATGGCCCTGGTGCTGGTGTAGCTCTCATTATACCTTCTCTCTGCATCAGCTCTGGGAACCCGCGCAGGCATCATTCGCCATCTTTTCAGTGGATAACCCTTATCAGCTGGTAGCCATCTCTCCAAGGAACCTGGTTCGGTGAAAATATCTGGAATACGTGAGTTCACAGAGATGTACGAGTCAGGATTGCTGCCCATGTATGTGGAACACACCTACATGACCTGCCGACTATGGTCATACACCAACTGCACAGTGATCAAATAGAAGACCTTTCTGTTTATGAAGGTGCATGGCTGTTCAGCAGGAGCCTGAGTGGCTATGTGAACATTGTCACTGGCTCCCTGCAACCTGCTGAAACATGCAATTGCTGCAAACCCTCTGGCTCTATTCATTTGCCTTAGGACATTCTGCAGGAAGTAGATATAATTCCCAGCCCTTCGGAAAATTGCATAGATGAACACCTTGCTAAAACATTGTGCAGCAGGCTGTGCTATCCCACTGGGATCTCCACAGGATTCATGGAATGAGCCTGTAGTGAATAAGATCAGCGCCACTGTCACCTGCAATGCGACAGGAAATGGGTGGTTCCCAAGGCAGCTGGATGAGATCTCTCTGTGAGCATCTCACATAGTAATGTCACAGTCACCCTCTAAAGTCTGAGCCATCTCCAGCACTGAGTCTTGTTCTGTTGCAGGTAACTGAGTCACTGCTCGTACATCCTTGTGCTCACCTGCGCCTCTGATGAGAGTTGCTGGACTCCTACAGACCATTGAGGTCTAGCGCTGCTCTGTCTCCTTCCTGAGCATCCTGAGCCCCCCTGTGTTCCCTTCTTCCACTCACTGCAATCCACCTCCTCACCCCCCCCCCCCCCCTTAATCCTTCTTTCCTCCTCACTGGAAGTTCTGTTTTCTACTGAGACCACAATTCTCATCTGTCTCCAATGGTTTTCACCCCTCACCTGGTTTGCAGACAGGAGGCTATTCAATGAACAATGGAAAGATCCCTCTAAATGAGAGAAGTTTCCTCTCCTGAAAACATATACAAAAGTCACTCTGCACAGACAAATGAGCAGTACCTGCAGTAATTTGAGTTTGAAGTGCAAAGCTGAGACTCTGGTCTCAGCTGCCATTTTAAAAAGTGGCCAAACAATCTTGCCCTTAAGAAAATTGATTCCTCACCTGATATAAATCTCACTCTGAAGTGATGTAATTGTCCCCTGACTGTATTATTGCAGTGGGATGAATAGTTTATTAGCTGAATTAACTTTTAACTAGGTCTTTAAATAATGTGGTCAGGTTCCCAAACTTCTGACCTGCCCGCATGCTGTATTATCGCAAACTGGCAGGGTGACATTGTACACAACGCTTGACATCATCGTGTCCCCTTTCTATGCTCCGCATATTATTCAGCTTTTGTATCCTCCCCACAACTTACTTACCTCACTATCTTTGTATTGTCAGCAAATTTGGCTACAATACGCTTGGTCCCTTCATCTAAGTCATTGGAATTTGCTGTAAACAGTTGACGACCCAGCACTGATCTTTGCAGCATTCCACATTTTCCAATCTGAAACTTAGCATTAGAACATAAGAACATAAGAACTAGGAGCAGGAGTAGGCCATCTGGCCCCTCGAGCCTGCTCCACCATTCAATTAGATCATGGCTGATCTTTTGTGGACTCAGCTCCACTTTCCGGCCCGAACACCATAACCCTTAATCCCTTTATTCTTCAAAAAACTATCTATCTTTACCTTAAAAACATGTAATGAAGGAGCCTCAACTGCTTCACTGGGCAAGGAATTCCATAGATTCACAACCATTTGGGTGAAGAAGTTCCTCCTAAACTCAGTCCTAAATCTACTTCCCCTTATTTTGAGGCTATGTCCCCTAGTTCTGCTGTCCCCCGCCAGTGGAAACAACCTGCCCGCATCTATCCTATCTATTCCCTTCATAATTTTAAATGTTTCTATAAGATCCCCCCTCATCCTTCTAAATTCCAATGAGTACAGTCCCAGTCTACTCAACCTCTCCTCATAATCCAACCCCTTCAGCTCTGGGATTAACCTAGTGAATCTCCTCTGCACACCCTCCAGCGCCAGTACGTCCTTTCTCAAGTAAGGAGACCAAAACTGAACACAATACTCCAGGTGTGGCCGCACTAACACCTTATACAATTGCAACATAACCTCCCTAGTCTTAAACTCCATCTCTCTAGCAATGAAGGACAAAATTCCATTTGCCTTCTTAATCACCTGTTGCACTTGTAAACCAACCTTCTGTGACTCATGCACTAGCACACCCAAGTCTCTCTGAACAGCGGCATGCTTTAATATTTTATTGTTTAAATAATAATCCCGTTTTCTGTTATTCCTACCAAAATGGATAACCTCACATTTGTCAACATTGTATTCCATCTGCCAGACCCTAGCCCATTCACTTAACCTATCCAAATCCCTCTGCAGACTTCCAGTATCCTCTGCACTTTTCGCTTTACCACTCATTTTAGTGTCATCTGCAAACTTGGACACATTGCCCTTGGTCCCCAACTCCAAATCATCTATGTAAATTGTGAACAATTGTGGGCCCAACACGGATCCCTGAGGGACACCACTAGCTACTGATTGCCAACCAGAGAAACACCCATTTATCCCAACTCTTTGCTTTCTATTATTTAACCAATCCTCTATCCATGCTACTACTTTACCCTTAATGCCATGCATCTTTTTCTTATGCAGCAACCTTTTGTGTGGCACCTTGTCAAAGGCTTTCTGGAAATCCAGATATACCACATCCATCGGCTCCCCGTTATCTACTGCACTGGTAATGTCCTCAAAAAATTCCACTAAATTAGTTAGGCATGACCTGCCCTTTACGAACCCATGCTGCGTCTGCCCAATGGGACAATTTCTATCCAGGTGCCTCGCAATTTCTTCCTTGATGATAGATTCCAGCATCTTCCCTACTACCGAAGTTAAGCTCACTGGCCTATAATTTCCTGCTTTCTGCCTACCTCCTTTTTTAAACAGTGGCGTCACGTTTGCTAATTTCCAATCCACCGGGACCACCCCAGAGTCTAGTGAATTTCGGTAAATTATCACTAGTGCATCTGCAATTTCCCTAGCCATCTCTTTTAGCACTCTGGGATGCATTCCATCAGGGCCAGGAGACCATTGGCACCTGTATTTGCCGATTTGGGTGAGATCCACTGACAAATTTCAAACAAGCCTCACACCAGCACGCTCAAAGGAATTGCTTCAACAACTTATCACCCATTTTAGAAATAAATCTAATTTCTTGGCCATGGAGTGTGATCATGATTTAGCATGTACAGATGAAGCATAGACTGTGAGGTGGATTATGCATACATCGTTTAAATAAATGTGCATCGCTCTTAACTTGAGGGACAGGTTTATTAATGGTATAGTTAAGGAATTATATGTTCATCTACTCCACATGCTAAAATGATATTAATAACCATTAAGTCTGGATTGCACATATACATGAAGTGATTTATAGATACCATTGAATTTGATTTACTCTTATTTTACTCAAAATGTAATAAATGAATCAATAATTCACAAAGGGTATCTTTACATTATTTCTAAACTACCTAATCTTTCCTACAATTGAGATTGGGAATCTGCAGAAAGATCTCTACATATGGTAGCAAATGGGAACTGCCGCGAGCTTCCCGTGCTCGGCTCAGTGGGGTCCGCAATGCTATTCAGCGTTAATTGGTCCACTTAGCGAGGTGCCACGGGCTTCTTGCCGCAAATGACAGCTCGGCACCTGATTCACTGACACCGCGTTCGCCAGCCCCCCACTAACAAGGTTGAGCAGCACTTAAACAGCACTTGCTCAGCCAACCCCGGCCAGCTCACAATTGCGCCCAGCAGACCTGCCCCAGGATTTGGGGATTCAGATGTAACCAGGCTCCAGAAAGCAGTGGAGACCAGGAAAGTTGTCCTGTTATTTATCCCGAGAGTCCTGGATCATCAGTCACAGGGCAGCCAGTGCTGCCTGGGATGAGGTGGCAGCAGCTGTGAGCGCTGGGAGTGTGACCAGGAGGACTCCAGTGCCGGAAAAAGATAAATGATCCCCACCGGGTGGCAGAAATGAATAGTCACCAATGCCCCCCACCCTCCGCAAAACTTATCCCCCCCATGTGAGCTTCCACCCACCAACTCTCCTTGCGACCCCCAACCTTTCCTCCACATTCCTCAACCCCCAAAACTTCCCTCCACATTCCTCATCCTTCGTCCCCCCAACCCTTTCTTCACGCATCCCCACCCTCCCCCCATGTGTGTAGGTAAAGATGCCCCCTGAGTCTGCTGAGGAAAATGTCTCCCACAATCGTAGGGAGAGGGCCCAGACTTGCGGTCAGGTGCCGGACATAAGAATCCTCACCTCCTTTTAGAAACGAGACTTGGAGGTGTGGAGGTGACTGGAGTGGCCAAGGACAGGGCGGTCACCAACGCGGAGGCTAGCAGACACCACACAGGTGAGGAGCCACAGGGCTCCATCCGAAGGACCTGACAATCGTGAGTTGTTATTACCTTACTGACTACCCCATCCCTCCCACTGACCACAGCTCCTCCAGCCAATGGCACGGGCCCATCATGGTGGCCCCTTCTCCAGCTTCCCTGGAGAACACCTCGGAGGGGAGTTCTGAGGAAGACACGACCGAGGCCCCACAGCTGTCAGCCCCACCCTCCACCAGCACAGATACACACACCTCGGTGGGAAATGTTAGTGGTCAGGCTTCTGGGGCACATTCTGATGAGCACCACACAGTTGCTGATGCACATCAGGAGGAGGCAGGAACGCCTAGGTGAGACAGCAGTCGGAGGGCTGCTGGATCCTAGGACCCAGCTGGTTCCCAGTCAGATGCTGAACCTCTGGTACCGGTTTACCTGGAGCTGATGGAGACGTTAGGGTTCTTCAGCAGGTTCTTCGCCGACTGCAGGAGTCTCAGAGGCTACGGTGCAGATGTTGGCGGCAATGCATGGCACCAAGGCCAATAGTGTTAGGGTAGCGACCATTCGTGGAGGTGTCCAAGACGTTACACAGTCGGTGACGGCTATGGCTGAAGGTCGCGACAGAATTTCCATCTTGCTGGAGGATGTGACCCAGTACCAGGCTAAATTTGATGAGGTTGTGCAGGACATGTCCCGCTCTCAGAGGGGAATGGCCGAAACGCTGCAGATCTTGTTCCAGTCGCAGGTAGGAATTGCCGAGGTGCTGCAGAGCCTGACTTGGTCACTGGGGGATGTGTCGCAGTCACTGAGGAGCATCAATAAGGGTGTTGACATAATGGTGCAAACCATGGGGAGCCTCCAGGGCTGGCAGAGCCAGACGATGCAGGGGTAGCTGGGGTCGAACTAGCTGCCCCTCCATCCCATGGAGGACTGTAGGGCCCGATAGGCACCGAGCGGGAGGATGGGGTGCTGAGTGCCACCTGGACCCATCCCATGGAGTGGGGATGGTGGCCGCCAGCTCCCCTGAGTTCCACCCGTCTGATGAGGCTACGTCTCGCAGCCAGCACACGGGACAGGGCGGCACAGCTGTGCATGTGCCACAGACAAGTGGGCAGGGGCCCGCTGGTCCAACAGCCCCCAGAGGATGCCTGCCTGGGGCATTGAAAGCCACGGGACGTCGTAAGCACTTCGCTGCCTCCACTTCTGATGTGCATCCTGGGGCCACACCTAGATGTAGAGATAGAGTGAGGAAGGCAAAGCACATCGAGGATCTCTGAGGGAATGGGGGGAGGGGGCATCACCTTTGGGAGAGTGGGGAACTGTTATGCACAATAAATACCCTTCTACACAACCAGTCTGATGCCTCTGTCATTTTCTTCTGCAATGTGGGCTGTCCTCCGAACCCTTGGTCCATTTCTCCAGGCAACCCCTTCCCCACCCCTGACCAACCCCCCTCTCCATGGCACTCACCCATTCTCCAGCCACGGACATGTTCCCGGAGCTGTATTCTATCCCATGGGTGTTCGGACCTCAGCTGCTGTGTGTGTGGTGTTCCTTCCCGCTGTGTTCAGGCACAGTGTCCATGCATCAAGGAGTGATTAGGATGCTTGTCAATGAATCCCACATGCTACATGGCCCACCCACCCACCCAGGGGATCCACTTGCGTTATGTGAAGTGCTCACTTAACCATGATTTCCAATTCACAATTAGCAATAGCCTACAGCCAGAGGTTTCGACAGTCGATAGGGGTTATGGATGGTGGGTGGGACAAACAGGAAGGGAGAAGGATTGCCTCCGGAACAAGTACACACGATCCAGGGGTTGACATGGTGATGATGTACCTGTGGTTTCCCCCCGATTGTCCCCTAAACGCCTCCCCTTTCCCTCCCCTGCGGAGGATCCTCCGTCCCCAGCCAAAGATCCCCCAGCCCCCGCCGAGCACTTGGGCGGCAAGCCCAGCACTCCCGGACTCTTTGCCTGTGAACAAAAATGGCTACTCGCCTCCTCGGGTATCTGCAGCAGTCCTTCCGGCAGGTTCACATTTTTTAAAACCAGTGCTAATCAGCGCCAGCGTGACCACTTGCTGGGAGGCCGATGAATGACAGGAGGCCGTTAGAAATGGGGTGGCTCCCGTTAATTTTATGGAAATAGAACTTAAGTGGTGATAATTGGTTTTTCACCACGCGACAGCGAGATCCCGATTTCGCCTACGGGAAGGAGGTTGGTTGCATCACAAACTGTTTGGCGCCTGGCGCGGTTCTCGTTTACGCCCTCTCCCACTATTCATCGTCCTCATTTTGTTCGAGTGGAAGAATCGTGCCCTATGTGTCTGAAAGATGAAACTACTACACAAATTAAATTCACCGCACTTACTAAATATCGTGCATAAATAGAATAAAATACATGAAGAGCTGTGGAATGCAGTGCTTAATCTGTTTCTGAAACAGATCTGTATAAACACAAAAAATTATAGTGGCACTTTATATTTTAAGGTCCCTCCATTCTAACTCCTAAATATAGGCACTAGACACCTTAATTAATGATTAATTTTAAAAGATAATAATAATCGCATATTATCACACATAGGCTTCAATGAAGTTACTGTGAAAAGCCCCTAGGTGCCACATTCCAGCACCTGATTGGTGAGGCTGGTACGGGAATTGAACCCGCGCTGCTGGCATTGTTCTGTATTACAAGCCAGTGATTTAGCCCACTGTGCTAAACCAGCCCCAGGAGCTGCGTCGATTTAATATACTCCTTTTATCGCAAATCTTCCTCAGGTGCACATTTTACCATGAAAATGGAAACCTGCATCACGTGACTTACAAATAAAAATATTGCATCAACTACAAGACATTTCACCATCACCATCAATGAAATGTTGTTCATTTTTCAAAAATGCTTAATGCAGTGAGAATGTGATGATTTTTGAATCAGGTGATGTTTGAAACCCTGAAGGATGTCACTGTAGTCTTCAAAGTTTTCTTTTTTTAGTCACACTTGATTACGACAAATATCAATAATGAATTTACACTCCAAAGTTACATACCCATATAAATCACTGATGACTCAGTTCACTTCAAAGTTATTTATTTCCAGTTCTACATCATTTAATTAAAAATAGATTTTTGTGTCTTATCAAAACAAATTTTCAAAGTGAGAGTGATAAAAGTACCAAAGTCCCATTCTGTCAGATTAAATCAGACTCATAGAATTTACAGTGCAGAAGGAGGCCATTCGACCCATCGAGTCTGCACCGGCTCTTGGAAAGAGCACCCTACCCAAGGTCAACACCTCCACCCTATCCCCATAACCCAGCAACCCCACCCAACACTAAGGGCAATTTTGGACACTAAGGGCAATTTATCATGGCCAATCCACCTAACCTGCACATCTTTGGACTGTGGGAGGAAACCGGAGCACCCGGAGGAAATTCACGCACACACGGGGAGGATGTGCAGACTCATTGGAGTAATGGAACTATTAGTAATCTGCTTATTATTCATTATATTCTTTGAACAGATGCAATGCAAGATTTTAAATATTTATTCTAGAAATTCAATAAAGTAATGACTTAGTTGTCAATCTAATTGGAAGTGAAAGAAGTTGTTTTTTTTTTAAACTTTTAGATTGTTCCCACAGGACAGCATGGCAGCACAAGGCAGTGGAGGAACATCTGCCTTCCTCTCATGTTTATTGGCTGTTGTCACTGAAAAATAAACTACAGCTCTGCACTAACCTAGCTGCTGACCAAAAGCTCATATAACTAGTCCTAAAGACTGCAAATCGTGAAACTTCCTGGGTGGGATTCTCCGTCAGCCAATGCCAAAATCGGGAAACACGATTGGCATAGGATCGGTTTTAGGCACCAGAATCTGGTGGCCGCTGATTTGATGCCAAATCGCAATTTTCCGTCACTTCGACAGCGGCACAATGCATTCCAGAATGCACGTACAGTAAACGGCGTTTGCATATCATTAGTGGGCCTGACCCGATATTCTCCCGGGCATCCGCGATTCTCCACCTCCGATGGTCCAAATTCCAGACAGCGCAATTCACTTGTGATTTGAAAAATCATGAAACTGGCATCATGGCTGATGAGGGAGAGAGAGGAGGTAGGATACAGAGAGGCATGACTCTGGACTATCGGGCCGGACAATGGTCAGGCTGGCTGAGGTGGAGGAGGGCCATGCCAGGGCAGGGGGGTGGGGGGATGATGGGGGAACGGACTGAGTGACTCGGGTGACACCCCCCCCCCAAAGGGACTGGGGCGGTGCCAAGCCACAGACCCCCATTGCCGCGGCCTGCAAGGCAGCCATTTTGCTGCTCACCACACTGACCACTCACCTTGGCTCCTGGTTCCGCAGAGTGACACCGGCTGTATAGGTGCTTCCAACCCCAACCACTGCACCCCACCCTCTGCGAAACCCCCCACCACCCAACCGGCCACCACCCACCGGTGGTGCAGCATGTGCTTCACCCAGGGCAATGCCCATTGTAGTCCCTATGGAAGCGCTGGATGGGGGCCATGGAGCGCACTGCTGGCAAGGATAACGCCAGCCGACGGTACCCCTGGTGGCACGGGCAGGTGCCCGGGCCAGAGGTCCTCACGGTTCTAGTCACCGACGGGGCCAGGGGCATGGAGATTGGGGGTTGCATGCGAGGGCTGAACCCGCAGTGCCAACCGGGACCTGGTTGGGCATGGGGGTATGCAACATACTAACATGTTGGGCTCCCGCCCTCTGCAGACAGTGGATATTTGAATTCAACCAGCAATGCTGGCCTTTCTGTTAGTCGCCACAGCCCTGGGGATGCCTTGCGGCTGTTCAAGCTGGAGCTGCTCGAGGAGGAGGAAGCTGCAGCAGCGAAGCATGCAGCAAGGAAGCGCACAGCAGTGGTGCCTGCTGCAGAGGAACAGGAGGCAGCCATCCAGGATGGAGAGCAGGCCGACCAATATGCCGAGGAGGAGAAGGTGCAGAGGAGGTGCCGATTGAGGCCTCGTGTGTACCGGCAACACCTGTCATTCGAGGATCTGCGGGACCGGCATG
The DNA here is from genome assembly GCF_902713615.1 of Scyliorhinus canicula. NCBI lineage: Eukaryota > Metazoa > Chordata > Chondrichthyes > Carcharhiniformes > Scyliorhinidae > Scyliorhinus > Scyliorhinus canicula. Next base: position 168,137,976 of record NC_052149.1, read on the forward strand.
CTGAAGACTCCGGCTGAGCAGGGAGACAGTGCAACACAGCTGTCAGATCATAGCTCACCTGGCACCGCAGAGGAATGGCGGAGGACACCAACTCCCAGTGGCAGTCAGGTTGACGGTCGCCTTGAACTTTTACACCTTGCCCCAGACTTGTCGGGTACTGGACATCCTTGTTCGAGGTCGTGTCCAGGGTTGTGGGGATGAGAGTGTAGCCTTGCCCACTAGTGGCTGTCTTCAGGGTATCAGAACAGCAGAGCTCTTCATCTGAAGAGGGACAGATGCCCTAGCCTCACTGATCGCCGCCAGAGACTCTTGTTCGGCTGACAATTGGCCGGACCACCCAAGGCTGCAGACTGGCTGTCCAACCTGGAATTTCTCAAGCAGAGAAGGAGGTTGGAGAGCAGGAAAGGAGGGGTGGAGGGAAAGACACCACAAGAAACGCAAGACAGGTAGAAGGAGGGAACTGGAAGGGACAAAGAGCAACAGGCGAAAACAACCACAGTGACGAGCGCACCCATGGACATGCTATCCCCACACCAGCATTGCCCAGTGCCAGGAAGAAACCAAGGTGTGTCGGGGGGTGGGGGGGGGGGGGGGGGGGGGGGGGGGGGGAAAGGCCACACAGTGGTATTGGCTGACCACCAGGGGGGGCTCTCTAACAGGGACATCCCTCCATAACTATGCCAGCTATTACCCCCACGTGACCCAGAGGGCAACCTCAGGCACGTGTGTGCCCCAGCTGGCAATCAGTTGCCTCCTTTTCTGTAAATGTTTTCTTTTCTATCTTGCTCGACTAGCTTTTGGCCTTCATAAACGCACCCTCCAAGATAAGTTCTCGGTGTATGATAATCGAAACTACAGTTGATGTTATAATTTATTTTGATACATGTGTTGATTTCGTCTTACTCTAACTTTTGATACAAAATATTAAAAAACCAATAAAAATATATTTTGTAAACGTACCTATTACTTGAAATGATTTTCAAGAATTTGTCTCTTTATAGAACATAGAACATAGAACGATACAGCGCAGTACAGGCCCTTCGGCCCTCGATGTTGCACCGACATGGAAAAAAAAACTAAAGGCCATCTAACCTACACTATGCCCTTATCATCCATATGCTTATCCAATAAACTTTTAAATGCACTCAATGTTGGCGAGTTCACTACTGTTGCAGGTAGAGCATTCCACGGCCTCACCACTCTTTGCGTAAAAAAACCCACCTCTGACCTCTGTCCTATATCTATTACCCCTCAATTTAAGGCTATGTCCCCTCGTGCTAGCCACCCCCATCCGCGGGAGAAGGCTCTCGCTGTCCACCCTATCTAACCCTCTGATCATTTTGTATAATTATCTATATAGTATAGTTATCTAATTAGATGATTCAATTTACTTACTAAATTACAGTTTCAATGTGTCCAATGTGCGTCCAATGGAGGGAAAATGTTTCAACTGCAAGGCTTCTACTTTAAGCTTCTTATGGCAAAACCAAATTTCCATGCACTATAAATTTGGGATCTGAGGGAACACTAACCTTCCGGGAGCTTTCACTTCCGTTCAGTTTTCATTCCAGGCCCACATAATTTGTTGATTCTAAATTCGATAAGAAAATGTAATAAAGTCAGACAAACATTTTCCCTCAGAAATATCTTTCAACACAAATATTCCAAATCCAATATAATCATAGCAATTAGGCTGTCTATTTGATACCTGTTAGTCATGCTCTTGACAATGCGAGGTTTACGTGGAACCAAAATGACAAAACACATAACTTCAACAGAAGCACAAAAGCCTGACACATGCATAAACTAATTGTAGATTAAAACAACATTTCTGCTGACAAAATGAACAAGCTATTGTTCTGATAAACAGATTTTCAAAGTCAGTTTGACATTAAGAAATAAGCTGTACCAGTAATCGAGATCAAGGTCAAAGTAAGCACCATAGTAATATGAAGGCACTATTGTTCATAATGTGGATAAAGCAAAGTCAGCAGAAAACCAGTAAAAACCAGTCTTGATTATGGCACAAAATCACATTCCATAGCAGACACAAATATTCAAACATGAAATATTCCGAACTTATGTTGCACATTGAGGATTGACAGCTAACCATCTAATCAAATGTATTTGATTCTCACCCAGGCCAATTAGGACGACATAGAGGTGTAGACAGATGGCTTCAGACTGATAAAATTCTCCTTAAACATGATGGTCCGTACGGCCATCTTTATTCCAGGATCACTCTATGCTTTGATCTAACTATTCGCGATCTCTATTTTCACTTTTCCATTCTAACTCTTAAATTTCATGCAAGCTGTTTTGCCGTAAGCAAGAAACTATTTCTGTATTATTTTGAAAGTTAAATTATTTATAAGTTACTTCTCTTTAAGTCCTTTTGCTAGCCGGACTTTATTGAGAATAGATTTAAGTTTCTCTCAATTGTAATCAAGTAGAGGGCAATAAAAGATTCTTATTTGTATCCGAGAAGTATAACTCAAATTTCTGCTGCGTTTTAGTGTTGCGAGACTTCACTATGGAACTCCGCATGGTAGATCTCTACAGTACTCAATTCAGTCTTGCAATACGACTGCTCCTTTGTTCTTGAGAAATGTGATTTATTTAATTAGGGAAATGCAGCACATCTACTCGTTATAAATCCTATTGAAAACTTTCCCATCACACCTCGGTTTTACTACCCAATTAGAATAATGAATAATGTCAATTCCCGATATTTGTCATATTGACGGTCTGTGCAATATCTAGCCATTGCTGGCAGGGAGGGGTTGGACATGGACTGAAGCCAGTGAATTAGGCAAATAACTTGGCAAATGTTATTAACTAAAGACAGAATTGATTTTGTCTTCCCAAGTTCAATTCTGTCATCTACAAGGTCACAACTCTACCAGAGTAAAATGATAGAAATTGAATGTATACTTTAATCAACAATGGAACAAGTGAGTTTTAAGGGTTGTATTACGTATCACTATACTGCTCCACCCTTTTATTTAAATAAACTAAATCTTGCATTTGTGTAACCTCATTTTACATTGTGGAGATTGTTGGTTAAGCTGCGTAATCACGGTAGCATAATTATGTTGAACTGTATTATTCAGCTGGTTTCAGTGTTAAATACATGCAAAAATAACAAAACTGTCAATTATCCTTCAATATTCAAATCTGAAGGATTAATTAAAAATTATGTTAAAAAATGATAGAATTTTCATGACTGGAAGGATATGTCAAACTCAGACCCATGGCAGCTGTGACAGGCATGCTCTCATTAAATGTGTTTCAAGGGTCCTTCCTATTAATTCCTTTATTTCCCATTTCTGAATTTTTGCCTTTGTTTGACCCTTGGATGCTAAATTGACATATATCTTTAAGTTGAGCAGAGGAAGTAGGGAACTTAAAGTTAAAAAAGAACGCATTGTGCTACCTTTGGATAATAGAGCTCAGTCTTTTTGGCACCTGTGAGATTGATGGGACTCGGTGCGATTGGCTGGTTGGTGGTCGGTGAATTGGTCAAAAGGCAGTATTCTGCCTGGTAATAGGCCGTGGTTGGATCCTGCCCTAGTGAGAATTGTTTTTCAGAAAACCAAGGAAGGACAGTTGAGCGCTGGACATATAGAGGTACTGAGTTGTTCTTTCTTTCTCTCTTGTTTTCTTCTCCGGAAAAGTTGTATCACTGTCCAGAGACCTGAATGAATCCACTGTAAAAATTATTACAGATTGAAAGTAGAAATCTCAAACTGACAGCCTATATTGAAGGAATAAGTGTTAGAAGACTACATCTGAAACAAAGAGTTTTATCCTTTTTATTATTTTACACCCCTCTTCACCCCTCTGTGTTTGTCTGTCTTGTGTGTGTGTATAGAGGGTGGGGGCGAGTTTAAATGGGGTGGGGTAAGGAATTAGATAGTTATTCTGTTCTATGTGCTGCATATTGAAGTATAGTAATTATGATTAATAAAATTAATTGTGTTTAAATTTACACACCTGGTGACTGCAGTTACTGGGTAGCCAAGGGCCAAATACCTCAGGTGTTTTTCTCAGAAGTATTTATTAATTTCAATTGTGTTGTAATTCTGGGTCTAGCCCAGGGCAACATAAAAATGTGTATATAAAATATAATATGTTTTCAGGATGTAAGCTACACAGGAAAACTTTTATTTTTATTGCTCATCCCTTTCTTCCCTGCAAAATAACTGATTGATATTCTCTTTTATCCTTTGTAAGAAACTTGTTAAATCCTTGTCTGTTTCATGTTTATTTTTTAATTCCTGTCCTGTAATCTTGCAGAATGGATTGGATTGGATTTTTTTATTGTCACGTGTACCGAGGTACAATGAAAAGTATTTTTCTGCAAGCAGCTCAACAGATCATTCAGTACATGGAAGAAAAGGGAATTAAACAAAATCCAAGAAAATCCAAGAAAATACATGACAATACATAATAGGGCAACACAAGATATACAATGTAACTACATAAGCATTGGCATCGGATGAAGCATACAGGGTGTAGTGTTAATGAGGTCAGTCAATAAGAGGGTCATTTAGGAGTCTGGTAACAGTGGGGAAGAAGTTGTTTTTGAGTCTGTTCGTGGGTGTTCTCATACTTCTGTATCTCCTGCCCGATGGAAGAAGTTGGAAAAGTGAGTAAGCCGGGTGGGAGGGATACTTGATTATGCTGCCCCCTTTCCCCCGGCAGCGGGAGGTCTAGATGGAGGTGTAAATGTGTTTTAAAGTACAGAATTTGGTCAAAATGAAAACACCCCTTGTCTAATGGACTGGTCAAGGAATTCTCTTGATGCTCTATGGCATAGCCTGTGATATCATTTTGATGGACTTGGCAAGCAGCCAATCAGTGGTTCTGAAATTCTGGGACATCTCCTGTTCTCAATTATGATTGGTGAAGCCATTCAGAACCTTCTGGACGAAAGGTGGTCAAAAGGCAAGCTCCAGTTTGTCACTCAGTTCCATTCAGAATGCAAGAACAGCCAGAAGATGGTTTAGGCACTCTATTCCTATTAGGTCTATGAAGGTTTGAATCTTGGATTAAAGGTGAGGGAGGTGAAACCTACCGTCCTCTCTGCCGTCAGTTTAACCTGTTAGAATTCCCCTGGAAGTGAGTCTTGATCTGCAAAAACGTCAGACGACCGGTCGATGTGTGGAGCTACAGACAACCTCCATTTAAATTCTCAGGTAAAGAATGCTGAAATTGTTTCAGTGAGACAGGGTTAGATCTGGTGGAGGCCTGTCAGGACTGAGCTGACCCGAGAGGGTCAATGTAAATTCTCAATGTAAAGAGCTCAATTGTTAAAAGTGGAAGTGACGTACCAGAAAGCATTTTACAGCCTGAAGGTTCCAGTTGGATAGTTAGCTACAAAGGCCCCTACCTCTGTATCAAATAACCATCTCACACCTGTTAACCCCTGTTATTTTCAATCCTTTCCATACCCCCACCGTATGTTTGTCTTGTTTGTGTCTGGGTGGAGGGTGGGGCGGGGTTAGGGGAATAGTAATATGAGCAGACCATTGTTTCATTCTTACCATTATATGTTCAGCCATTTCCTTATTATAAATAAACAGTATTTTAATGTTTTACTTACAAATCTAATACCTGTAACTCAATGGAGCAGGTAAGGGTCAAAGATCTCAGAGAACTAGTAATTAGTTAATTCACTTATGTGGGGACTCCAGGGTCTGTGGGGCTGGAATTGACCGTATACTCACCCAGGGTGTTGTAACACCTTTAACTTTTGTCATTGTTACACTGAGCTCCACCTGAGCCAAAAACAGTCCAGTGACGCTTTAAGATGCACAATGAATTCTGTCACCTTCATAGAATTATAGAATCTACAGTGCAGAAGGAGGCCATTAGGCCCATCGAGTTTGCACCGGCCCTTAGACTTTTTTTTCATAAGAGATAGTCTTTTCATGACATAGAGATCAACAGTACACCTGCTTCGTCTGGCTTCAGCTCCAACATTGAAAACAAAACTAAAACATACCCTGCAGCAAACAGCCTAAAACGAAAGTAAAAAGCTGACAGACATCCCAGCTCCACCAACACTCTGACATCACTGATAAACACCCATTTCTCAAAGGTACATTTCTGAAACACCCATTTCTTAAAGGTTCTCTCGCATGACACAAGTTGAACGAGGTAACATCAATAACATCTCTCAGATTGCGGGCCACAACTAATGCAGAGAGGAGACAGATGTTCTTATTGCGTGGAGATCTTATTGTATTTACTCTGACCAGAGAGCAGGAGGTGGATGGTAGACATGGTTTTGCCGGAATAGTCGGCTTCCCTATGGTGCAGGGCGTCATGTAACTTTGTGGGTGCACACCACAATGCTGAGATGTGACGAGACCACAAATGTGCAGTTTGTATGTGAACATACTCAGCAGACCATGCAGGTGAATGTCCACCATCCTGGGAGCAATAATGATTTGTATTGTGCCAGTTCACCATTCCCACAGTAATTGAGTAACCATAACGAACCAGAGAATGGCTGCTGCTGGGTAACAAGGACTCTTGCAGCACGGTAGCATGGTGGTTAGCACAATTGCTTTACAGCTCCGAGGTCCCAGGTTCGATTCCTGGCTTGGTTCACTGTCTGTGCGGGGTCCGCACCTTCTCCCCGTGTCTGCAAGGGTTTCCTCCGGGTGCTCTGGTTTCCTCCCACAGTCCAAAGATGTGCAAGTTAGGTGGATTGGCCATGCTAAATTGCCCTTAGTGTCCAAAATTGCCCTCAGTGTTGGGTGGGGTTACTGTATTATGGGGATAGGGTGGAGAGGTGGGCTTGGGTAGGGTGCTCGTTCAAAGAGCCGGTGCAGACTCGAATGGCCAAATGACCTCCTTCTGCACTGTAAATTCTATAATCTATAATACTTGACTCATCATTTGCCCTGCAACCCAATCATACCTGGCCAGCAAGCAAATCAATTAAAGAAATGCCACCACATGAAACATTATAAAGTAACTGATTGGAATGCAGAAGCAACAGCTTTGCTTCCTGAACCACCTTGAAAGAGCCCTGTGATAGTCAACGGAGCAGATATCCCGATTCATAGTATCTTTTGTTGCATATACTCTGCTGAACTTTATTAATAGGGGCATAGAGTACAAGAACAAGGACGTTATGCTAAACTTATACGAGATAATATTTAGACCTCGGCTGCAACACTATGTACAGTTCTGGGTACCACATTATAGGAAGGATGTGAACGCATTGGAATGCCTAATGTGGCTATTAGACCTTCTGAGTGAGGAATCCCCTCCTTTCCATCCTGCGGAATAAGTAGGATTACCTGCCATGCTTCCCTTCAGCTGCTGAACTTCTCCAACTAGCCACTTTTGGGCTTTATCTGGTGCAAGGGTGAGAGGACCTCCACTGGCATGGGTGTAGATGGGTTGGAGGGCTGAGGGAAAGCCACCTGGGGAATTTTGTGATGCATCCCACCTGCAAACCCATTGGCAAGGGATTATTACATTCTGCCCATAGGGTCATAGAATAGGTACAGCACTGAAGGAGGCCATTCAGCCCAATGTGTCCGTGCCAGCTCTATGGAAAAGCAGCTGAGCTATGATCAGGGGAGGAGAGAGTGACTGGCCTTTACATCACATCAAGGAGCCCCAGCAAATCTGTAGACAATGGGGATTTGGGGAAACCCCCCATTGATTACAGTCATATGTAGTGCAAAAAAGGTTGGTTGTGATTGTTGGAGGTCAATCATCCTAGTCACAGGACATCGCCGCAGGTGTACCTCAGGGTAGTGTCTCAAGGCCAACGACTTTCAGCATCATAAGTGGGGCTGTTCACTTAACGATTGCACAATGTTCAGCACCATTTGTGACTCCTCAGATACTGAAATAGATCATGCTCACATGCAGCAAGAACTGGAAAATATTCAAGCTTGGGAGGATAAGTGGCCAGGTACATTCACGCCACATAAGTACCAGGTGTTATAAACAATGAATCATTTGAAGTTGAATATGGAAATGTGTCTCTGTTGATAAAGGGAAAAATAGCACGATGATACTCTGAAACATAGGTGAGTATATTTGTAGAATCCCTTGTGGGTATCAATGGTGACATATTTTCTAGATGCCGCATCAAGCTCCAGCTGGAGGTATGTATGGCTCATATCCAATTTTGTGAATATGTGGCCTCCAGCCATTTGTGCATATAGGTCCTCAAATGTGAGGCATGGGGTATTGGTCAAGATGGGAGAATCTGTTAACAGTCATCTTTCAGTCACCGCAAAGGCGGACCGACTTGTCAGGCTTCAATATTAGGACCACTGGTGCAGCCCATTCTGCAAATTTGTACCAGGCATACGATACCAAGGTTCTCCAGTCACTCCATTACGGCCTCTGCTTTGAAAATGTATAGGGGACCAGCTATACCCTGAAGTACTTGGGCAGGGCCTCTCTGTCTATATACATTTCCACCGTAGCACCTCTAATTTTTCTGAGATATTCCTGGAACACTCCAGGATACTTCCCAATGAATTAATAAAGTTGCCAGTGCCCATCTTAAAAATCTGTTGCCAATCAGGCAGATTTTATGCAGCCAGTCTCTTTGCAGACCCAGAAGGCTGGGTGCTAGTTCTTGTATTATATTAAGGGAAGTTGGACAGCCTGCTGCCCATGGGTGACAGGGGTTGCGATGGTCCCAAGGATGCGTGATGGCTTCCCTATGTATGTGGCCAAACTGGTCTTAATATCCCGCAGGCCCAGGGGCAAAATGCCCACTCGGAGTCGTCTGAAAGTCTGTTCCCCTATACTGGAGACGGCGGCTCCTGTGTCTACTTTGGGGGCAGTGACATAATTTAGTTTAATTAACTCTTCCTGTTCCGGTTGGTTAATTAGCAAAGCCCTGGCCTGAGGTGGCTTTGTATTCTAGTCTGGGTGGTACGTGTCCTGCTGATTCTGGCAGCTTTGTCTTGAGTGTGCCCTACAATCGCAGGTGTAGAAACTTTGCAATTGTTCTCAGCAGTCCTCTGGAGAGGTTTCCTATCTGTTCCTACTGTCTCACAGTCGTCGACCCCGATCCTTATCTCTCATGTCTGATTGTTGACTTGGCGGTGTGTGGGTCACGTGTGCACTGTCCGTGGCGAAACCGGTTCTCCTGTATGGGTTCTTACAACAGTATTGAATGTATAATGTTGCAATATGCTTTAGGGTCATAGTGGCTCGCTATTAGATCTGTCAGTTCATTGAAGGATTTTGAATCAGGTGTAGGTCAGGGTTTTACTGATGCCAAATTTTAGGGCTCCGCAAGTGGAAAGGAGAATGACCTTCTGTCTGTTGTCGTCATCACTGTCGTTTGCTTGAAAGAAATAGCGCATTCTTTCGGCATACTGGGGCAATCTTCCATGCATGTTTCCTGTGACTCTGGTTTGCCAAATAGTGGCCTTTTTTGATTTTCTCCATCTTTTCTTACGCAAAGCGGCTGATGGCAAGGAGTCCAGAATCTTGTTCTTGCTCCTCCTTGCCAGTGTAGTAATCTAGGAATCACGGTTTATAACTCAAAGGTAAAGCCACTACTGTGGCAAACAGCAATAGAGCCCCAACCTGGGCCGACGAGAATTGCTGATCTAGGTTCAGGCCTGCATTTAAAGATCTTGGCCTGGATTCTCCGCCCCGCCGCGCCACATTTCTGCCCCGACCCATCGGCGGTATTCTCCGTTACGCTGTCAGTCAATGGGGTTTCCCATGCGGGGTAGCCCCACGCCGTCGGAAACCCCCCCGGGAGCCGGCAAAATGGAGAATCCCACTGGCGGAGAATCCAGCTCCTTGAGTTGATGACCTCCAGCTGGGACGGCCTCCGCCCATTACCAAGGACACTGATACTCCACAAGCCCCATGGGGACATCACAGTAACAACTCCGATACACATGTTACTTTTTTTCACGTTTGTTTATTATAATCCAGTTTCTGCCTCAATGTTATATACGTCCCAATCTTTATTGTGATGACATGCACCTCATCTGAAGGAATCTTTCAAGGCCCATTTGATAAAATACCAGCGGCGGGATTCTCCATTCCTGAGGCTAAGTGCTGACACTGGCTCAAGATTCGTGGAGTTCTATGACAAGCTGCAGCCGCTTATACACACTGCACTCCCCACACACACCATCCCAGCCAACATGATGACAGTGAGAAGAGCGGCACCCTGTTTCACCAATACCAAGCTGGAGACCCCCCTGAAAATGGTGGGGGAGAAGCAGATGACCCTGTACCCTGGCCCGGGAAGGAGGCTGCCAACCTCCGCCGTTCACCGTGCCTGGGCGCAGTTGGCAGAGTGCCGTACAAAACTGCATGACCTTCCCAGGGTGGCCAGGGTGAGTAGGCAACACTAACCCATGTCCCACACACCCGTAACCCAACGTGCCCCCCCACCCGGAGAGTGGTTGAACCCACACCCTGCACCACATGCCAACACCCATTCTAGCCACCATGACCAAGTGCCCTGGCCACTGAGGCCACCAACTACCCATCCCCTGGGCTGCATTCAGTGGGCTGTCTAACACTGTCATTTTCTGTTCCACTCTCCCCCTTCCACAGGAGAAGGCCACTTATAGCTGCCAGATGCTGGAGAAATCTGGGGTGGACTGCCAGACCTGCAGTTCCTCACTGTGGCAGAGCAGAGGGCGCAGGATGTGGTCGGCTACCCGGAGGAAAGGGAGGGCGCCAGAGTGGAGGTCAACCTTGCTGAGTTGCAGTTTGCCGTGACACGTGATTGATTGATTGATTTATTGTCACATGTACCGAAGTACAGTGAAAAGTATTTTTCTGCGGCCGAGGGAACATACACAGTACGTACATAGTGGACAAAAAGAATAATCAACAAAGTACATCGACAAATAAGTAATTGGTTACAGTGCGGAACAAGGGCCAAACAAAGCAAATACGACATGAGCAAGAGCAGCATCGGGTGTCGTGAATAGTGTCTTACAGGGAACAGATCAGTCCAAAGGAGAGTCGTTGAGGAGTCGAGTGGTTGTGGGGAAGAAGCTGTTCCTATGTCTGGATGTGCGAGTCTCCAGACTCTGTATCTTCTGCCTGATGGAAGGGTCTGGAAGAGAGCAAAACCTGGGTGGGAGGGGTCTCTGATAATGCTGTCTGCCTTCTGAGGCAGCGGGAGGTGTAGACAGCATCAATGGGAGGGTGGCAAGCTTGTATGGTGTATTGGGCTGAGTTCACCACACTCTGCAGTTTCTTGCGATCATGGGCCGAGCAGTTGCCATACCAGGCTGTGATGCAGCTGGGTAGGATGTTCTCTATGGCACATCTGTAGAAGTTTGTGACAATCGATGCAGACATGCCAACTTTTTTATCTTCCGTAGGAAATATAGACTTTGTTGGGATTTCTTGACGGTTGGATCAACGTGAGTGGACCAGGACAGACTGTTGGTGATGGTGACCCCATGGAACCTAATCCCCAACCCCCTAACCCTAGCATCACACCCACCCTCACCCTCACACCCAGGCCCACGGTTTAATCATGCAACTTGTCTTGTAGGACCTGCTGGTGATGGGGTGAGTCCGTCCAGTGTGCTGTGCCCACAGACAATGCCAGAACCGGAGATCCCCCATGAGCCGAGCAGTGAAGAGGAAAGCCCTCAATCCGAGACTCAGGGCACCTTAGAGCCCAAGGCTGATGTTGACACTGATTTCCCATCACAGCTGTCTCCTCCATCCTCCACCATCCCAGAGACTCCCCTTGGTTGGGCATGTTTGTGAAGATGCTCCTGGGACACCATCTGGTGTGCACCACACAGCTAATCTGGTACATCCAATTGGAGGTAGGAACTACTTGGGGGGGGGGGGGGGGGGGGGTGGGGGTGTCGGCAGACGGTCGGAGGTTAGGCTGACCCCAGGAACTAGCTGCCGTCCAAACGGGTTTCGGTCGTCTGGAAAGGACAGTCCCATTAATAGTGGAGATGCAGTCACAGAGCCAGGGACTACATAAGGGGCTGTCGGCGAGCATCCAGTACCTGCAGGTACAGTTGGAGGAGTCCAATCACGTGTAGGAGCAAGAGGTGGTGCCGACTCAGTGTGTCACTCGAGCCATCACCACACAGGTGGCGTCCACGGTGAAGGCATTGGGGGCGACGGTTTCTATGGATCAGCCTGTACAAGGCCTGAGGCATTCTGTACAAGCGCTGGCTGAGGCCCAGGGCAGGGATGCTGGCTCACAGGCAGCCATGTGCCAGAACGACCTGGAAATTGCAGCGGCGCTTCTGAGCATGGCCTAGTCACAGCAGGCCATGGCTGGGAGCATCGGCAGCATTCCCCAGGCGCTGGCTGATGTGGTGCAGACATAGAAGGATGTCGCCCCAGTCCCAGAGAGAAATGCACAATCACTGGCCGATGTGGCACAGACCCACAGGGTGGTGGCACAGTCACTGCGTGATGTGGTTCAGTCCCAGATGGAGATGGTCCATTCCCTGTGCTCCATGGCCGCGAGGATGCAGATCCTGGTCAAGACCAGAGCGGGCCTCCTGGTCTGGCAGCTCCAGGTGGCAGGAGAGCCTCAGGGATGCCTCCTGTCCCATGGAGTAGCCCGAGGACATTGGGTACCCCAGGGGAGGATAAGGTGATGGGGCCCATGCCGGTAACTCCCGCAGGGGAGGTGCTGGAACACCACAGCACCAGGGATCACCCAGTGGGCAGTGAAAATACCACCGTGGGTAGGGTTCAGGATGCGGAGCACCAGAGGTCATCTCAGAGCGGGTTGCCATCATTCTCCACCCCATGGACCAGACCCATGTTACTGTCAGCCCAGGGTCTACACCCTTTAGTGTAGAAGGTATGTATCACGGAGGGGTTACAGATTGGGGTGGGTGAGGGTGGGGGAGGTGGCTGGAGTATGTGGTGTCCATGCCTCTAACCCCCCCCCCCCCCCCCACTAGTTGGTGAATTTGGAGGCTTTCAGAGCGTCCTGTGCGCATTGGCTCTGGCTCACATGTCATGTGGCCTCCCATGCCTGCCAGCCTGCGCCCCATGTCCTGCCCACCCTGCCCCTCCTCCTCATTGGACGATTCCTGGCATTCATCCTCCTCCTCCCTCACGTTGCCCCTGTGCTGCGCGATATTATGAAGTACGCAACAGGCCGCCACCATGCGGACGACCCTCCCAGCATCATACTGGAGGATCCCTCCAGAGCAGTCTAAGCACCTGAACCGCATCTTCAGGAGGCCAAAGCACAGCTCAATCACGGACCTCGTTGCTGTGTGGCCATCATTGTAGCGGGTCTCCGCATCGGTCTGTGGCCTTCAGATAGGTGTCATGAGTTGTGACTGCAGTGGATAACCCCTGTCACCCATTAGCCAACCCCCCCAGTCGAGTGGGGGTTGGGGAGTGTCTCGAACATGCCAGGAATTGTCGATTGTGCCAGGATGAAGGCATTGTACACACTGCCCAGGTAGCAGGCGCAGATGTGCAATATGCGCAGCTGACAGTTGTGACATTATACAAATGTACAGCATTTGAAAGGTTAATGTTATGTTAAGCCTAGCCACTGGTCCGACAGGTCCTCAAATGACAGGCACTGCCAGTACACACGAGGCCTCATGCGGCGCCTCTTTTGTACCTCCTCCTCCTCAGCCTGTTGGACAGCCGGCTCTCCAACCCGGGCAGCTGCCTCTTGGCAGCTACCTCCTGTTCCTCTGTGGCACGCTCCTTTGTTGCGTGCTCTGCTGCAGCAGCCTCCTCCACCCCCTTGAGCAGTGCCAGCCCATACAGCTTAAGGGCTTCCCCAGGGCTGGGGTGAGTTGTAGGAAGGCCACAATTGCTCGTCGAATTCCAATATCCATTGTCTGCAGAGGGTGAAAGGCCAACATGTTGGCATGGTGTGTACCCCCTGTCCAACCAGTTCCACTGGCAACAAAGTGGCCTCAGTTGGCTTTGGGGTCTCTGACTCCCCATGTCCCCGCTCCCCCCATCACCACACCCCTGCACACACACCCCCCCCCCCCCCACCATCTCTGCACCCCTGGCCTCGCCATAGCCCGGCACCGTGGGGGTCTTTGGCCCTGGCAGCCGTCGCTGCTGCCAGGTGTACCATCAGATGGCACTGCCCTTGCCAGTGGTATGCTCCACAGCCCCTGCCTGGTGCCCCCTGTAGGGGCTACAATGGGCATTGCCCTTGAGTGCACCGCGTGATTCCCCTCTGGCAGATGGCAGCTGCGTGGGGGGGGTGTATGGTGGAGGGTGGGGTCCAGGGATGGAGGGGGGGGCACGGTTAGGATACTCATGTGGTCGGTGTCACTCTGCAGATCAAAGGGCCAGGTTTGGTGGTCAGTGACTACGCAGCAAGATGGCTGAATTGCACATTGCAGCAATGGCAATACATGGCTGGGCACCAGACGAGTCCTGTGGAGGGTCACCCCACCTCCCCCACCCCCAGCCCTGACAAGGCCCCCTCCCACCCCAGTCAGCCCGGCCAGTGTCCGGCCCGATAGCTCACTGTTGCGCATCTGAGCCCTACTTCCTCTCTCTCCCTAATCAGCCACAACACCGCTTTCATGATTTTGTAAAAGCACCAGTGAGCCGCACCATCGGGAACCCGGCAAATCCCAATTTTACTCCACTGTGGGATTCTCGGCCCAGTTGGGTTTCCCAATCTTAGTGGCAGAGAACGGAGAATCACAACCAATATGTCCAGCCCTTCATTCAAACGTGGAAAGAACAAGAACTCACTATGAATAAGCAAAAAGAAAATCGGATCGATGTTATTATTAATAAAATGCTGTTCTGTTTGACTAATTTTCGTCTTATCCATTATTCATAAACAGCTCAACTAAAATGACCGATTAGAATAATCATCACAATGACAAAAGTGGTTTTAATGTCCAATTTCCATCGCTTCACAGTTATTTCTAAGGCATTATACAACATATGTGTTTCAGTCTGTGAATTTGCATTTAGACTAGCTGTTAGTTGAAGCTCATCTCCTTCAGTTATTACTTCTGTGTTTTTGGGGGATCGGAGATATAGGAGCATTCAAGCAATGGTGGTATATACTGTACTGTAAAGAAACTGCATAAAGATTTCTGTAAATTTTTCTACTCAAATCTAATTAAATACTCAAAAAACAACACACAGTTATTTATTTTGTGCATCAGTTTTTTGCCTAACATCTATATCCAATGAACCACAACCTGGGTGGAATATTTTTCATTGAACTGATTCCAATTATAATTACAGAAATCTGGGTTGGAAAGAGTGCCAATGTATCCTACTTGGGATATGTAATGGGAGCATAAATTTATATTCATGAAACAGCTAAATTTTCAAGGGCTTAAATTCCAACTGGGATTTTGGCTGGCACGGAGCAAGTATTGAGTTGACAGCAGCAATTGGTAATGCAGACAGACGTTAAACAGGAAATTAATTTCCTTTAGTCAGTTTCGAAGCTTGTTTAGGCCAGTTAAGGGCTTTTAATCACATTACATGTTGCCCTGCACTGATATCTTTTGAAGTACTCGGACTGTTACTTGTCCTTCTAACTGGAGTTAAAATAACAGAAGTACAGCATGTTTACCCAAATGTGCAGCATTGTTAGCTTTATCCAGTCCATATTTTCTCTTTATTCTTTCCTAGGATTTAGGCGTCACTGACATGCGCCAGCACTTGTTGCCCATCTCTAATTGCCCTTGGATTGAGTGGTTTGCGAGGCCATTGTAACATTATGGGAACGATCAGAATACAATGGGTTAATGTCATATCATAATTAACCACACAATGGAGCTCGATGCAGAACTATACAAAGCACTGACTCACAGACATCTGGGGGAGTGCTGGAGGAGAGCCAGAGAGAGCTGGAGGAAAGCTAGAGAACAGTGATAGAGATCAGTACAGTTATAGATAGAGTATAGAGACTAGTGTTAGTTGACTGTAGATTGTAAATTACTAGACTATTGTTTAATATAGGAGTAAGTGGCTGAGCTTAATTAAGTAGCGTAAATAAAAGTTAGCTTTGTTAATGAACTTCACTTGGTCAACACAACAACATCCATCCTGAGAACACGAACCACAAAGAACACCACAGCCGTTTCAGAGAACAGCGATGAGTCAAGCACACATTGCTGTCTGGAGTCACATATAGGCCAGACCAAACTAGGTAAGGATACTGGTTTCCTTCCCTAAAGGATATTAATGAACCATTTGGGTTTTAAACTTTGGATTCCAAATATTTACTGAATTCAAATTCTAATGTCTACTGTAGTAGGATTCGTTCCTGGGTCCCAAGAGCGTTCCCCTGGGTTTCTGGATTGGTAAATCACTGACAATACCCACTGCGCCACCGCCGCCACCACCACCACCACCTCCCTCTATATATAAAAGACAATGGACGACATGGGAGCACAGTGGTTAGCACTATTGCTTCACAGCCCCCAGGGACCCAGGTTCGATTCCCGGCTTGGGTCACTGTCTGCACGGAGTCTGCACGTTCTCCCCGTGGCTGCGTGGGCTTCCTCCTGTTGCTCCGGTTTCCTCCCATATAGAACATAGAACATAGAACAGTCCAGCACAGAACAGGCCCTTCGGCCCTCGATGTTGTGCCGAGCAATGATCACCCTACTCAAACCCACGTATCCACCCTATACCCGTAACCCAACAACCCCCCCCCCCCCCCCTTAACCTTACCTATTAGGACACTACGGGCAATTTAGCATGACCAATCCACCTAACCCGCACATCTTTGGACTGTGTCCCATGTCCCATATGTGTCCCATATGTCCCGAAAGACGTGCTATTAGGCTAATTGAACTAATTCTGAACTTTCCCTCAGTGTACACGAACATGCGCTGGAGTGTGGCGACTCGGGAATTTTCACAGTAACTTCATTGCAGTGTTAATGTAAGCTTACTTGTGACACCAATAAAGATTATTATTATTATAATAGGGCTGAACTGTGCTATCCTTTTGTAATGATAAAAAGGCACCAATTATTTATAAGGGATTCTGAAAAAAATTTGTTGGTTCATTTATGGAGAGTAGAACATGGAAACATTTATGCAGAGGAACAAATCTTGAAGACATCAAAGCTGTAGCGCTGAGTGCTTGTGGCTCTGCTGAAAGCAAAAGTGAAACTAATACCGGATTTCTAGACACACTTCCTTCTAATGGTGTCATGCTAAACTCCCTTAAAGGTATATTCAAACAAATTGGAGTGCAAACAAAATAAAAATCATACATCTACTGGTAACATATATCTGGATATGCATCTATCACCTTGAGACAACTGTCTGAAACTAAGTGCAGAACAGGACAGGGAATGCTTCAGTTACTCATGGAGATGGTTTCAGATAACAACATGAACGCAGTTCTGATTCTGGATCATAATCTGGCGATGTGTTTTGTGGGGGGTTCAGGAAGAGGGGTCAGAGCGGCTGTTGGTGGTTATCATGAAATTGGGAAGCCTGGAAGTGAGTTTACGTTGTCCCCTGGTTTGAATGAAGGGCTGGACATATTGGCTATAGTTCTCCATTCCCTACTGGATCAGGAATCCAGATTAGGCAGAGAATCCCTTGGGGGGGCAAAATGGGGATTCGTGCCAGATAGCAAACCAGTCGTGGGTCTCAATGCCCGCCCTGCAGGCCATAAGGGGTTGCCCAATGGCCTAGTCGGGCATCCCGCCCACACCGGCAAGACCATGCATAACTCATTACAGCTATTTTGCATGTCATTGGCGAGCAAGACGCACCATTCACCAGCCAGGTGGGATGTATTTTAGAGACCTCATGGATTCAGGCCATCATGCTGCTCAGACCCTTTAATCTGCCCAGTTCCTGAGGTCAGCAAAACCTGCCCACTCTGGTTAAATTTAGAATGATTATTAAAATGAAGGCTTGCAGCCTCATGGTAATGTTCATAATGGCCAACTTGCTTTCATTGCGTGGATTGGTCACCTGCTCTTCCTCTCTCCTCAATTAAAACTGGAAGTAGTCAGCTTCACAATGGAATGAGTTCCTATTCCTCATTTTTTTAATGAGTTGAAATCCAGCCCAGATCTTAAAAAAAGACCATACTCCTGAAAGTTTATGCTTCAGGTCTTTTGAATTTAACATGGGAGATCTAAGAGTAGGCCATTCCACAATGCACTAATACGTCCTAAATGTCACCAATGCTCTACTGAAACACCAAAACATGCAGCGCCAGCGATGTGTGCCTTATTCAGGTTGCAAGACGTCTTCAACATTGTCAGTTTCCCAAGGGGGTTAGCAATTGCGCACACATGCACATTTTATTTCCATCAGGCCAAACTATACAAACTATACAATCCAGTCAAAGTAAAACTCAATCAGTGGACAAATACTGTGTGACTGGGAGCCTCATGACGCCTGCACCCGATATACAGTTCAACTTTCAAAATCATGCTCTGTTGGCTAATGGAGTGTGAAAGGCCAAAAGACTGTAGGAGTTCAGCCTCAGAGTGCCGCTGAACAAAATGTATTTTCTAAAATAAATGTGTGCTTGAAGTGGCTAAGAGAAGTTTGATTCCTGAGAGTTTGCTGGAGGCAGAGGCTAAAATTATCAACAGTTTCTTAAAGTTAGACAGCAAGGGAAGGCAGTGCAAGGAAGCTGAGTGATGTTTGGGGGTGTGATAGAGAGACCATCAAGGAACCTTAGTGTATCCAGAGGGCACAAATGCTCATAAAGTGTCTGCTAGTTAAAGCAGCCATTGACTATTCTTTGCAGCATCAGAGACGTGGTTTAGGCACCATTTTATGCACGTGCAAGTTACCATAAGTACGTTTTTTCCACTTCCTATTGAAGAGTTAATGTTCTCTGGAGAAGAAAAGAGGTGGAAAAGCTGGTGAGTAAAGATAAAGGGCAGGATTCCCTGTTGGCTGACGCCGGAATAGGGAAATACCATTGGGCGGAGAATCGGTTCCGATGCCGAAACCGCGCCGGTCGCCTCAGCAGCAGTGTCAATGCGTTTCGGCAAGCACATACAGTAAACTCCATTGGCATATCATTTGCAGTCCAGACCCGGGTTTGGATTCTCTGGGCGCCGACGCCACAATCGCGTTCTTTGTATGGCTGAGGAATCCATTGGACATTGTCTGAGGCCTGCCCCCCGATGCTCCGCCCCCAACAGGCCGAGTCCCCAACGACATGGGCCGCGTGTGGTCTCACCCGTTGGGAATCCGGTATGGCGGCTGCGGACTCAGTCCGGCGCCACCACAGTCGGGGGAGGGACGATCTGCGGGCATTATTCGGGGCTGGGGGCACCGTGGGGTATGGTCTGGGGTGCGCGAGCTTGCCAAAGGGGGGGACTATTTTGTGGGCCGGGTCCGTGAGTGACCCCGCCATGAAGTACTGTACGGCTGCTGCAGGCTGCCTCCGTGTGCATGCGCAGCCACGGACCCGTCAATTCTCTGGGGCGTATTGGAAGCCAGAGCCGGGTGCTCTAAGTTGCCATCCTGCTAGCCCCCAGCAAAACGGGGAATCGGTGGCTGTTTTGCGCCAGTGTTTCTGGCATAAAACGCCACCGTTCCCATGCTGGCGTGGGAACATAGCCCCAGAATTGGAGAATCCAGCCTCCTGTAGTCTCCGGGGTCTTCGCGATACTCCGCCTCCAACGGGCTAAATTCCTGGCGGCGAGGTTCACTTGTGCGTTTACGAATCCCAAAATAGGCACCCTGGCTGCTGAGGGAGAGAGAGGGGGTATGCAAAGTGTCCAACGGTGACATAGTTTGCTGCCAGGGCCGAAGGGAGCAACAGAGAGTCACCAGGAGGCAGGCTGTGGCATCGGGCTAGACGAGCACGGGGCATTGCCGCGGCCTGCATCAGGAATGGAGAATCTCGCCCAAATGTTAATGTTAAGGATAGTCTACAAGAATGTGACTAACCTACTAAGCTTTTCTTCATTAATGCCTGATAGTGATTACTGTGTAAACTGTATATCTATTTTGTACAAAGGAAGAATTTGTTTGAAGATTTTTGATGTAGAATTTTAATACATAAGATAAAATTATCCCAGATCACCTCTTCATTTGCAGCATTATCCAATTATTTTTTTCAATAAATCATGTTATAGTGCTCATTCAAGCAACAATGTTCATTGACAATATTATCAAAAGAATGTAAGCAAGGCATTTATTTCTTGGAGCAAGTACAAGAGCAGATGAGAATTGTTTTGATTGGTGGTTTTCCAGACAGTAGCTTGCTGTTGGCTGTACAACATGTCTTTAAAGCTACTTTGTTTTCAGCTCAGGTCAACAGTTCTGTTATTTCTTCATGTGCACATGTCATAATCTTCATTTCACAGAGGTAAAATGATACTGAATTAAACTGAACGTAATAAAGGTACATGGATATTTCTCATTTGATGGAGATTTACATTTTTAAAAATTCATTTCGATGAGTTACAAAGTCAATGCGCAGAGTGGAGAGGGTAAACCCTTGATTCATCCTCTCGTTTGCTCAAAAATCCAATTCAAACTCAAATTGAATCCAATTCATGGTCCCCCACAAAGGGAACAAGCTGACAAAAACAGGCATTGCACCTGGGGCTGTATTCTTCACCGCGAGCCTTCGGTAGCAAAGTTCCCGATGCGGAGGAAAATCCAGCATCAGGGAAACAAACGGGATTGCCGCCGATCTATTTCCTTTTGTTTTGAAAATGTTTTTGTTCAAGGCTTTTTGCATTTATACACAGAATATCAGAAGAACAACACATCAACCCAACAAACAGCTGTTGATAGCCAACCCCCCCCCCCCATATACCATTACCCCACCATAATCCCGCCTTCCTCGTTTTAATACCCCCTCCCCGCTTGCTGACCCCTCAATTCTCCTTGAAGAAATCAATGACCGGTTTCCACCTCCAGGTGAACCCACCTACCGATCCCCACAGAGCGAACTTGACCTTTCCCAACCTCAGGAATTCTGCCTGGTCGCTCATCCACTCCCCTGCCCTCGGTGGCTCTGAGTCCTGTCAGCCCAACAAAATTCATCTCCGGGCTATCAGGAAGGCAAAGGCCAATGCATCGGCCTCTCTCCACCACCAACAACCCCCCCCCCCCCCCCCCCCCCCCCCCCGCCGCCCAGGATCCTGAGGCATCCGACACACCGGATTCGGAACCACTCTCACCTCGGACATCACGTCTGGGAACAACTGCCAGGTCCATTCAATTATGGACACCCTAATTACGTGGGCCCCATCGTGCACAGCCTACACTATCCTCCACCCCCGGAAAGAATCTGCTCATCCTCGCCACCGTCACGTAGGCCCTATGCACCACTTTAAACTGGATGAAGCTTAATCACACATCGAGGGTGCATTCACCCTCTGCAAGGCCTCAGCCCAAGTCCCAGCCTACACCTCCCTTCCCAGCTCCTCCTCCCACTTGTGCTTAATATTCTCCACCAGAGAGCTCTTTGCCATCAATTCTTTATAAATATTCTCCCCCCCCCCACTATGTCGTCCGCCAATAAAAGCTTATCCTGCAACACCAGAGGTGGCAGCCGGGGAAAGACAGCATCTCTCTCCTCACAAAATCGCTCATCTGCGAGTTCCTAAAGCCATTCCTCTTTGGCAATTCACACAATTCCTCCAACACCTTAAGCCCCGCAAATTTGCCTCCTATAAACAAGTCCCTGAAATACTCAATCCCCACCTGCCGCCACTCCCAAAACCTCTCGCCCAGCCCCGCCGTCACAAATGTTTAGTTGTTGCAAATTGGCGGCCACAGCGACATGCCCTCCAGCCCAAAATGTTGCCCCACACGTTTAACACTGACACCACCACTGGACTCACGGAGTACTTGGCCGGTGAGAACGGGAGAGGTGCCAACTACAAAGATCTCAAACTCGTTCCCCTACATGACGCCGCCTCCACCTGTGCCCAGACCGACCTCCCCTCCATAATTTCCATAATCGGCCTGCCTCACTTCCATGCCATCCATCACCTCTCGCAGCCCAATCGAGACCCCAAGGCCCAGAATCCACTTCCCCTTGTGGAATTCCAACTCATGCAGGACCCATCTCATCCCCTCTTCCCCCTTCGGAGACTCCGACTCATACAGCCTCCTATAGGAGGCCTCAAATGTCCCATTTGTCATAATATACACCAGTATAAAATGGTGCAGACACACACTGATGGACACACACAGGGACCAATCAACATGTACAAACACCACAGTTAGAATACACACCCTATAAAGGCAGAGGGCACCACGGTTCCCAGTCATTCTGGGTGCTGCCTCTGAGTGTAACAAGAACTCATCCAGCCCAGCACAGACTCACAACACGTGCTGAGAGAATCAACTGGTTTGGACAAGGCTTAGGTTTCTAGTTTAAACTAGCATCATTTAGACCCACAGTCATCGTGTGTTAGTTAGTTAGAAGTAGTTAATAAAATTGAGTTGAACCTTCATCAGTGTTGGAAGTGTCTGTTCATATCTCAAGTCTACACCAGCCAACACTTCACCATTCACCCCCTCTGGGTCCGTCACCACCTTACCCCTCTCATTCCTAACCCTACCGATCTCCCTCGCTGCTGTCTGCTTCCTCAACTGGTGGGCCAGCATCCTACTCGCTTTCTCCCTTTCGTCATACACTTCCCCCCCCCGGCCCTCCTGACAATTCCCCACTTCACTCCCATTATCTAGCCCGTCCAGGTAGCAGTGTGCCCCCACCCAGGAACTCTGAATTTCTTTCACCTCTCCAGTCCACCCCTACCCCCCTCATCCTCCCAACCACCAACAACAAAGAGAAACAAAAGGCACACTCCCCCATCAACGGCCACGCAAACTGTCCACCCCATACACTTCACAATGAACACAAAGTTCCTCTCCAAAGTTCAATGTCTTCCCACTTCTCCCAGTTCATGGTCCCTCATAAAGTCATATCCTCTGGCTGGTCAAAGTAAAACACCCAGTTCTGATGTGTCACCCACAGGCAGGCAGGGTACAAAATCCCAAACTTTGTTCTCTTCTTAAAGAGGGCAGCATTTACCCAGTTGAAACAGACCCTTCACTTTGCCAGCTCCATGCCCAGGTCCTGGTGGATCTGCAGCTTACTCCCTTCCCAAGTGCATTTCTTGATCTGCCTTGCCAATTTGAGAATTTTTTCAGTGTCTAAAAAACGATGCACTCTCAACACCATTGCCCGCGGCGGCTCCCCCACCTGCGGCCTCCTCCTCAGCGCCCTGTGCGCCCAATACACCTCAAGGGGCTAGATGAAGGCCCCGTCATCCATCAACATCTCCAGCATGCTCACCACATACTTGGCACGTCCGTTCCCTCAATACCCTCAGGCATCCCAACAATCCTCAGATTCTGCCTCCTGGAGCAGTTCTCAAGATCCTCAAGTTTCTCTCTTAGCCTCTTCTGGCTGTCCAACACCATCCCCAGCTCCATCTCCAGCGAGGCCAGCCACATTTCATGCTCGCCCACCGCCTCCTCCACATTCTGGATCACCAGGTCCTGAGCCTCCTGCCTCTGCTCCACTCTCTCATTTGGCTTCAAACGCCAAATCCGCCAAAGCCTTTTTCCTCTGCTGCTGGAACTTATTATTCAAAAACTCCACCGGCTGCTCCACTGGGCAGACAGCACTGCCCCCTTGGCCACTGCCACCTTCACCTGTGGCGCATCACAAAAACCTTCTTGCTCCAGCTGCTCTCTCTTTCTTGTGGCACTTCTCGTCCACTGATCCATACACCAGCCTCACCAGAGGAGTATTACCTTCGCGGTGGAGAAGGACCGGCGAAATCCACCTTGGGCGGGAGCCACCAAATGTGCAACCACTCACTCCATGCGGAAGTCCGGCGCCGACACATTTCCAATGCTCCAACCCCTCTCTGGCATCGGGATCGGGGTTTGCACCCCACACCAGCAGCCAGTCACCATATTCTCTGGGCCCTCTTTATTCTCTGGTCCTCTGGGCCTAGAATCACTTGCCGACAACAGGTGCAGGTTCTGAAAAGCATGTACCAGATGGGGTGGACCTTGCAGTGGACCAAGAGGGTAACTCTTTAAGGGGCCACCCTCCACCCCACAATGCAAGACCTACCCACCTCACCCCCACCAGATCCCCCACCAGATCCCCCACCATGGACCCTACCACAGACCCTCTAATTAAAGAGATTCCCCCCCCTACAGAGTCCCAAATGAGAGACCCCAGAAACCCGCTAAAGAAAGAGACTCCCCACAGACCCCCATAAATAAAGATACCTCTCACAGAACCCCTAATTAAAGAGATACCTCAGAGATTCCCTTACTAAAGAGACTCCCACTACAGAAATCCCTTGTTAAAGAGATCCCCAGGGACTCTCCAGAAGAGAGGCCCCTGTCAGAAATACCCCCAGAAGAGATATCCCTGTCTGAAAGCTAGAGAGCTGTCCAGACAGAGGCAGTGGACAATATCACTGCTTTAACACTCACCTGAACAAAGAGCCTGCTGACTCAGGCAGATGAAGCAGCGCCTAGAATCATAGAACCCCTACAGTGCCATTTGGCCATTGAGTCTGCTCTCTGAAAGAGCACCCTGCCTTGCCCCAATCACTCATCCTATCCCTGTAACCCCACCTAGGGACAGTTCTGCATGGCCAATCCACCTAACCTGCACTTTGGACTGTGGGAGGAAACCGGAGCAACTGGAGGAAACCCACGCAGATACAGGAAGAAGGTGCAAACTCCACACAGTCAGCCGAAGTTGGAATCGAACCTGGGGCTCCAGCAGTGCTAACCACTGCACCACTATGCCGCTACCTGTCAATTCCTGGGAAGAGAAAACCAGTCAACTGGGTTTAAACCCCGTCAGATCTTTGATCTGCAAGCCATTCTTTCATTTCTCTATGATATTGATTTTACTAGGCTGTGATTGACGGCTTTCCCACACCCCGAGCTGTCAGTACTGTTCCATTCATCTCCCTTCATAGTTGAGTGACGTTGAAGTGGTCAACAGTGAAACTTACGACAATGTTTATAAACATCAAGCTTTGATTTACAGCTCCTGGTCCACATCAAACAGACTTAAGTGCTCAAGGGAAGGTCACTGTGAGGTCCACCGTGTCAGGTACACGCTTGTCAAGCCTGCACCAATTCACCAGTTGATTTTGAGGAATTGAACAAACGAATGTGATATAAAATAGGATAATCAGTTAGAATAATGTAGAGGATAGAGCCGGTCTGATGGTAGTGAGTTCACAGACAAACAACAAAGAAATTGAGCAAAGCATGGCCAGAAAGGGGGGAGGGGAGCCTCATGCAGAGGATAGTGAAAAGGATGCTGGGTAACAAGAGGCCCAGGGTTGAGGAATGAGAAGTGAGCCAATCAGGATATATGGCCAGGTCAGGAGGTGTATAGAATGATCTATGGGAATCTTCTATGTGAAACTTAATGTCATTTGAATGATATGTGCAGAGATCTCTTTGTCTTCGACCTCACTTGGTTCTGGGAGCTTCTGGAGACTATGTGTTCTGAATCTCTACAGAGCGGGTCAGCCTTGCAAGTTGTTTAAAAATAAATAATACAATACCTACAGATCCCTCTCGAGTTTTATTGAGACCAGACTTACGGGTAAAGAACTTAATTTGTCAATTTGCTATGATTGGTTTCCTGCAGAATCAAACACTAATCTTACTCAGCAACTTTTTCCAATTAGAACCCCAAATAGTCTGTCAGTGCTTTCCTGAGCTCTTTACCTCCCCATGGTACTAATGACTGATCATGGAAATGATTTAAACTACAGGAAATAGAAATTCATTTAGTGTCAGCTTCAATAATTCAAAGTTATTTCATCCAAACAAATATAAAAGTTGGAACAGAGTTTCTGAGATTGGGCTAATTTTGAGAAGCGCTGTTTCTTTTTCAGATTTCCAGTCAAACTCATTTTCATGTCACCAAATCAGACTTTGTCATGAACCAGTGCAATTGAGCAATGTTTTTGAACATTTTATTCCCTCAATTAGCAGAAAATCGCATTGGTGATTATTCCAAATGGAGGCATGGCCATTTTTGTGGGCAGAAGCATGATGTATTTTCAAACCAAAAGATTAGGGAAACCCAAGGTGTGCTGGCGCAAGTTGTGTTTCACGTGACATGGGCCAGGATTCTCCAATCCCCTGGGCAAGTTCTGACGCCGGCGTGAAATGCGGCGCGAACCACTCCGGCGTCAACGGTCCTTGATTGCCAGGTATGCACCCCTTCCTAGGGGGATAGGTCAGCGGCGGAGTGATATCCGCTGCTCCAGCTGGCACGCTGCGGCCGGCACAAGATCGCGCATGCGTGCTACGGCCAGCGCGAGTTTGCACATACGCGTGAGTTCCTGTCTCCGCGCTGGCCCCCGGGCAATAATGCAGTGTCTTACAGGAGCCCGGCGCGGAGGAACATAGGCCCTCACGGAACCATCGTGGGTCCCGATTGCGGGCCAGGCCACCGTGGGGGCCCCCTCCTGGGGTCACATCCCCCTGTGCCCCCCCCCCCCCCCAACCAGGACGTCTCCCACAGACGGAACTTCAAGGTTCCACTGTGTGGGACCATACGTGACCCACGGCGGCGGGACTCAGCTGAACTCAGCGGGCACTCGGCCCGTCGAGGCCTGGAAATCGCCGGGGTGGGGGGGGGAGCGCTTTCAACGGCCCC
This sequence comes from Scyliorhinus canicula, assembly GCF_902713615.1. Lineage (NCBI taxonomy): Eukaryota > Metazoa > Chordata > Chondrichthyes > Carcharhiniformes > Scyliorhinidae > Scyliorhinus > Scyliorhinus canicula. The sequence continues at coordinate 168,164,598 of NC_052149.1, forward strand.
TGACCGGCGCGGCGGTGATCCCGCAGTGGCCCGAGAATTGGGTCGGAGAATTGGCGAGCCAGCATCGGGGTAGCGTGGCGCGATTCTCGTCTCTTCCCCCCCCCCCCCAATTTTGGTTTCATCAGAGAAAAGAAACAGCACAACCTAGTGGAAACTCCATGCAGTCTATGTATTTATTTTTAATGTTCCTCTTAATACTGTAATAGGTGTGATTTCCTTTTGTCAAGTTAGCAACCAGATTGCTGAAAATAGACCATTTTTAGGATGAGGTCACATTCAAAGTGAACAATTCCTTTCTGTTTTAAATTAGCCACAATGCAACACAGAGTGCTGGACACTGCCAAAAGAATCAGGGGGAGATAAGGAGACTTAATTTATATGGCAGGTTTTTATAACCTGGAATGCCCTGCCTGAAAATTATTCAATAATTATTTTAAAAATGGGATTGGATAAATACCTAATTAAGAATAAAATGTAGTAATTATAGAAGAAGAGCAAAGGATGGAAGTACTTTGATGGATGTTCCAAATATTTGCCAGCTTGGCACGTGCATAATGGCCTCCCATTTGGTGTTATATCCTCTGATTCCAAGACCATGAAAACCCATATCATTAACCCATTCTCTTGTCTGGAGTGTTTAAAAAGTTGACGAGTGGAATTGCAAACATGTCTTTACGTACTGGATGGAAAATCCTGACACACATGGCTCAAAGATGTGCAAATTAGGTGGATTGGCAATGCTAAATTTCCCTTAGTGTCCAAAAGGTTAGGTGCGGTTACTGGATTACAGGGACATTGATAGAGTGGGGGCATGGGCCAAGGAAGGGTACTTTTTCACAGGATTGTGCAGACTTAATGAGCCAAATAGCTGCCTTCTGCTCTGTAGGGATCCTATCAATTCAATCATGAAAAGCAAAGATAGAGAGGTGAGAGAGGTTCCATTCACATACTAGCACGTAACTTGGACCTCCATGTGTCCTTTCTAATTGGCAGGAATTGAGTAGTGGGGTACTGAAGGAATCTGTGCTAGGACCCCAACTGTTCACATTTCCAGCGGGATTCTCCGAACCCCTGCCGGATCGGAGTATCCCCAGGGGGCAGTGCGAATGCCGCCCCGACGCAGGATGCCGTATTCTCCGGCGCCAGTTTTCAGGCGGGGTTCACACCACGCCGGTTGGGGACCGCTGGCAACGAACCCCCCGCATTTCTCGGCCCCGATGGGCTGAGCGGCCATCCGCTTTGGGCCAGTCCTGCCGTCGTGGGTTAGACACAGCGGGACCTGGTAGGTAAGTTGTCAGGGGCGGTCCTCGGGAGGGGCGCAGGGGGATCCAACCCCAGACGAGGCCCCCACGGTGGCCTGTCCCAAGATCGGGGCCCACCGATCTGCGGGCGGGCCTGTGCCCTGGGGGCACACCTTCCTTCCACGCTGGCCCTTGTAGGGCTCCGACATGGCCGGTGCGGAGAAGAGAACCCCCCGCGCATGTGCCAAAACACGCCGGCGGTTCTGCGCATGCGTGGGATCACTTTGGCCCTTTGCCACATGCGCGGACTCGCGCAGTCCTTTCAACACCGGTTGACACGGCGCCAGCCCCTCCGGCATCCACCTAGCCCCCGGAAGTGCGGAGAATTCCACACTTTCGGGGGCTGTTGACACCGGAGTGGTTCGCGCCAGTTTTCCCGCCGGCATGGGTACTTAATCCCCCGGAAAGGAGAATCCCGCCCCACATATTAATTTGGACGAGGGAACTAATTTATTGGTGATACAAAGTTTGGTGGGACGGTGAGATCTGAGGAGGATATAGAGATGCTTCAGCAGGATTTGGACAGGCTGAGCGAGTGGGCATAGGCATGGCAGATGCAGTATGATGTGAATACATGTGAGGTTATCCACTTCGGTAGCAAAAATAGGAAGGCATATTATTACTTGAATGGGTGTAAATTGAGAGAGTTGGCTGGCAGCACGGTGGCGCAGTGGGTTAGCACTGCGGCCTCACGGCGCCGAGGTCCCAGGTTCGATCCCGGCTCTGGGTCACTGTCCGTGTGGAGTTTGCACATTCTCCCCGTGTCTGTGTGGGTTTCGCCCCCACAGCCCAAAGATGTTGAGGGTAGGTGGATTGGCCACGTTAAATTGCCCCTTAATTGGAAAAAATGAATTGGGTACTCTAAATTTATTATATTTTTTTAAATTGAGAGAGTTGGATATTCAGTGAGACCTTGGTGTCCTCGTGCATCAGTCGCTGAAAGTAAGCGCGCCAGTAGAGCAGGCAGTCAAGAAAGCAACTGTATGTTGGCCTTCACAGCGAGAGGATTTGTGTATAGCAATAGAGATGTTTTACTCCAATTATATAGGGCATTGGTGAGATCACACCTGGAGTATTGTGTGCAGTTTCGGTTTCCTTTTCTAAAGAAGAATATTCGTGCTATGGAGGGAGTGCATCGAAGGTTTACCAGGCTGATTCCTGGGTTTGCTGGACTGACATATGAGGAGAGACTGAATCAGTTAGGATTGTATTCATTGGAGTTTAGAAGAGTGAGAGGTGATCTCACAGAAACTTACAAAATTCTAGAATTTAAGGGTTAGACAGGGTAGATTCGGAAAGAATGTTCCCGATGGTGGGGGAGGCCAGAACTAGGGGTCATAGTTTGAGGATAAGGAGTAAACCTTTTAGGTTTGAGGCGAGGATAAATCTCTTTACCCAGAGAGTGGTGAATTTGTGGAATTCGTTACCAAAGAAAGTAGTTGAGGCCAAAACGTTGTGTAATTTCAAGAAGGAATTGGATATGGCTCCTGGGGTTAAAGGGATCAAGGGATTTGGGGAGAAAGTGTGATCAGGGTACTGAACTTGATGATCAGCCATGATCATAATGAATGGCAGAACAGGCTCGTAGGGCTGAATGGTCACCTCCTGCTTTGTTTCTGTGTTTTCCACAAAGAAGGGATTTGAATTCACATTTTAGTGTAAATGTTGCCTATCTTCTTAAAATTATGTAGTATACTTTGAAAAACAATTTAGAGTTAGCAGCTCCAATGCTTTTTCTTAATTATTGATACAACTCCATGGATGTCATGTCAGAAAGAGCATTTTTTAAAATTATAATTCCAGAAGTTATTAAATGTAGTTAAGGAATGACCAGAATAAAATATATTTTTCCTTTTAATCTTTGGTCGAAAAATTACATCCCACCATTTTAACAGCTAGCAGAGGTCACTTTGCTTTTTAAACTGGTGTCAGTCGGAAAAACATTCAGCCCCTAAAAAGTTTAACACATTCCAAAAAAGGCATGAGAAAAACCTTCTTGCAGTTGACTGTCACTGTAAATTAAGAAACCGTGCGACAGACGGGTTGTCAATTTTTAAATGGTAATGTGCGTATCTACACTAACACCAGGCAGATGCCAGCTGGGGTTCAGATGTACTATTGAATTGTGAAATCAAGATTGGATTACGATAGCAGAGCATGACATGAAACAATTCTCATCCAACAGTTGCTTTAGCCCTCTTCTAACCCCGAGTCACCTTTTCTGCCAAGAAGATAAGTTAGTCCTATTTTAAAAATTTAACACATCATTCAATTTAACAAGTTACAACTCCAATTTCACCCTCAGCAGAAACATCATCTAAAAAGAATATTGTGCAAAATCCATCTTCTTTAGTTCGAGGCCCGGCGTTTCCACTCGGCTGCGTTGACTTCTTCAGTACCATTCATCTGGAATTGGGGAGATCATTGCAAAAGATCGCAGAATTTTAAGCTCCAGTACATCTCGAGTTTCTGTGATCTTTTTCATTAGTTTAGAAAGTATTGTACTGGACCCTGGCCCCAGCCACAGACCGTCTGATCTGATATAAGAGCATGAGAAATAGGGACAGGATTAGGCCATTCAGCCCTTGGAGCTCACTCTGCCGCTCAATGAAATCATGCACTTTCAAATCTATTTGAGAAGCTTGAAATTTGCTACCAGCTCCTCAACTTGTTTTCATGTGATAAATGTCATCTGTGATTCTCAATGGAGGTAAGCCACAAATATACTGATAGATAATCCTTTAATCTCTCAGCCCTCACAACCTCTTACCCTTCGCAACCCCAATCCCTTCTCCATTGCCCCCACAAAAAGCTTTCCCTTTGTCATGTTCACACTGCCAGCTGACTAGATCTTGACCATCCATTGATCAAAACATTTTGGCAGCTATCAACCTGCTTAATGACCTTTTTTCCAGTATTTATAGAGTAACGGCTCAAGTGAATCTGATATTTACAAATAAAGTTGTTTCTTATTTACACAGTTTTTTACATGTGGTTTCTCCATCTGCCTCTCTCTCCTTTCTTTATGGTGGCTTAGCCTTTGATAGCCAATGAAACCCATATCTCTCAATCCTGTTGTTTCAATGACATCCAACAGCTTTAGTTATTTCTCAGAACATCTGGTTGACCTACGTCATGCAGCATTGAGCCTGCTCTCCCCTGGAAAGATTGCTCCTGGCTCCAGGAGCATCCTGGAATGCCAACAAAACTTCTTTACTCCTCAAAGTTAACTCCTTAAACCCTGGGTGGAACTTTCCGTAAATTCAGCAAAGTCCAATACTGCGTAGGGATGGCAGTGTTAAAGTCCGCCGACAACTTTCTCGCCATATCTTAAAGAAAAAACTCTTACTGGGCTATACTGAGAGGTGAACTAGAACAGTCTAGGCAGAGGAGCCTTACTTTGAGGATGCTAATGACTTGCTCAATTATTGTCCTATTGATAATATGGCTCTGGTTATACCGCTCCTTTTCCTCATTGCTGGTGTTTCTCACTGGGGTCAGCAGCCAGGACATGGGTGGATAGCCTTTGTTCCCCAGAAGCCATTCACTGAAGTTTTCTGATGGAGTGATGGAGAATCAGAGACTATCGAAGGGTGAATGATGAATATTCCCTGGATATTTGGTGCAAACTTATAATATCCTCAGAGAGTACTGAAATCTCTGAAGTGGGGCTTAACTTTAACTTCCTTCTTTGAAGATGACAGTAAGAAGTCTTACAACACCAGGTTAAAGTCCAACAGGTTTGTTTCAAACACGAGCTTTCGGAGCACGGCTCCTTCTTCAGGTGAATGGAAAGGCTTGTTCCAGAAATGTTTATATAGACACAGTCAGAGATGCCCCGGAATGCGAGCACCTGCAGGCAATCAAATCATCAAAGATGCAGAGAGAGAGGTAACTCCAGGTTAAAGAGGTGTGAATTGTCCCAAGCCTTTGAAGATGAGAGTGTTACCATGGGCGGGATTCGGCAGGAATCGGTGGGGCGGGCAACTCCGGCGCGAAGGAGTGGCGTGAAGCACTCTGGCATCAGGCCGCCCCAAAGGTCTGGAGTCCTCGGCCAGCCGGCGAGAGTTGCCGCATGCGCGGGAGCGCCAGCGTGTGCTGGCGTCATCCCAGCGCATGCGCAGGAGGGGTTCATCTCCGCATCGGCCATAGCGGAGGACCACAGTGGCCGACGTGGAAGAATAGAGTGCCCCCACGGCACAGGCCCGCCCGCGGATCGGTGGGTCAGGCCACCATGGGGGCACCTCTAGGGGAAAATTCTCCCGCGTCCCCTCCCCCCCCCCACCCGCGAGGACCCCGGAGGCAGCCTGCGCAGCCAGGTCCCAATGGCAAATACCTGGTGTAATATACGCCAGCGGGACTGGCCGAAAACGGGCAGCAACTCGGCCCATTGCGGGCCGGAGAATCGCTGTAGGGGCCGCTACCAGCAGCTGCCGACCAGCGCAGCACGATTCCCGCACCCGCCAAATCCCCGGCGCCAGAGAATTCAGCAGCCGGCGGGGGTGGGATTCACGCTGCCCCCCAGCGATTCTCCGACCCGCCCCATATCTGTGACAAAGGGTCATCTGAACTCGAAACGTTAGCTCTTTACTCTCCCTACAGATGCTGCCAGACCTGCTGCGATTTTTCAGCATTTTCTCTTTGGTGTTACCATATCAATGATTGTGTGGATTCTAGGATCACTTGGCTAAAACTTATAATTGCATAAGTCTTTATTTAAATAGAATCTAACAACCAGTCCAAACTACTTAAATGCAATAATCCTCTCAGGTTCATTTAATATTATTTTTTCCCAAACATAATTAACAACTATACAAGGTAGCGGGCGGGATTCTCCGCCGGTGTGATTCTCTGTTTTGCCGGCACCCGGGGGTTTCCCGACGACAGGGGCTGCCCCACAATGGGAAACCCCATTGACTGGCCGGAGTAACAGAGAATCCCGCCGGCGGGTCGCGGCAGAAATGTGGCAGGGCAGAGAGTCCAGCCCAGGTCGGGAAGTAAGTTGTGAAGAGGACATAAGGAGGCTGCAAAAAGATATGGGCCGCACGGCCTAATTTTGCTCCTATGTCTTATGGACTTATCTGGATAGGTTATGTGAGTGGACAAAGATCTGGCAAATCGAGTATAATGTGGAAAAATGTGATATTATCTATTTTGTTGAGATTGAAGAGCTCTGAGGTGCAGAGGGATCTGGTGTTCTTGTACATGAATCACAAAAGGCTAGTGATGTAGCCATCTCAAATGGCCACCTGCAAAGGACCATGGGAATTATGGCCAACCCAGGACTTAGAGCTTGTTTGTGTATTTGCAACTCAGATAGCTGGACGCGATCGAAACCCCCAGCTCGTTTGCATTCTAATGGCCCGTTTCCCCAGAACAAAAGATCTGTACTCAGGTAACCGATACAGATGTAGACTGACCAGCACCACTCCCTTTGCTAAGAAATCTCAAACAGCCAAGGTCAATGACAGCTCAGGACACACCCAGCCATCAAGGCACCCGCCCCTTTATTGGCCAAAATCGAAGGCAGTGGTCGAAGCCTGTCAAATTATTGGGTCCAAAGCTAAGGACCGCCCCAAAGAGCGCAAAATCCCAGAGGGATAAAAAGAGACACAGCCATGTGTTCGGTCTCTCTTGGTCCCGGCCTACGCCTAAAACCAAGTGTAGCATTACGACCAGAAGACAAGTTCAAGACCAACGATCGCTACCAGACAAATGAGCCCAGCAGAAATGAAGCCACTTCTTCTACCCAGCCATGCAAGTTCCGAACAAAGGCCTTGTTCATCTGCATAGAGCCGGTTGCCCTGAAGTTAAGTATAGGTTATTGTAGTTGTTAGGTGTAGTTTAACTTGTAGTGTTTTATGTTGCATGTCAAAGTAATCCTTGTGTGTAAATAAACTATCTTTGACCTTGAACTGACTAACTGGTTGTTTCATCTTTGATCAATACCCGGTAAAGCCTTGTGGTGGTATCATTTGATACCTGGCGACTCTGAAAAGCAATATTATCATTAATGAGTGTCATATCTAGTTAGTTTGGCAACATTATTGGTGACACTAGTGGGATAGTATTCCACTCATTAAAAAGAGCAACATTATTGGTGACTCCGGTGCAAATTGGCAACAGTATGTAGGTACTGCAAATAATTAGGAAAGTTAACAGAATGTAACATTTATTGTTAGTGGAATTGAATACAAAAGTAAGGAGGATAGTGCTTCATTTGTACAGGACATTGGTGTGACCACGTTTTGAGTATTGTGTACAGTATTGGTCTTCTTATCTAAGTAAAGATGTAAATGCATTAGAAGCAATTCAGAGTTTTACCAGGCATGTATGCGTTGGAGTTTAGAAGAGCAAGAGAGAACTTGATTGAAGCATATAAGATTCTGAGGGGTCGTGACAGTGTTGATGTGGGAATGATTTAGAACTAGGGGTCCCTTTTTAAAAATAAGAATTCTTTAAATGTATCTACAAGCTCTATTAAAATATATATTTTTATAACCATGATGAAATATAGCACCTATATATTTTTTCTAATCAGTAAAAAATTGATAAAATACTTTGCAATTAGAAGATAATTACCTCAGTTTTGTTTTAAAATCAGCAAATTTAATGATAGTGTACCTCCCATAACTTCAATAAAAAAAGCTTTAGAATAATGCTTTTTTGTTATTTTATTTAAATGAGGTAATGACAAGTTTTGCAGACAGTGGATAATAATTATCTGTCCTCAATGTTCTGAAGCAGAAATGAGCTTTCCCCTATTCATAGATTAGGAGGCAATTTAATTGTACAATAATTTCTTCCTACAGATTTAGCTAGAGATTGCCACACAAGACTTTCAAAACCAAACTCTTAATTTTAAGTAATGGTAGAGGAGGTAAACCAAGCAACCCTGTTGTTTCGTTCCAAATGCTAAACAACATTTTTAAAGCAATTTTCATGCATGCCCTCTCCAGTTTTTTTTTGAAGCATCAATTTCCGAGAGCATTTTTAAATAACAAGCTATTTTTCAAGGTTGTAAAGTGCAAAAAGAAAAAAAAATCCCTCTTAAACAGCAAGCACAACAAAATATTGTTATATTGTCAGTGCACATCAGAATTGTAGAGGGAAATAATAGCCTTTTGACCATAAAGATCCAACACTATAGCTGTGTTGCACTCTGTTGTAAAACAACCTATTAACTTGGCATAAACCAACAAATGTAATTGTCTTTTATTAACTATACTGTGCTTCATTTATAACCATGATTGTTACTGAATAAAAGTTACAGACAACTTATCAGAACTTTAAAATTGTCAAAGTATTTTCTAACATCCAGAGCTTTTCAGCAAACATTCATTAGTCAGGTGCTTGCTCTGCCTGTTATAAATACTCACATAATAACAGTTTGTGCTTTGTTACATCTTTAATGTAATGAAACATCTCAATCACTTTAGCAAAGGTAGAAAAATAAATAATGCAACCTTTTCGGGTTGAATTTTCAGTTTCGACTTTGAGTTGAATGATTCTTGAATTCAGGTATCTGTGATGCCAAAGCTCAATGTTGTTGTTCTCCAGGCAACATAGATGATTTCTCCTGCAATACCACAAGAGAGAGTCTCTCTTCAGGTGCATTCACACTACCCAGGTTTAGTGTCAGTGAAAATCAATACTACTTTGCATTCTCAGTGCAAAGCAAAGCTGCTTTGACACCAACATTGAAGTTGCAGTTTAAACGCACCCCATGTTACATTGCTCAGTCTTCTAAAAATCCAATGATATCCACTAAGCATTCTTCGACCTTTATATTATAATCTCAAATAAATTCTATAGAATTAAATCATATGCGTGATTTATGTTGTAAAATAATTGACTTGATTTTCTGCAAAGGAGCTATTGCATTTACATAGAACATACGTTCTATGTAAATGCAATAGCTCCTTTGCAGAAATCTTTCTTTTATTATTTAATTGTACTTTTTTTTGCCAACTGCTTTTACTATTTTCTAGTTACACCTTACAGTACAGAAACAGATTCTAAAGTATCAAGCTGGTTGTTAGGTTTAAGATTAATGTGGTGTCTGCAGTATCATTTTATTCATCATGGCAATGTGCTTCTTCTACAGCTGAATGACAATAAGATTTGCGGTTGCTGTTTTTTAATTGATGAGCTGCCTTCAGGTGTAATTAATTTCAAGTAGCATTTATTGCACGTTCCAAAATATTAATTAGTAAATGTGTCTATTTCTATTTGCCATGCAGGCATAATTTTAAATTGACATTTCCATTATAATCCCGTGACTGCGTAAACAAATAATTTTCCTAAATAAAATAGTTCTGTAGTTGTGCTTCATGGTGATGATGGAATGGCAATGACGTTTCTTGGCAATAAAATCTATACAGTGGGGTCACTTTGAGCTACAGTTTAAATCATCACCAGATTTGGAAGTGTTAGGGCGGAATTCTCCGTGTGAGAGACTAAGGGGTGGTTCTCCATTATGCAACGCCGGAATCGTGAATCCCGATCGGGCAGAGAATTGGGCGGAGAATTGGACAGCAGGGACAGGTGGCGGGGTTTGAGGCCCACCCCCCTGCCAGACACTAACAGGGCCAGGGGTACGGTGCGGAAGCAGAGTGTTGGGGAGAATGGCCAGGGGTGGAGGTGGGTGTTGTGTTCTGTTACTTCCTAGATGATGAAGGTACACACAGAACACGAAGATGTAGTTGCTACAAGTATTTATTCTTAGTGGTAACCATGCATTACTATGAACAAACAATTTCAAGGGGCAGCACGGTGGCGCAGTGGGTTAGCCCTGTTGCCTCACGGCGCCGAGGTCCCAGGTTCAATCCTGGCTCTGGGTCACTGTCTGTGTGTAATTTGCACATTCTCCCCATGTTTGCATGGGTTTCGCCCCCACAACCCAAAGATGTGCAAGGTAAGTGGATTGAACATTCTAAATTGCCCCTTAATTGGAAAAAAAATGAATTGGGTACACTAAATATATTTTAAAAAAAGAACAAGCAATTTCATGTATTTTAACTGATGACTGTTGTCTTGTCCGTCCTGCTACCAAGCGCCTGGTACCCGTCTGTCCTCCAATATATATACATCTGTCCAGTCTGGTTCCCCCTGCTGGCAGAAGGTTATAGCTGTCCTTGCATGTGTTGGTCATTGTCTCTCTACTGTGGCATTGTTATATCGACATATGTACATTGATACAACTATATACAATTATAGATAGATATGCCAAATGCATATCACCATAGTGGGAGTGGGAGCTGCTTGGACCATGCTGGTGGGCCCTCCAGTATAACCCCAGGAGGATCACTCACCTCATGGTGGCCTGCTGCATCCTCCACAACATCGCGCAGCAGAGGGGCGGCGTGCTGGAAAAGGAGGAACAAGACCCATCTTGCTTCTTAATGCTTGTTATTTCAGGAGTAAATCCGAAGGATATTGCCTCGAAATGCATGACTAAATTTGGTGTATTGCCTTTGCATCAGCCCATTCACTGCTACAGAGCTGAATTTCACATCCTCTCTCTATTCATTGGATGTTTATTGTTCTGAAATGGTTATAGATCAGTAAATTTACTAGAAGTCAACATCACTTCAGAATTTCGGACCAGCTTGTAGCACAATATTATGAAAACATTCAGTGAATTTGCATAAACATTTCCACGAGGTTAAATAAAATTGGACACTGTCAAGGATGACAGAAATGAACAATTCAATTGCATTTGTTCGGTTTGTTTCGTTAAAAAAGATAACGAGTTAGATTCCCCATGCAGAACACAATCAGCTGCCACTTTAATGTTTTGTTTGTCATCACATTACAGACTGCTGAAGAGGCAATACAATTGAATTCCAGAACCAGCAGAATATTGTTGTCCATAAAATAACTTCAATGTCCTTTTCATCTGGTGTTCCTTTTTATTTTTGGTTCCTCAGTAATTTGTAAGAAATATAATGGCCTACAGTTTCTTATTAATTTCTAGCTTAAGAAGAATGCAAATGCTGGGTCGTGAAATTTGAATAATTTCAAATTATTTTTGGTATTAATGCACTGGTTTTCTACCAGTGGCAAGTGAAAATGGTATAGTTACCTGATTGCTCCCACAAACCTGTCCAATGTGTCTTTACATCAAGCAGACAAAACATGGGGCCCATATTGATGAAAGGTCACTGCTTGAAACATTGCTAAATTTAATGTTCCCAACACTGGTCCCATGCACAGGTTGGAGATCCAGTGGGCACTCTGCATAACCTCCACAGAGGAGGCCAGACCAAAATAAATACCTGTTAGATACTTAACTGACCAACGTCTGGCCTTCCCCATGACTTGGGGCCCCAAGGGTGGAATTCCTGCCCACTGAGCTGCCAGCTAATCAGAGGCTGACAGCTCTCCATTGCTGGTCGCACCTCTAGGATTGCTGGCCTCTCCCATGAATAACTGAACCCAGCTGCCATGCTTCCTTCCCCAACCTGTTGTATTAAATTCACGCATTAAACTCCACTGGACATTTTGCAGATGCTTCTAAGTGTTTATGGCAATTTCTGTTTTTATTGCAGATTTCCAGCATCACCTGTAGCTTGCAATTGCTATGGGGCCTAAAATGTCCAGTAAACTACAGATTCCTCCTCCAATACGGCAGCACGATAGCACAAGTGGATAGCACTGTGGCTTCACAGCACCAAGTTCCCAGGTTTGATACCCCGCTGGGGCACTGTCTGTGTGAAGTCTGCGCATTCTCCCCGTGTCTGCGTGGGTTTCCTCCGGGTGCTCCGGTTTCCTCCCAAAGTCTAAAGACGTGCCGGTTAGATGGATTGGCCATGATAAATTGCCCTTAGTGACCAAAAAGGTTAGGAGGTGTTATTGGGTTCCAGGGATGGAGTGGAAGTGAGGGCTTACGTGGGTCGGTGCTTTCCTGATGGGCAGAATGGCCTCCTTCTGCACTGTATGTTCTATGTTCTATAATAAATCATGCCCAAGAAAACTGATACCAACTTGATCTCACATTTTTACAGGTCCTTTTTTTCCTGTTAATTAAATCTGTCAATCTGGCAAAAGTGAACCTAGTAATAAACATCACAGACTCGAGGCTGAATTAAAATTTTAGCTCTGCATCAAAGAGAAATTATTTTTATCAGAGTACACTTCAAATAGTGCATTTCTGCTTTAGATTAGACTGATAACTTAGAAAGACTGTTGTAGGTGAACTTGTGTAAAATAGAAGGCACTATGATTGACATGTTACTCTCCAGGTATCAGTGGTTGAATTATTCTAGCTTTCTGCAAGTGAAGTGAATGCATTAGTTTTATTAAAATGTTCACCCTCTAGGGCATCTTTGTCCATTATGCAGAGGATGAATCAAGATAATCTGATCATTTTGCAATGAAGTGGTGCTTCACATGAATTTTAGAAATCAGTCATTTCTGCATCTACCTTTCTCAGCTGGAGGTAAACTCTGTGGGATGTTGTAGCTAAGGCAACATTGCTCTCACAGTCATTCATGCTCAGTATACATATACAGCTGGATTATATATTGAAAAATACAGGGGGAAGAATCCAATAGTGCCTGTAAAAGGGGGCAAGAGGAGCGCAATATACAATTAACCCGCACTGTTGCTTCCAATGGGGAGTAGCACAATAATCTGCACAAACTTTTCATTTGCATGTTTTCTGCGTGTAGCAGGTGCCTCCATTCATGCAAGGTTAGCTCCATTTAAAGCTGGTCTGCACTATTTACAGTGAGCTTGCACTTATTAAAAGCATTCTGGCTGGAGCAGGTGTGAGAGCTGTTTGGGAAGAGTATCCGAAAGGGAAAAGCGTGAATTATGGTGCAATGGGGGAATGTGGGCAACTTGGTGGAGGTAGTGCAGAGGAAAGATGTAACCTATCCACAAGCGGCCCTCCAGACAAACTTTATGAAGGCACTGGGACCAGATAGCTGACAGTCAATGCAAGGAATCAAGTTCCAAGGACCTGGAAGTAGTGCAGCAAAAAGTTCAATAACCTCACGCAAGTGATCAAGGTCAGTGGATGTAACTTCAAATGACATTGCCCACCAGCTATAACACTAGCCTCAAATCCCCATCTCTTGCTAACCAATGATCTTTATTAATCATGGTTCATATCTGACACTAATAAAAACAAAAATGCTGGAATTATTCAGCAGGTTTGGCAGCATCTATGTAATGTTACGCTGACTTATCATTTCAGCTCATTAACTTTTAATCAGGACATTCTTGGCACTCTTTGTTCCATCATACCCTCACACATTTAGCACTTCACACCTATATCTCAGAGCGAGCACACGCTGGCAGCAATTCAGGCATGATAGGTACCTCACTCAACGCAATGCGTCGCATTCACTGATACAATTCCCTCTCTATTACAGAACACTTCATATGAAGTTACATCCATAAACGGAGGTAGCAGGAGCTGAGCAGCAGGACACTGCTGCACGTTCGTACCCTGAAGGAAAAGACAGCGGTCACCATCACTGGAGCAGCTAACGCTGATGCCATGGTCAATCACTGAGTCGAAACTATCAAACATGCAAGTATCCTTATACCTCATCCTTCTTTTCACGTCCCACTCACCCCATCATCCCATGATGTCTTCTGATTTTCAAGCTGCAGGTGGTATAAACATGTACGTTTTGCATTCACCTCTGCCCTCACTACAACATTATCCTTTTTCTTCTCATTCCATATACCTGAGAGCTGTAGCCTGCGTAAACAGAATTAATTAGTAAGTTGGTTGGAAGGGATCCTCTGGAGAAGATCATAAATAATAACATTCTGCACTCCATTCATACATATGTCCAAAACCAGGACATTAAACTTGAATGAAGATAATTACACCGGTTTGGGAAATTTGATTATAAGATTTGACAGGAGAAATGAAATGCTGAGCATTTGAATAAACACTTCAAAATTATCAACAAATATTTATTCCATTGAGAAATAAAATTTCTAAGTGATCCATCTGTGGCTAACTATCCAGATTAAGGAGAATATTGGGATCAAACAAAATAGTTTATCATTTTGAAATGTGAGCAAAATGGATAAAGAGGGAGAAAATGCAATGAAAGTAAACATCCGTCCCTTAGAGATTGAGATGAAAAATTCTAAAAGAAAACACTGTAACTCCTGCTGCCAATTTCAAAGGCCTCAGGAACAGTTGCACTTGCACACTGGCCCCACAGTGCTATTTCAGGACATGCGCAATTGTTCCTTACGTCTTTCTGGCTGGCGGCAGGATGGAATGTTTGTTTGATTTTTAGACAACTCGCAGTAGAATGTAACGTAAAGGGTTGGTAACTATTTTGTTCATAGCTAGCTGTGTGCCATGAGTGATGTCAGATCACATGCAAATGGAACCTGAGGGAAGAAGGTTCCAATAGCATCTTGCTTAAAGGCATGATTCAGCGACTGTATTGTGCCTGATATGGATCGGGGGGTGCCAGGTGAATAGTGGGAAAGGGCAAAATCGAGATTTACATCGGGCGTGAACCCAGCCTGCTCCTGATGGCGAGTTCTGGATCTCGCCCCAAAATGGTGAGACTATCATTAACCCTCACTTGCATTCATTTCAATCTCATCAACAAGACTGAAGTTGAAAGCAGCAGCCTCCTGGTAATTACACGACTCACCAGCGGGATGTCTCGTGGGCGTTGTTTAGTACTCCTTCTCAAAAGCAGTAACTTGGCACAATGGTTACTGAGGGGAAGTGAAGAGGTGAGTAGCCATTTTCATTGTCTGGCATCCAGCTCAAGAGCACCGGAGCTGCTGCCCCAGTGATCGGGAGAAGGGACGGACCCCTCAGGAGGGTTGGGCCTGGTCAGGGGGCTCGAGCATTCCAGTTCACCCTGGGCTGGGGAGATGAGCGGCTTTGCCTCTGTGAGGCATTCAAGCCATCTTTAAATAGGTGGAGACCCATAACAGGGGCAACCACAGCTGCAGCCTGCCTGTCCTACCAAACACTTCCAGCACAGAGCCCTGCTGCGGCTTCCATCCTGAAATTCACTTTCACTCCACTTGACTGTGAGCAGCCTCTAGCTTCACAGCTGAAGGCTATTTCAACTAACAAATTAGCCTTGTTAGTTGTGAGAGCACTTCATGCTCCTCAACTCTCAGATGCACACTTGAGGGCACACATTCAATGTCTCAGACGATGATGAGTGCACTGCATGTCCAGCAATCTTTGATGCCTGAACAGTGTGCCTGAACTCTAGGAGCGTCAGCACCATAGAGGTAGCTGCCAACAATCGAACACTAAAGAAAAGGGCTTCACCATTGAGGACCCTCCTGCGACCAAAGGGTAAGTGTGTGGATGAGGAGAGGAGAGCTGAGCACAGCCTCCCGAATGTTCCCGACAGAGGTCTGAGGTCTGGGGTCAAGGAGCTCCTTATATAGCCGGGGGTGAGTGTGCAGAGCTAGATTTGCCAGCACAACTGGCTCGCTGGATGGCGCTCTGAGAGAACATAGAACATAGAACAGTACAGCACAGAACAGGCCCTTCAGCCCTCAATGTTGTGCCGAGCCATGATCACCCTACTCAAACCCACGTATCCACCCTATACCCGTAACCCAACAACCCCCCCCCTTAACCTTACTTTTATTAGGACACTACGGGCAATTTAGCATGGCCAATCCACCTAACCCGCACATCTTTGGACTGTGGGAGGAAACCGGAGCACCCGGAGGAAACCCACGCACACAGGGGGAGGACGTGCAGACTCCACACAGACAGTGACCCAGCCGGGAATCGAACCTGGGACCCTGGAGCTGTGAAGCATTTATGCTAACCACCAGGCTACCCTGCTGCCCCTAAGGTGGGACAGTCATGGTAAGGGTGGGGAGGCTTGAGGGAGTTGAGTGTCCCGGGAAGGAAGCCTTAACCGATTGTCAGTCTCTCACTTCTCCAATTCCTTCTAGATATAACTATGTTTGCTGGAGTTGATCCCACGGAGGCTGCCCTCACATTGCTTGTGGCAGCCGAGAAGGCAGCAGTGATAACGCAGACCGGAGGCGGCACCCCATGTGCACACTCATGCCCCACACTCTGAAGACCCTGCTGCCCATCAGACTGAGGGGTGACCCAGAAGGAAAGGCCAAATATGGCCTACTAACATCGTTGGTCATTCAATGAGCTGCCGGACACCATGAGCCCCACAGAAGACTGTATCTCAGCAGCACCTGTGCTGTGCCCTCGCGGACATGATGCCTCGTGGGGGAGGAGGACACCTGCTCCCGGTGGCCATGAACGTACACCCATCGCCTTGCGAGCACCAGGGTGTCAGAGAGTGCCTCATATTAACAGGAAGGGGTTCCACTCACTGAATGTTCAGATACTGTGCGACCATCACCTCCAAATAATGCACGCGTGTGCCAATACCCTGGGAGCATGCATAACGGATACATCCTGGGATACTCAGAGATCCCCAGTATCTTCAAGGACCACCCTGGGATGGTGGGTTGGCCTGTGGGGACAAGGGATACCCACTGAGATCATGGCTGATGACCCTTGACACCAAGGTGGAGACTCGATATAATGAGGCCCATTTTGCCACCCATGTTGTCGTTAAATGGTGCATCGGCTGCTCAAGATGGGTTTCTGATGCCTTGACCGCTCATGTGGTGCCCTGCAGAACATCCCGTGGAATGTCTCCCACATTGTGGTGGTCTGTAGTGCCCTCCACAATCTAGCACAGGAGTGGGGTGACATGCTGGAGGAGGAGGATGGGGAGGGACATGCAGCCTCATCTGAGAAGGAGGATGAGCCCGAGGAGGAGCTGAAGAATGGTGGATAGGCGGCGGCAGGGGTCCAAGATGCCAGGAGGACCAGGCATCAGCTCAACAGCCCCCCCACCCATATTATCCAACCCCCAAAATCCCCCCTCCCCCATTTCCATCCCTCCCCCATCACCCCCTACCTGCCCCTTTTCCTCCCTACCACCTAATCATCCCATTTCCTCCGCATTACCCACCCCCTCAACATAATGGCCCCTCCTGAGCACCCTGTTCCTCCCTCCAAAGGTCTATTTAACATGATTCCAGGGTAATGGGCCTGTGTCGGCACTGTCAGAGATTACCATACAAGTCAGGAGATTGATGATAACTCTCTGTGAGGAAAGATCTGGAGCTCCTCTGGTTCTGCTAAAGACTGACTCTTGTCTTTCTGCTGACAGCGCGCTCCCACCCATCCTCTGAACAAGCTCTGCATCGGGGCCTTTTGGTGTTGGACCTCTGTGCCCGGGAGGTGGGGGGAGCAGTGGGCAACAGGGTCAGGGGTGTGGGCAGGTCTGCTGTGAAGATTAATGTGACCGAGTATCCACACGTATGAGGTGTGACATGTGTTAATAGTGAAAATTTCACCGTGACAGATGTCCGTTTCCCCTAGCTTCAGACAGTGACCCTCCCCCCCAACACAGTGCCTACTCAGTGCTCCTCACTCTTCTTGACCTTTCTTGGTCTAGTGTTATGTCTAGGAACATCCCCAGGCTGCACATCAGAGGTGGAGGCAGCCTGTTGCTTTCCACGCTCTGTGGGCTTTGATGCACTTTGCAGACAGTGCTTGACAGGCATTGAGCCGTAAGAGCCCCGGTCATCTTCTTGGTGTCACTGGCGTCGTCGTGCTATCGTACTCTGCCTGTTGCCCTTGAGATGTGCTGGTGTCAGGAAGGGGGATTTGGAAGGAATGTCATAGTCTCCTTGGTGGAAGGCCCCGGGTTGTCGTCCAGCACTTCCTTCTCCCTGTCAGTGCCCGTAGCCGCTGCGGGACTCCATGGGGTGGAGGGGCAGCTGGAGTGAGCTCAGGATGCCTTTGAGTCACCTGGCGCTGCCAGTCCTGGAGGCTTCCCATTGCCTGCACCATGGTGTCGAGGCCATATCCTCATTGTCACAGACTGAGCCATGCCTTGGACACCGCCACTTAAGATTCAGATGCTGTGCTCCAGTGTTTTCCCTGCGGTCGCTACCCCAGCAGCGTTGGCCCCAGTGCCACACATTGTCGGCACCACCTCCTGTGCACATAGCCTTCGGGACTTCTGCAATCCATCTTGCAGTCACTGACATCCCGACCTGAATATCATAGCTGTATCCATCATCTGCATCAGCTCTGGAAAAACCATGTCCAGTGGCTCAGCATCTGGCTGGGATCCAGCTGTTTGGACCTCGGACCGCTGTCTTCCTTGGATGTTCCTGTCTCCACCTGATGTGCATCAGCAACTGGTGTGGCCCCAAAGCCTATCCACCAATGTCACCCACCGAGCTGCTGTCTCTGCGCTGATGGATGGTGCGGATGACAGCCGTGGCACCTCGCCGGTGGACTCCTTAGGGCTCCCCTCCAAGCTGTTCTCTTGGATAGCAGGAGGAACGACTCCGGATGGCCCGGCCTCATCAGATGGTGATCCTTCGAGACAATGGACATGTTGTCAGTGAGAGGGAAGGATCATTTTGTCTGACAAGACCAACTGACTTGAGACAGGTCATCTGAGTGAAGGGGCAGTGGATCCTCACCTCTCTGGCGCAGGCCAATATCGCTTTCAGTGACTGCAACCCCACGATTCCCAGGGCGATTCCTCATATGGGGTGAGGACTTGAATCTCTAGGATTCTTACCCCCATCTTGACCCTGTCCTGTTTATTATGGGCTATCTTCTTGATGAATCAGGAGGGTCTATAGCAGGTGGCATGTGTGGGCACTGCACCTTGACATGAAGGGGTTGTGGGTGCCAGGGTGTTCAGCATGAAGATTAGAGGTGGGGAGGGTGTCAGCCAGTTGATTGGTTGGGACAGGAGGAGAGTGTGTTTTAGGAATTTGAGGGGTGGCAGGCATAACTGGGTCCAGGAAAGTGATGGTAACTTATCCATGCAGGTCCTTGGAGATCGTTGGTCTTCGTCCAAAATTGGATGGCGGTCCTCCCAATCATGCTGTCTGTACTAACAACCACTGCCTGCCAGGCGACATTGCTCACCCTGCTGCTGGTCCTCCAACCCCCTCAGTGGAACACGGTGCCCCGCCTCTCATCCACAGTGTCAGGAAGCCTTGTGAGGTCGGCATCCCCAAAGCGAGGAGCAGTTCTGCTCGCTGCCATGCTTCTGTGTAGACTAGGAGAGGTGAGGGTATGCTTAAAAGTGGCTCCCTCAGTTTGCAGCGAGCTGCTGAGGCACAAGTTGGGCGAATCAGACGGCGAATGAGCCAGCAATGTCGAGAATCTCGTGCTGGATTATTTTCGGCAGTATATACTGTTGGAAACGGGCCACGGTCTCGTCCATGTAACAGTCACGAAACTCCCTGTCAAACACGCCCAAAACCCAATTTTAACTTGAGCCCACTGAATCGTGCCCAAAGTATGTCTCTGTAAATAGTGTAAATAGTCAATAAATGCTTACTAATTTGCAATAGCATTGGTTTCCAGGGTTCCTCTATCAAAGGTACTCAGAACCCAGTTACGATATTAATACAGTGGCAGTGGTCTGTGAACCATTCACTATGGGTCTCAATAAATGCTGATAAAAGTGGGAAAGATGAAGTCCGTCAACCCGACAGAGCACATTAGTAAAATGTCTGCAACAGCCATCAGAGCAACTAATCAATACTGGACTCCCACACCAGCTGACTAGAAGTGCAGAGCTGTGGATAGGTCTTACCGCTAACTGAGTCCCTGGACCTTAGGTGGGCCTCGACCAAGCCTAGCACTGGAGACACTGATGCTGCTGATTCAGTCGATACGGGAGTGCCTCCAAACTCACTCAGAAACCAGATGAGGATCAGGGGAATATTCTCTTTGATATAATCTGTAGCTGTGCTAATGATATTTCAAGAAGAAGGGAGTTGATGAAGAAGCCATTAAATGTGAAGAAGTCATCAGAGCTGTTGGTCCCTGTCGCGTTAGGTACACTGGTATAACACTGGCTGCAACTGGATGCAGCTTAGAGTAAAAAGATACTCCAGACCTTGAAGTTAGTTCAATCAGGTTTATTGAACTAATAGCACAATTAGCACAGTTCTCTGTGAGTTCGACGCTCTGCTAACTTAAGCGTGGCTACTCTGTCTGACTGAACCAGACTAGCTCTTAGCCACGTGGTGGAGGTGTGAGATTGTAACAACACCCTTGACTGACTTTCTTGATATTCATCAGTGGAAAGAGGTGGAGTGTCAGTGTCTCGCGTCTTTTATAGTCAGATCCCACCCCTGAATGTCCTGCCTGCTTAATGGTCATGTCCTGTTCTTTGTGTTCATTAGCTTCTTGTCTGTGCCTGCCTATATATCATTATGTGTGTCTGCATATCATGACAGTTCCTACTTTAACTTGTGACATAATATTATAATAGACTGGGCAAATTCAACTGGTGCAACCAGGAAGCTGAAGAGAATATTGATTCATTTCTAATCAATCTGTATCGCTTAGCAGATAGCTGTAATTATGGTGCATTGAGAGAAGAGTACATCAGAGGTTGCTTCGCAGTGTGGATAATTGATGAAGCATTGTTAAACTTCTTACAATGCAGAAAAGACCTCACTTTGCCCAGTCAGCCAGGCGGGCTTAATGTCACAAACAAAAAGGCTACTCATCGAGGTGATAGGGAGCTTTCCTGGGCAGACTTCTGACTCGGTCTAATTCGTGAACCGTAAGTGTGCCTGCCAGCAAACCGTGCCAGTATTTAGCTGCTTCAGCCTGTACCATGGTTCCTTGTCTACATTTTGGCAGGATATACCTCATGGGCATGAAGCTTGTCCAAATATTGATGCAGAGTGCTGTTCCTGCCACTTTAAATTAGTATGCCCCAGCAACAGGAAAAAGCCATCTTCAAGCCAAAAATCTAAAGATTCCAATCTGCAAACATCCAAGAAATGATGAAACTGAAGACAGGATGTTTTCTTATTATCTGAAGCGTCAGGGCCACAAGAGGATTATTGCTGTGCAGATATATATATAGCAGATTTTATAGCAGAGCACTGGCAGAATCAGACAGAGTCAGCATGGATTTATAATACGTAAATAATGCTGGGCAAATCTACTGGGAATTTTTGAGAATGCGGCACAGTGGTTAGCACTGCTTTCGGCAAAGTCCCACATACGAGTTTGCGTGTAAAATTAAAGCACATGGGATTGAGTGTAGTGGATTGAAATGAGTAGAAAACTGGTTGGCAGAAAGGAAATAATGGATAGGAATAAACAGGTCTTTTTCCGAATGGCAGGCAGCGGGTGAATGGCAGGCAGGACCCACATGGCAGCACCCATGCCAGCCGCAATGGCCATGTGCCCTGGCCACTGAGGCCATCATCTACCCAACCCTCATGCGCCGAACTGTCTAACAGGTTCGTTGATTATGTTTGCCCCCACCCCTCCAGGACAAGGCCGCACACAACTGCTGGGGGCGGGAGACCACCAGACCTGCGACCCCTCACCATGCCCGAGCAGAGGGCACTGGATGTGATCGGCATGCCAGAGGAGAGGGAGGTCGCCAAGGCGGCAGTCGGCGGCACGCGACGAAGTGAGAGCCCCTGCCTAGTTGCGGATCCTCATGACACTTGTGTGCCACCCCCCCCCCCCCCCCCACCAAAGCCCCTCACCCCACCCTTCATCCCAGCCGTCACCACCTCACGCCTCACCGCAGTCCGGCCATCTTGTATCTCACAGGACCTGCCTGAGATGGGGCCGGCCCTTCCGGGGCTACCCGCCCCCAGCGAGTGCCAGAGCTAGTGCCCCCCGGACGGCAGAGAACCAATGGGGAGAGCAACCAGAACATAGGTCCTTTGCCCGAGACTCAGGAGACCCCGGAGTTCGTGTCAGAGGAGGACACTGACTTTCCGGCACTGCTGTCTCCAACACCCTCCACTATCTCAGAGACCATCACCTCGGCTGGGCACATTAGTGAAGAGGCTCCTGGGACACTGACTGGTGCGCACAACACAGTCATACAGCAGGTGGAGGTAGGAGCAGCCAAGGGGCTGGACGGTCGGCAGGTAGCCCAGCCCCAGGAACCAGCTGCCGCCCAGACGGGTCCCAGGCTCCTGGAGCATCCATTCCCAACCACAGTGGATATACAGGCCGAGACCCAGGGACTACAAGAGGGGATGAAGGCCAGTTTCCAGCACCTGCAGGGTTAGGTGGAGAAGTCCATCCGCGTGTAGGAGCAGGGGTTGGTGCCGGTCATGTGTGCCAACCAGGATGTGTCCATGATGGAGGCAATGGGGGCGACGGTGTCGTATATGGGTCAGCGTGTGCAAGGCCTGGGGCATTCTGTGCAGGCGGGGTCGGAGGCCAAGAACAGGGCTGCCCACTCACATGCAACCATATGCGAGAGCCAACTGAAGATTGCAGTGGCGGTCCTCAGCGTGGCCCAGTCACAGCGGGCCATTGCTGAGAGCATCGGCGGCAATGCCCAGATGCAGGTGGGCATGGCAGAGACACATAGGGAGGTGACCCAGCCCCAGAGGGACGTGGCCCAGTCCGAGTGGGACCTGGCCCACTCACTGGCTGGTGTGGCCCACGCCCTGAGAGACGTGGCCCACACCCTGAGAGACGTGGCCCACACCCTGCGGGACGCAGCCAACTCACTGGCTTATGTGGTGGCAAAGTCGCAGAGTGATTTGGTGTAGTCCCAGACAGAGATGGGCCACTCCCTGGCCACAAACGTTCAGACCCTTGTCGATACCAGAGCGGGCCTCCATGACTGGCAGCGTCAGGTGTCGGGGGGGGGGCCTTGGGGGATGGCTCTGTTCACACCCCTGCCCCATGGAACAGCCCTGGGGCCATCGGGCACCACGAGGGAGGAGGAGGAGCTAGGACTGTGCCCGGGGGGAAGTGCCGGAACAATGCAGCACCTCAGACACCACCCCCACCCCTTGTCCTTGGTGCATCTGGTGGGCAGCGGGCAGAACAGCCTTACAACTGAGCCTGCCTGCGACGAGATGAACTGGGAGCAGGCTCACAACTGCAGATCTTTATACTTCCGGTTAGTGGGAGGAGCCATGGGCAGAACCATGGGCGGAGCCAAGGGTGCAGCCCAGTACAAACTCCTCATCTTCCCCTATGGGCAGAGACGCACAACTCCTCAGATAGCGAGCTTACATAGACACAACACATACAATATAACACAGTGTGAATTACTAGGATTGTGATTCACCACATCCACCCCCTGTAAAAAAAATCAAGTCCGGCGGGGGTGATGGGTCTACAAATTGAGTCGGTCCGGCGGTCGAGTTGTCCTCTGAGATCGACGAAGCGCCAGGGTTGCAGCCTCTTCTGGTGGCTGGGTAGTGGCGGTCGGCGAGGGACGATGGCGGACTCCGTGGGTGATTCGGTCCGAGCTTCGTACCCGGCTGGTTCGATTGGTGACGGGGAGCGCCTGAAACCCATAGGCGCGGAGGCGCTGAGCACGGGCAGTGAACCTGCAGACATGGGGGCGCCGGGCATGGGGGGTTGGGTGGGGTGTAGTGTGAGGGGTACCTCAGCGGTAGTGGTGTTGGAGTTGGATCCTGCAGGCGCCAGGTCCCGGATGGAAACAGTGTCCTGACGGCCGTCAGGGTATTCGATGAACGCGTATTGGGGGTTCGAGTGGAGTAGGAGTACTCTCTCTATGAGTGGGTCAGTTTTGTGTGCCCGGACGTGCTTCCGAAGGAGAACCAGGCCCGGTGTCTTCAACCATGCTGGGAGCGAAACCCCCGTGGTAGTGCCCCTGGAAAAGACAAGTAGCCGCTCGTGAGGGGTCTGGTTGGTGGCTGTACATAGGAGGGACCTAATAGCGTGGAGCGCGTCGGGGAGGACCTCCTGCCAATGGGAGGTTGGGAGCTTCCTGGACCGGAGGGTCAGTAGGACGGTCTTCCAGACCGTCGTGTTCTCCCTCTCCACCTGCCCGTTCCCCCTGGGGTTGTAGCTGGTAGTCCTGCTCGAGCCGATTCCCTTGTCGAGCAGGTACTGATGCAGCTCGTCGCTCATAAAGGAAGAACCCCTGTCGCTGTGTACGTAGCTGGGGAAACCAAACAGGGTGAAGATGCTGTGCAGGGCCCTAATGACTGTGTGGGAGGTCATATCGGGGCACGGAATAGCAAAGGGGAAGCGGGAGAATTCATCTATGACGGTTAGGAAGTACACATTCCGATTGGTCGAGGGGAGTGGCCCTTTGAAATCGATGCGCAGGCGTTCAAAGGGCCGGGAGGCCTTTACCAGGTGGGCCCTGTCTGGTCTATAGAAGTGCAGTTTGCATTCCTCACAGATCAGGCAATCCCTGGTGATGGCTTTTACCTCCTCAGTGGAGAAAGGCAGATTTCAGGCTTTGACCTAGTGGGCGAGCCGGGTGACCCCCGGGAGGCAGAGGTCATTGTGGATAGCTTTCAGGCGGTCGTCTTGCACGCTGGTGCATGTGCCGCGGGACAGGGCATCTGGGGGCTCGTTGAGCTTCCCCGGTCGGTACATGATATCGTACTTGTAGGTGGAGAGTTCGATCCTCCACCGTAGGATCTTATCGTTTTTAATTTTGCCCCTTCGTGAGTTATCAAACATAAAGGCAACCGATCTTTGGTCGGTGATGTGGGTGAACCTCCTAACTGCGAGGTAGTGCCTCCAGTGACGTATCGCTTCCACGGTGGCTTGTGCTCCCTTTTCGACCGAGGAGTGTCGAAGTTCCGAAGCGGAGAGACTTCGGGAGAAAAAGGCGACTGGTCTCCCTGCCTGATTTAGTGTGGCTGCGAGAGCTACCTCTGAGGCGTCGCTCTCTAACTGAAAAGGGACGGATTCATCCAGCGCCCGCATGGCCGCTTTGGCGATGTCCTCCTTGATGCAGGTGAAGGCCTGGCGAGCCTCATCTGATAGAGGAAAGAGAGTGGCCTTAAATAGTGAGGGGGCTTTGTCCGTATACTGAGGGACCCACTGGGCATAATATGAGAAAAATCCCAGGCACCTTTTGAGGGCCCTGGGACAATGAGGGAGAGGGAGTTGTAAGAGGGGGCGCATACGGTCCGGGTCGGGGCCCAGGACTCTGTTTTCCACGACATAGCCGAGGATGGCTAGCGTGGTCGTGCGGAAAACGCATTTCTCTGTGTTATACGTGAGGTTGAGTTTCTGGGCAGTCTGGAGAAATCGATGGAGGTTAGCGTCGTGGGCCTGCTGATCATGGCCGCAGATGGTGACATTGTCCAAGTATGGAAACGTGGCCCACAGCCCGTACTGGTCCACCATTCGGTCCATTGCTCGTTGGAACACCGAGACCCCATTCGTGACGCCAAAGAGAACCCAGAGGAAGTGGAAGAGGCGGCCATCGGCCTCGAACGCCGTGTAGTGGCGGTCCTCCGGGCGGATTGGGAGCTGGTGGTATGCAGACTTCAGATCCACCGTGGAGAAAATGTGATCTGATTCACCATGTCTGCAATCCTGGGGAGGGGGTACGCATCGAGGAGCGTGAACCGATTAATGGTCTGGCTATATAGCACAGGGCTAAATCGCTGGCTTTGAAAGCAGACCAAGCAGGCCAGCAGCACGGTTCGATTGCTGTAACAGCCTCCCCGAACAGGCGCCGGAATGTGGCGACTAGGGGCTTTTCACAGTAACTTCATTTGAAGCCTACTTGTGACAATAAGAGATTTTCATTTCATTTCATATAGTCCACTACCAGTCGGAATTTTTCCCCGGTCTTGACAACCACCACCTGAGCACTCCAGGGGCTATTACTGGCCTCTATGATCCCCTCACGTAGAAGCCTATGGACCTTGGTTCTGATAAACACCCTGTCCTGCAGGCTGTATCGCCTGCTGCGAGTGGCTACGGGTTTGCAGTCCGGTGTGAGATTGGCAAAGAGTGGAGGGGGGTCGATTTTTAGCGTCGCTAGACTGCAGATAGTGAGTGGGGGCAGGGGCCCACCGAAGCTGTGTGTGAGGCTTTTGAGGTTGCACTAGAAGTCAAGTCCCAGTAAGAGTGGGGCGCAGAGTTTGGGGAGTACATATAGCTGGAAGTTCGAGTAGCTAGTGCCCTGAATCGTTAGGGTCGCATCGGTGCGTCCTTGGAGGTGAACAGAGTGTGAGGCCGAAGCGAGGGAGATCGTTTGCCGTGCAGGGAAGATAGGGAGCGAACATCGTCTTACCAGATCTGGGTGTATGTAGCTCTCGGTGCTCCCGGAGTCAAAGAGGCACGGTGTGTTGTACCCGTTGATATTAACGGTCATCATTGAGTTGCTGCGGTGTTTCTGACGCGACTGATCCAACGTTACCGCGCTGAGTTGCGGGTAGTCGGCGGCTCGATCAGCTGTGCTGGAGTGGCCCCGTGATGACTGTCCGCTGAGGTCGTAGTCTTTGAGGTGAGTTTCAGAGTTTGAGGAGGATGGATCCCAAGATGGATGCCCCCGTGGATCGCACGTGGCGGGCGGCGAGGAAGGTGGCGCCCATGATGGCGGCCCCCATAAGTCGCACGTGGCCGGCCGCGAGGAGGGGGGTTGCCAATGTGGCGGCCCCCATGAGTCGCACATGTCGGGTGGGGGCGGAGTCGGAGTACAGGCCACAGAATTTCGGGACCTGCGGGCCTGTGAGTTTTGGAAACGAGTGCTCTGGGCTGTGGGAGAGTTTGGAGAGGGGGATTTCTTCGCCAGGCAGACCCGGGCATAGTGTCCTTTGCGACCGCAGCTACTGCAGGTCGCGTTGCGGGCCGGGCAGTGCAGCCGTGGGTGCTGGGGCTGTGCGCAAAAATGGCACACTGGGACTGCGTAGTGAGTGGGTGGCCGCGCGGCGCAGGCCTGGGGCAGTCGCTGGTCGGGGGCCCAGGATGGGGTCGCTTGGTCTGCGGGGAATGAGGTGAGGCTGCGGAACGAGACCTCCATGGCGGTAGCCAATTCTACCAATTCTCTAAGTTCTGGGCCACTTTTTCGATTAACCGCTGGCGCACATAGTTCGACCTGAGCCCTGCCACGTACACATCATGGACAGCGAGCTCCATATGCTGTTCGGCTGATACAGCTTGGTAATTACAGCCCCAAGCTAAAGCTTTTAAATCACGCAGGAATTCATCCAACGACTCCGCAGGGCGCTGGCGGTGGGTCGTAAAAATGTGGCGCACATAGACCTCGTTGATAGGCCTCACGTACCTTCGATCTAGCATGGCTAGGACCGCCGTATATGAGGTAGTACTGTTAAGTTGAGTAGAGATACGGTGGCTCACCCTTGCGTGCAGTCGGCTGAGTTTCTGCTCCACTTTAGTTTCTGCTGTGCTTGATTCAGCCAGGTAGGCCTTGAAACATCTGAGCCAGTGGAGAAAGATTTCTCTTGCCTCTGCAGCCTGCGGGTCGAGTTCTAGTCGATCAGGTTTGAGGGCTGATTCCATAGTCGTTTTCTTCAAGTTTTCTAAGACTATTAAATTGATGTGACCATCAATTCACAAGACACGTGGTTGGAAGTGAACAGTGGTTTTAATAGCCTTACAACTGAGCCTGCCTGCGACGAGATGAACTGGCAGCAGGCTCACAACTGCAGATCTTTATACTTCTGGTTAGTGGGAGGAGCCATGGGGGGAACCATGGGCGGAGCCAAGGGTGGGGCCCAGTATAAACTCCTCATCTCCCCCTATGGGCAGAGCCGCGCAACTGCTCGTATTCCGAGCTTACATAGACACAACACATATAATATAACACAGTGTGAATTACTAGGATTGTGATTTACCGCAGGGGTGAGGGTGTTAGGTGGTGTGGGAGGTGAGGGTATGTGGTGTGGTGGTGTCTGTGCCCCTGGCCAGCGACCCCGCTCCCCCCTAGCCTGTGAAACTTGTGTCGATGAGGACATCCCGTGCGCTCGAGCCCTGCCAATAGTGTTGTGCAGCCTCCCGTGCCTGGCCTTGCCCCACGTCTTGCTCATTGTCCCCTCCCCCTCATCCTCCTCGTCTGACGAGGCCTGCCCTTCCTCCTCATCCTCCTCCAGCACATCGCCCCTCTGCTGGGCTATATTGTGGAGGATGCAGCGGGCCACCACGGGCCAGTCCAGAGCGGTCCAGGCATCTTAAGCACATCTTCAGGACTCCAAAGCACCTCTCGACGACACCCCTGGTCACTGTATGGGCATCATCATAGCAGCCGCAACGGGCAACCCCTTTTGCCCAGCAACCAGCACCGCAGCTGGGGGAGATGTCCCTCGAAAATGTCGGGGATCACCGATTCGCCAAGATGAAAGGGTCATATACACTGCCCGGGAATCTGGCGCAGATGTGCATGATCCGCATCTGATGGTCACAGACCACCTGAATGCTCATGGAGTGGTTGCCCTTCCTGTTGGTGAACATCGGCCTGTTATCCGCTCGCGGACTTAGGGCATCATGCACCCCATCGATGATTCCCTGGACCCGGGGCATCCCGGCGATGGCAGCGAACCCAGCTGCCCGTGCATCCTGGCCCGGGCTACAGGGTACTGGATGTACCGCTCCGCCTGGGCATACAGGGCATCAGTGATGGCACGGATGCACCTGTGTGCTGATGCCTGCGAGATGCTGGACAGGTCCCCGCTCGGCGACTGGAAGGACCTGCCGCGTAAAAGATCTGCGCGACCGCAACCTTGACGGCCACTGGTAGCGCGTGTCCTCCCACATACCAATGCAGTGCCAGGTGTGCCATCATGTGGCAGATGTGTCGCACAGTCTCCCTGCTCAACCGCAGTCTCCAACTGCATGCCCGGTCGGAGAGGTCTTCAAAGGACATGCGGTCGCTGTAAACGCGTGGCCTCTTCCAGTGCCTCCTTTGCACCTCCTCCTCCTCCTCCTCTGCCTGTTGGGTGTGCCCCTCCAGCCTGAGCAGCTGCCACCTGCCCCTCTGCAGCCCGCTTTTCTGCTGCAGCCTCTGCCTCCTGTCTGGGCGGCCCCCACTTTCCACCGCACATAAGGGGGAACCCTTCCGATGGGGCTTCCCAGAGAGTCTGCCCTTGGCAGTACCAATTTCGCATTGCCAGGGCAGTGCCTCCCCATGTCCCTCACCGCCATATGTACCTATGCTCCCCCACCATGATCATCATGACTGCTTTTCATCTTTGAAAATCAGTAGTGATTTGTGCTTGTGTGATGTCACGTCGACGGGGTGGGAAGGTACCTCGTGGGGGGACGTTACGGCGTTAAGCCGGTAAATATATGATAATGTATTACAATGTATGGAAATCAGGTTCATGCCCTTTCTGGAGGTCAACCTGATTACATCACCTGTGGGGCAGGGGCTGGAGAGGCAGATCCCAAACTCAGATCTCGCCGCCGCAAATCCCGTTTTTGGTCGCTCACGAGATTTAGCAGCCATTGCGGGATTTGGGGCTGTAATCAACAGGCTGGTAGACTGTAGCCAATATCTTTTTTTTACCTTTATGCACTTTAAAAATGTGTTAGTTGTTTTCTTCCAACCTTGAGATTGAATCCAATGTGACATCTCAATAACGTTATGACAATCGCACCTAAGCGTAAGTGCCCCATCCAGCAGCCGAAAATACCTTCATCTCGTGTTCAGATAAACTGATGTTGATTGCTTGCTGCTGACATTTAACACACTTCATGAATTCTTCCACCAAACTGCATGTATTCCAATCATACTTGAGGCAAATAGGCCGCCTCATTGCAGCGTAGCCATGTGTGGTGGGTCTGGTAATGCAATAGACACTGTTGGATGTCATACGTTCCAAATGCTTCCAATGCTGAGAAACTAAAAGACGTCCTTGATATCATTTCAACCACCGCGGGTGATAAAATTTCTTTTTTGTTTTTAACACAGTCCAATATTTATTTTTGATGCTCTGACAATCTCTTTTCTATATTTGCTGATCTCCCTGAACATGGCAAGTGGGTGGAATAAAGTCAATATTGATTGATAAATTTACCACAATAAAACAGTGACTGCAATTCAAAAGTTCCTCATTATCTGTAAAGCACTTTTGAGTCATCTGAGGATGGTGAAAAGCGATGCATGTACAAACGTAACTGTTATAACTTTAAGAACTGGCTCCACCTTATAAGAAATTTGTAAGAAACAACATTTTATTCCAACTATAAACAACTGTTTACAAAGTGCTTTAAAATGTTCTTTCATACTCCGCGCTAGGCTCCAACTGCTGGGACAAGTCCCAACACGTCCCAGTGAATTCCCAACTCCCATCCCTAATTGGACTAGCAGGTAACCTGACTCCTTCCTCAGAGAACATCCCTTAAAGGGGCTAGCTCCTACATTCGCCCCTTCCCCCTCCCTGTCCCTTTTTACACATTAGAATAATTAAATTACACATTTGCCAAAACAGAAATGATAATGAACATTTTTACAGCAGTCCATCAATAAAAGTCTGTTTGGTGATTTCTCTTTCTTGTAACACAACATAGCTCAAATGACAGGTTCTTCTATTGAGCTGGTTACTGTTGGCCTTATCTCACAAGGGTTCATTCCTTGCACCAACATTTCACCTTCCTCTGTTTACACTGTTTCCTGGAGGATAACTGTCACTTGCTGACCCAACAGTTCACTTCTTGGGCAACACCCAATGCTTCCTGCTGGCACAATTGGATCAGGCCGTAGCACTGCCTCTTGAGTCAGCTCCCGCCTAGGCAAGTGGTCCACGTGAATCTTTAAAATCTTATTCTATACTTTAACCTAGTAGGACACCGACCCTGTTCTGACAATTCCTAGAACACAAATTGGTCCATTATCGAAATTCTTCACACACACTGGATCCTCTTTCTCGAATACTCTTGCACTTTTAAATTATTCTTGGTTCCTCTGGCATGTCTCCACCTTCCCATCTAAATTTGGGAACACCAGGCTTAACCTGGCCTTCAACCGACAACCCATCAGCAGCTCAGCTGGAGAGACTCCAGCAGTGGTATGCGGGATGATCCTATATAATTGCAGGAATCTAGTCAACTTTGTGTTTAAAGATGCGGGTGGTTCTTCTTCAAGCCTACCTTGAAAGTCTGCCCTGCTCTCTCAGCCAGTCCATTGGACGAAGGATGATAAGACGCTGTTCAGATATGTTTTATTCCATTAGAATTGCTAAACTCTTGAAACTCGGCACTGGTAAAAACCATTCCAATTTCCGAATCAAGGACCTCTGGTACCTGTGGATTGTGAAACACTAGCGCAGCTTCTCAACTGTGGTGCAAGCAGTCGTGGATCTTATCTCAAATGCCTCCATCCACTTAGAATGAGCATTCACTAACAACAAAAACATTCTGCCCATAAACAGTCATATGCAGTCGACGTGGACCCCAATCCATGGTCGACCTGACCATTCCCATGAATGTAGCAGTGTTGCGACAGGTGACATCTGTTGAAATTGGTACTGCTCACAGTGCTTTACCGCTCTTTCAATTGCAGACTGCAGCATCGATGCCAGGCCACCACACGTAGCTTCTTGCTAGCATCTTCGTTTTAGACACGCCCATATGGGCACTATGTAACTATTCAAGTAAACCTCTTTTTGTGGTGCCTTCCAGGACAACTCTGGCATTTCTTTAATAATGCATATAGTGGAGCCTAAATTGTTGACATGTTTGGGAAGAACCACCCAGAATAATTAACCCATCCCAGAAAGGATTTGATTTCTAAGTTATTACTAGGGGTCAATGCCTCCTTGATTGCTTTCACCTTGTCCTCCATGGAGTGCAACCCTTGTGCATCCACCCAATAACTCAGGTAACCCACCTCATTAGCCTGGAAGGTGCACTTCTCTCTAGTTCTTCCTGGACTCGCCTTAATACTTCTTCCAAATACAAAAAGTGTTCTTATTCTGTAGGTCCTGTCATTAATACATAATCCAAGTACATGACAACACCTGGCAAGCCTTGCAGTAAACTCCATGTTTTTGGGAATATAGCACATGCTGATGAAACTCCAAAGGGCAAGAGTGTGCATTGGTACAACACCTCATGGGTGTTTTGGTCACATATTCTGTTGAGGCATCATCCAACTCCAGCTGCTGGTATGACTCATGTTTATCTTAGTGAACGTTTGACCTACAGACAGTTTCACATATAGTTCCTTGATTTTGGGGATGGTGTACTTGTCCAGCTTCGTGGCTTGGTTCACTGTCAGTTTGTAATTGCCACAGATGCAAATCATTTTGTCCGGTTTCACCACTGGCCCAATGGGTGTTCCCCATTCTACAAATCGTACTGGTTAAATGATGCCTAGGTTTTCCAGCCTTTTCATCAATGATTTGACCTTCTCCAATAATGCAGAAGGCACAGGTTCAGCCCTGAAAAACCTTAGGATGGGTTTTATTTTTCTCAGTTCTTCCTGGAAAACACCTTGGTACATGCTCTTGTGCTAAAAATCTCTAGCCAATTAAAATTTGATCTCCTGTAGCCAGTCACACCACATTAAGTTCAGTTTCTGACCAGGCACCACGACTAAAGGCAGACTGAGTGGATTGTTATTGATAGCTCACTGGGATTGTTGTTGTGTCTATTATATTTATGACCACCCCCATATATGTCATCAGCCTGGTCTCAGGGGTTGGACCCCTTCTTGAAGGTACCAGTAGGTTTGCTCCCCATCACGGTGGCTGAAGCCCCAAGTGTCCACTTCCATCCATACTGCTCTTCTGTTTACCACTAACTCCAATGTGATCGGGGCCACTTTGCCCACTTTTACATTATTGACAGGCATAACTTTCCTCAGTGCCTCAGGACCAACTTTCATACGGTATACTGGTGTTGTACTGTTCAATCTACAATGATAAGCAGGCTCTGCTTATCTTTGCACTTATGTTGCAAATGCCCTTTTATCCCACACCTGAGGCATTTAGCTTCCCTAAATCTGCATCCATCAGGAGGGTGAGTTTTTCCACATCTGTAACACTATTGGTTCCATCCTAGGCTGTGGGTTTAATCTTCCACACCTTTTGGCTCTTTCAGGTCCCATATTAATTTCCTTGCATGGACCAGTACCTTCACTCCTGGCATCACTGCTGCTTGCGGTTTCCCATCCTAATTCATTGACACACTGCTCAGAGTGCTTTCCACCGCCTGGGAGCCTTTCTCTTCACTCTCCATTGCTGAAGCAATCTCTAGCGCCTTTTTGAAATCTACTTCCAACTCTGCCAAACGCTTGTTTTTCATGGCGTTATGGGCCAGGGTTTAGAGAACCCCAAAGTGTATCATAGAGTTCACTTGACCCATGACTTTTACTAGATTGTGGTATGGGGAGCACACGGCCCACTCTACAGGTGTGGTACAGCAGAAATCGAAAAGTATTCTTTAAAGCAAAATAATGTTTATTCTATGAAGACTGAGACTGGTAATGGGCAGGAACGTCAGCGGGATTCCCTCTTCGCAGCGGGCTGGGTGAATGCACACAATCTGAGCTGATTCATTACGCATCAATGAGAAGCTTGACAAATTGCATGGTGGGTTGGGCAGTCCTTAAGAGGTGAGGTGAGGAGGGGTTTGAGGACTCCCTAAGAGTTAAGGGCATTGGAGGCATCCGGAGTGTTGCTCGTTATGCTCTCCTTAATTTGCTCTGTTTTAATTACGTTTGCTCAAGAGTCGCCAGGTATCTTTTCTATACCGCCACAAGGTTCAAAACCGAATACTGATCAAATACTCGATACACCAGTTAGTAAGTTTGAAATCAATGCACATTTATTTACACACACAGTCAATTATTACTCATGCACAAACTCTACTCATTAAACTACAACTACTACTAAAAGCCTATACTTAGCTTCGGGTGCCCACTCAGTCAGAGTTGTCCGGTTCTGAGGCTGCTGGCATTGAACTGGTATAGAATAGTAGCTAGGAGCGCCTATCTCATAGCGTGCGTTGAGTTTAGGCTTACTTGGCTGGTGCTTGGTGGGTCTCTCGTCGCTGAGAGCCAAGGCCAAGACGAAGGTGAAGAAGAAGAGAGCGATCTGTCTTTGGGGACTCCTCTTTATACCCCAAAGGGGCTTCACGCCCTTTTGGGCGGGCCTTGAACATTGCCCCAATTAATTGGACCATGTCCTAATCATTTGTATTAATTTCTCCAATAAAGGGGTCATTGCTTGATCACTGGGTGGGTCCTAGGTGACCATTGGCCTGCCTTTGTTTTAGTCTCCACTGGCGCCGGGGAGTCTGCCCTGGTACCGATTGCTCTTTTGTCCCCAGAAATAGCTCATTACCATGCTAATGGCTTGTTGTATCGATTTTGTCTGGGAGCTGCAAACTCCAATCCACAGGCAAACCTTGCACCTGCTTGTTTTCTTAGCACTGTCCAATTTTCCCTTTATTCTTTGCATGTGTCCATTTTGAAATCGGGACCTGGCTACCCCAGGTGGCTACAGGAGGCCACAGTGGGGAGTCCGAGGGGGGTCGAGAGATAGGAGCGGCGTCTAAAATGGCGCCCCTATCTCTCCCTGCGCTGACTAGCTCAGCTCATGTCAGTGCAGGAAATGAGGTACGTGCAGCCTCAGCGGGGCGTTCTTGACTGAGTCCAAAAAGAAGAGAAGAGTCCAGTTTGATAGCAAGGTCATTCTTGGCACTGCAGGCTCCGAGAAACACCCTGCTATACGCGCCCAAAACGGGACTCTTTTTTTGGGTGGTAAATCACGGCCCATTTCATTAACACTGATAAAAGGATACTGTTAGGGCAAAATTTTACCATCCTGTCACAGCGGAAGCCGGAAAGTGCAGCGAGTCGTTCAAAAGTCCATTGATTTTAGCAAGACCGAATAATCCAGAAGGCAGAATAGGCTGTAAAATTCCACTCTGAGGCCAGGATTTTCTGTTCCAGATCATGGCAGGCTGGTTGAGCAAGGGAGCGGAAAATATTGTGAGAAATGCAAATTTTACATCAGCGTTAACACGTGAACCAATTGTCCCCTCCCCCAGTCAGTGACTGGGCGTGTTCACCTTTCGGAATGTCATTTGAATATATTAGCATATAATTATCCAGGCCCGATGTCTGAATCATCCCCAAACAATCAACTCCCACCCCACCCCAATCCATACAACATAACAGGAAAACAAATAGCACAAATAATGTCAATAATAATAATCTTTATTAGTGTCACAAGTAGGCTTACATTAACACTACAATGAAGTTACTGTGAAAAGCCCCTAGTCGCCACACTCCGCCGCCTGTTTGGGTGCACAGAGGGAGAATTCAGAATGTCCAATTCACCTAACAAGCACATCTTTCTGGATTTGTGAGAGGAAACTGGAGTACCCGGAGGAATCCCACGCAGACACGGGGAGAACGTGCAGGCTCCAACTGTCTCAGGATAACAATGGATGCTTCCCAATTACAGTCGGTCAGCATGTTATATACTCAGTCATACACGGTAGCATTGTGGATAGCACAATTGCTTCACAGCTCCAGGGTCCCAGGTTCGATTCCGGCTTGGGTCACTGTCTGTGCGGAGTCTGCACATCCCCCCCGTGTCTGCGTGGGTTTCCTCCGGGTGCTCCGGTTTCCTCCCACAGTCCAAAGATGTGCAGGTTAGGTGGATTGGCCATAGTGTCCAAAATTGCCCTTAGTGTTGGGTGGGGTTACTGCGTTATGGGGATAATGTGGAGGTGTTGACCTTGGGTAGGGTGCTCTTTCCAACAGCCGGTGCAGACTCGATGGGCCGAATGGCCTCCTTCTGCACTGTAAATTCTATGATACTGCATGAAAAAGGATGCCACAGATGATGAACTGTCAGCAGAGTGAAACAATCACAGAAAAGTGGGGTTCCTGGAAGTGATTTTGAGCCAAGAATTTGTGTGTGTATGTATCCCCCTTTTACTTTGTGAGTGATACAATTTAAAAACTAATGCAGCAGACAAACTTTAGTTCTAAACAGATATAGATTAGTTAGTTACAAAGCTATTGCAGAGAGACCTGGTTAAAAGTGATAAAGTTATTAAGTAAATATATATATATAGAATCATAGAATGGACGGCATAGTGGCAGGATAGTTAGCACTGCTGCCTCACAGCACTAGGGACCCGGGTTCAATTCCGGCCTTAGGTCACTGTCTGTGTGGAGTTTGCACATTCTCCCTGTGTCTGCGTGGTTTTCCTCCAGGTGGTCAGGTGATAAAGTTACTAAGTAAAAATATATATAGAATTATAGAACGGGTGGCATAGTGGCACAATGGTTAGCACTACTGCCTCACAGCAGTAGGGACTCTGATTCTAGAATCATAGAATAGAATTCCTTCAGTGCAGAAAGAGGCCATTCTGTCCATCGAGTCTGCACTGACCCTCTGAAAAAGAACCCTACTTAGGCCCACTCCCTTGCCCTATTCCTGTAAACCCACCCAACCGCTGGAAACTAAGGGGCAATTTAACATGGCTAATCTACCTAAGCTGCACGTTTTTGGGCTGTGGGAGGAAACCGGAGCACCTGGAGAAAACCCATGCAGACTTGGGGAGAATGTGCAAACTCCACACAGTCACCCAAGACCGCAATTGAACCCGGGCCCCTGGCGCTATGAGGCAGCAGTGCGAGGCAAAGATCAATTGCAGAAAAAGATTTAAAACATACTTAAAGATGCGATTTCAAATCAGTGTCTGTGAGATATTTTTGCCGGCCCCTTGCTTGAATTCCTTCTTTCCAAAGTGAAGGGTTCAAACTTGAGGTTTGGTTTAGTGGCTGCGATGGCTTCTGGAGTTGAAGAGTTGGTGTTTTCAGATGGACTAAGCAAACAGAACAAAACAAAGGAATGGGTTCAGGCTCCTGGCTTCACTTTTACAGCACTGCAGGTTGTGGCTCATGGTAGCTTAACTTAGCACAGCAGTCCAATTGCTGTTTCTAGACACTTTCCTTGGTCTCTCCCTGTTGAGAAGCAGTTTCTGTTTCAAGGTGTCTCTCTCATGTTGTTCAAGATGGTTCTCCCTATAGGCAGTGTTCAGTGTTTCATTATTGCAAGAAATCCAAAGTTGGCTGCTCCCAAACTGACAAATCACGCTTCCATTGAAACAGCCAAGTGCTAAAGGTGCCACATTATCTGTCCGTACATCCATTTTACGAACAAAGTCTTCATTCCTTTTTTATAGAAAGCATGTACCTTTTAAACAGTTGTCCTTAAAAGTCATATCATATCATAACTACATATTAATTTTTTAACAGATTTAGAGTACCCAATTATTTTTTTCCAATTAAGGGGCAATTTAGCGTGGCCAATCCACCTACACTGCGCATATTTTGTGTTGTAGGGTGAGACCCATGCAGATACGGGAAGAATGTGATAACTTCACATTCATGATATCCCCAGCTCTACTGGGAAATGGAAAAAATAGAAATATACATATTTTCATTTTTTCCCGAATTACATTGAAGAAACAAAGAAAGATAAATGCACACATTCTGTCCACACAGACAGATGGCTGATGCAGAACAGTTTCCTACCTGCATTTTCCACTGAGATTTTTTTAATCTGGGATTTTTTTCTTGCTCTTTCGGGTTTTTATAACAGTCTGCATTGCCTTTAACTTTGGAGCTTCCCTGGACTTGCTGTATGTGTGTAGCCTTTTCATGATTGATGCTTTCAAAGAATGTGCCAGACAAATCTAGAGCTAATCAAGGGCTGCCTCTTCACCTGAACGCGTTTTGTGTTCACTTCCCAAACTTACATCTTTGAAATTCCCCCTTTGAGTGGAGTGAGTGAGCAAGTTAGCAATGGCCACGTTCTCTGCCAATAATTCAAGCCTTCTTTGGTCAAATTCTATTTTTCAATTTGATTTGGATTTGATTTATTGTCATGTGTACCGAGGTGCAGTGAAAAGTATTGTTCTACATTCAGTCCGGACTGTTCGTTCCATACATGAAAAACATAGGACGTACATTAAATGTGCAATATAAATACATAGACATGGACATCGGGTGCCACTCAGTAGAGAAGATTGTGGAGAGATCAGTTCAGTCCATCAGAGGATTATTCAGGAGTCTGGTAACAGCGGTCTTTGCTGATACAAGAATGTCATTAATATGCTTTTTATTTCCAAGTGAGAATGTTTTATATTTGTCCCTGGTTTGGTCTTTGAACAGTTTAAAATGTTTCTGTTTCTCCTAATTCCACTCATATATGATCTTATTTAATTCTTTTTGAGGTAGGTTGACAGCTTCTGTGTTTTGAGTTTTTGTTTTTCTCTCTAATACGCTTGCGATGAATTTGCCAGTCCCCCAGCTGCGTGTTTCTCAGCAGCGCACCTTTCGCTGGCAGGGGGATTCTATTATCCAGCTGCTTGTGAATGGGATTTCCCATTGAAACCACCCCCACACCACCAGGAAAACAGTGAACAGGGGTACACTGGCCGTGAGAAAAGAAAATCCCAACTGCTGGAGAACTCCGGCCTGAGTTGACCGCTCAATTTACAAATAGTAGGCTCGATTCAGCCAAATGGGAATAAAGTCCCATAGTGAGCGTGTTTAACCGCGTGTTTCCCGGTGCTGTGAGTGCCGAGAACCACATGGAAACTCACATTGTGTAAGGGGTATCAGCATGGAACACCCAGCCCAGGCCGCACATAACCCTTTTTGTACACTGGGGAGCTCCGTTCGCTGGAAGTCCCCAGTGTAGAGAGAGATCGGGAATCGATTTTGAAATAGCGCTCTGATCTCTGAGGAACAATCCCCAACTCCCCTCACCCCGACTGCACTCCACCCTTGGCCAATCGCATGCAGCAGAAAAATGCCAGATGGCACCACCAACCTGGCACCACCCGTGCCATTTCCAGCCAGGCAGTGCCAGGGTGCCAGGCTGGCACTGCAAGCGTGCCCCCAGCAGTGCCAAGGCACCATCCTTCCCAAAGGGTATGCAGCTGGGAGCCTCTGATCCTCTGGGAGACCCCCATGAGAACCATTCCATCTGGTCCTATTTGTGGGGAGCAGTATTGAACAGCGCTCACCAGAGGTGTCAGAGGCAAAGGGGATGAATCCCAAAGCCTCTGGTATCTTGGGAATCTGCACACTAGAGTGAGACTAGCAGTCTCGCTCTAATATACAGATTTGCCAAAAAGTGATCCCACCCATTGTGGGTGGGATTTACATCACAACGTCACACAAGATCGTGTTGGATCTCGCGAGGCATTGTGAGCTGGGTAGATCCCGGCAGCGGGGTCTCCAGGCTTTTATCGGCATGGTGTGCCCTGTTTTTCAGGCGCAGCGTGGCAATCAGATAGCGCCGTGTCATCAAAATCTTGGTTTGAACTGAATTCAGTGTCTCCTAGTTTTGCAGATACATTCTGTGATTCCACTTTAATGGGTACAGCTGCTCCTTGTCCTACACAACATAGGCAGGTCTATTTAATTCAG
Source organism: Scyliorhinus canicula (assembly GCF_902713615.1). Taxonomy (NCBI): domain Eukaryota; kingdom Metazoa; phylum Chordata; class Chondrichthyes; order Carcharhiniformes; family Scyliorhinidae; genus Scyliorhinus; species Scyliorhinus canicula. The sequence goes on from NC_052149.1 coordinate 168,204,106, forward strand.
GGTTGGATGTTATTAACTCTTTATCCACTGTGTGATCTCAATTTTTTCTGTGGTGAATTTTAACTTGGGACTTTTGAAGATTGCTTTTTCGCCTCTTTCCACTCATAGGGTTTGGCTTCTGGCCTTTTCACTGCCAGATGTCTTGCCCCAGGCTCTTCAACTAAGTGTGGCATCTCCCTCACTGCCTCTTTACCTATTTATACATTTTCTTGGTCCCTGTTTAATTCTTTGGACTCTGGCCTTGCCATTTCAACCTTTCTAGGTTGTTTCACCAATTTGTCTGCAACTTTACAGATTCCTGCTCCTGAAATTGATCGATGGGCTCAGCCTCTCTCGACTGTTTCGGAGTTTCGTGCATGAACATCTTCCAGCCTGCGAGGTCATTTCCTCCCAGAAAGTCGGCCCCTTGCATACGGGAAAGCGTACCAAGCTGGTAATCAGCTCACTCTTCAAGTGAATTTCCACCAATATTACCTCAACCCCATTTCCAGTTAGATCTTTGACCATCACACTGTAAACAACCAGTGTCCCAGAGTATGTTAATCTCCTTTCTTGGTTCATTACACACAAAATCCTGATAGGTTTCTGTGCCTTCCTTTTATTTTCATTCAGATGCTAGGCCAGTATTTGTTGCCCATCTCTAATTGCCCTTGAGAAGGTTGTGGTGAGCTGCCTTCTTGAACTGCTGCAGTCCACGTAGTATAGGTACACCCACTGTGCTATAGGGAGGGACTTCCAGGATTTTGACCCAGCGACGGCGAAAGAATGGCAATATGTTTTCAAGTGAAGATGGTGAGTGACTTGGAGGGGAACGTCCAAGTTATGGTGTTCACATGTGTCTACTGCCCTAATCCTTCAAAAAGATAGTGGTCACGGACTACTATCTTTGGTTGAGGGAGTGAATGTTTATGGAAGAGTTGCCAATCAAGTGGGCTGCTTTGTCCTGGATGGTGTCGAGCTTCTTGAGTGCTATTTTAGCTGTACTATTCCAGGCAAGTGGATTCCTGTGATTCATTCTCATTCCTGACTTGTGCCTTGTAGGTGGTGGACAGACTCTGGGGAGTCAGGAGGTGAGTTACTCGCCACAGGGTTACTAGCCTCTGTCTAAATATTTCCCACGGTCTGTGTCTGTTAGCTTTGACAAAGAATCATCAAACTCGAAACGTTCGCTCTTTTCTGTCCCGACAGATGCTGCCAGACTTGCTGAGATTTTCCAGCATTTTCTCTTTGGTTTCAGATTCCAGCATCCGCAGTAATTTGCTTTTATCCAGTGTTTAACTCACTGCCACCTATCTTCCAGGAATGCCTACCCTGAAGAAGTACTGCTCTTCTCTCCGACAGGATTTCCGTATGTCCCTCCCCCACTATCCACCTTCACTGCTTTCCATTTCTCTCTTAGTGTTGGACAAGGTATATACCAAGACTCGCTTCCACAGCCATATTTCCTTCCTCAGTGACTGTCTTCGTCTCCGACTTACCCCATGGATAGTTCAACTTAAATTCCGCCCTGCATGTAACCTCCAGGATTACAGGTACCTCCAGGATATACAACATTCCTCCAACTGCTGCTCTCGCCGCATCCTGAAAGCCACAATCAGTGCCATGCGGCGCCACATGAAGACACTCAGCGTCTCTCTCCAGCAGCACCGTCTTACTCTCTCTCAAAGCTGTCCCTGTCCCCAGTTTCATTTCATCCTTCGCATAATGCGACACTTTAACAAGAATCTTTTCCTCTTTCTTACAGATGTTAAGGAATGCAAGCTTCAACAACTCATCAACACCACAGCCCATCCTAGTCCTTCCACCAGTCCCAATCCCTCGTACTCCATTTCTCCCACTATCAACACCACTGCCCATCCTAGGCCCTCCACCAGTCCCAATCCCTCGTACCCCATTTCTCCCAATATCAACACCACAGCCCATCCTAGTCCTTCCACCAGTCCCAATCCCTCGTACTCCATTTCTCCCAATATCAACACCACAGCCCATCCTAGTCCTTCCACCAGTCCCAATCCCTTGTACCCCATTTCTCCCAATATCAACACCACTGCCCATCCTAGTCCTTCCACCAGTCCCAATCCCTCGTACCCCATTTCTCCCAATATCAACACCACTGCCCATCCTAGGCCCTCCACCAGTCCCAATCCCTCGTACCCCATTTCTCCCAATATCAACACCACTGCCCATCCTAGGCCCTCCACCAGTCCCAATCCCTCGTACCCCATTTCTCCCAATATCAACACCACTGCCCATCCTAGTCCTTCCACCAGTCCCAATCCCTCGTACCCCATTTCTCCCAATATCAACACCACTGCCCATCCTAGGCCCTCCACCAGTCCCAATCCCTCGTACCCCATTTCTCCCAATATCAACACCACTGCCCATCCTAGTCCTTCCACCAGTCCCAATCCCTCGTACCCCATTTCTCCCAATATCAACACCACTGCCCATCCTAGGCCCTCCACCAGTCCCAATCCCTCGTACCCCATTTCTCCCAATATCAACACCACTGCCCATCCTAGTCCTTCCACCAGTCCCAATCCCTCGTACCCCATTTCTCCCAGCCCCAGCCCTTGCCACTTGTTCACCATAGCCTCCGACCTTCCCCTCTCTGAGGCTGAGCGTGCTGTTCTCAGCAAAGGACTCGGCTTTGTACTCTTACGCTCCCACCTCACTGTATTCTGGGCTCAACATGATGTTGAACACTTCTTTTGTCCCCTTCGTCTCCGTTCCCACTTCTGAGGGCAAGAATCCTCCCCCTGTTCCACTGATCCTTTCATGTGGCTCCAACATTCTGCCCCCAGCCGGGACAATCACCTGCCCTTGATCTTTTCATTGAGAACTGTCCACGGGACAGTGGCCCTCTTAATTCTTCTGCCCCCCTCACCCATTCCAACCTCTCTCCTTCCGAACTTTCTGCTCTTCACTCCGTCAGGTCTAACCCCGATTTTGTCATCAAACCTGCCGACAAAGTGGGTGCTGTTGTCATCTGGTGCACTGACCTCTACCTCGCAGGGGCTGAGCGCCAACTCTCAGATACTTCCTCTTATCTCCCCCTGGACCATGACCAGACCACTGAACTTCAAGCCATTATCTCCAACATCGTTAACGACCTCATTTCCTCCGGATGCCTTACCCCTATGCCTTCCAACCTCATAGTCTCCCAACCCCGGACAGCCTGCTTTTACCTATTTCTCAAAATCCACAAAAAGGACTGTCCTGGCAGGCTGATGGTATCAGTATGCTCCTGTCCCACCAAACTTATTTCCTCTTATCTTGACTCCATCCTCCATCCTCACTCCTCCCAACCTACATCCGGGATTCCTCTGATGCAGTGCGTCATATTGACTTCTTCCAGTTCGCGGGCCATAACCACACTCTATTCACCATGGATGTGCAATCTCTCTACACCTCCATTCCACACCAGGATGTTTGAGAGCTCTTCGCTTCTTTCTCGAAAAGAGGCCCGGACAATTCCCATCCACCTCCACTCTCCTCCGCCTGGCTAAACTCGTTCTATCTCTCAACAACTTCTCCTTCAACTCATCCCACTTTCTCCAAATCAATGGTACAGCAATGGGTACCCACATAGGTGCTCGCTACGCTTGCCTTTTTATGGGATATGTGGAACATTCCTTGTTCCAGGCCTACCCGTGTCCCCTCCAACACCTTTACTGATACATTGATGATTATTTTGGTGCTGCTTCATGCTCCCATCCGGACCTGGAAAAATTCATCAACTTTGCTTCCGGTTTCCACCCCTCCAACACTTTCACCTGGTCCATCTCAGTCACTTCCCTTCCCTTCCTTGATCTTTCTGTCTCCATTTACGGCAATAGACTATCCACTAATATCGACTACAAGCCCACTGACTCCCACAGCTATGTGGACTGCAGCTCTTCACACCCTACACCCTGTAAGGACTCCATCCCTTTTTCTCAACTCCTTCGCCTCCATCGCATTTGCTCCAATTATGTCACTTTCCAAAATGGTGCTTCGAAAATGTGTTCCTTCTTCCTCAACCATGATTTCCTACTTACAGTTGTTGACAGGGCCCTCAACAGTGTGCGGTCCATCTCCTACCACCTCCCCTCCCTCCCAGAACAAGGATAGAGTCCTCCTCATTCTCACATTTCATCCCACCAGCCTCTGTATGCAAACAATAATCCTCCATAATTTTTGCCAACTCCAGCGTGATGCCACCACCAAACACATCTTCCCTTCACTCCCTCTGTCAGCATTCCGCAGAGACCGTTTCCTCCGAGATAATCTAGTCCACTCCACCACCATACCCAGTACCTCTCCCATCACACATGGCACCTTGCAATGCAATCGCAGAAGGTGTAACACCTGCTCCTTTACCTCTTCTATGCTTAACATCCCAGGCCCAAAACACTCATTCCAGGTTAAGCAGCATTTCACTTGTATCTCTCCCAATCTGGTCTACTACATTCGCTGCTCCCAATGTGGTCTCCTCTCATTCGGAGAGACCAAACACAGACTGGGTGATGGCTTTGCTGAGCATTTTGGGTCTGTGCGCATTCAGGAGCTTGACCTTCCTGTTGCTTGCCATTTTAACAAAAGACCCTGCCCCATGCCCACATGTCTCACCCTGGCCTGCTGCAATGGTCCAGTGAAGCTCAACGCAACCTGGAGGAACAGCGTCTTATCTTCCGGTTTGGCACGCTATAGCTTTCTGTTCTCAACACTGAATTCAACAACTTCAGATGATTAACTCTACCCCACCTCGACCCATTTGTTTTCATCCCATTTAATTTTAATTGTCTTTTACCGTTTCTTTCTTTCTTGTCTTTCTTAATATATATTAAACCCCCCCCCATCTTCTCCACCTTTCCTTTGCCCTTTCTCCTCTTTGCTTCACCCTTCCCCCTCCCCCCACATCTACAGTTCATCCTCTGATGTTAGTTTCCTTGCTGTTTGGCCTTTCACATCTTTTGTTCTCTCTGGGGCTGCCATTAGAACTCTTTCTCCTTGGTTTCTGTGGCCATTAGCACCTGGTTTCCCTGGGTTTCTGTGGCTATGACTCAACTTTCATTCTCACTCCACAGTATAAATATTTCCCACTTTCTCTATCTGTTAGCTTTGACAAAGAGTCATCGGACTCAAAGCATTAGCTCTTTTCTCTCCCTACAGTTGCTGCCAGGCATGCTGAGATTTTCCAGCATTTTCTCTTTCGTTACTAGCCTCTGACCTGCTCTTGTAGCCACAGTATTTATTTGGCTAGTCCAGTTCAGTTTCTGGTCAATGGAAACTCCCAGGATGTTGATAGCGGGAATTTAGTGATGTCAATGGCATTGAACGTCAAGGGGCAATGGTTTGATTCTCTCTTGTTGGTGATAGTCATTGCCTGGCACTTATTTGGCACGAATTTTACTTGCATTTGCATGAACAGTTACGTTTTTCGTGAACCACGAATACTGCCGGTGCCTTGCTTCGCATGCCAGCAGTGTTTTTGTCTGGGGCCCAGTTTTCCACAATTTAATCAGGGCCTGCAGCTAGCTCCGCCTTCTAATTTATTTATTTTCATGGTTGGGGAAGGCTTTTGCCATTTTTCCACATTCTCTATTCCCTTTGGATCTATTTCCTTACCCTCAGTCTCCCTCTTGTCATTAACCTGCTGATGCAAACCATTTGACCCATGCCTGCTGTGATTCAGAGGCCTGTGAATCAACTCATAACCCTCGGCCTCCTTGGCAACTGTCCTTGCTGAGGTAACATTTTGTTCTGCAAGATCCACTTTAATATTTAATAGGGACAAATTTGAACACCTCAAACAGCACCAAATTTATTATTCTAAAATGTATGCTTTATCTTTAACGTGCGCACCCATTTGTTAAACGCAATCTGCTTTGACGCTTCCAAACACCAGGGGTTGGATTCTCCACCGTCGAGATGCTCCATTTTGCCGGATGCCCAGGAGTTTCCTGACGACATGGGGCTGCCCACAATAGGAAACCCGCCAGTGTGCTGAACTAGAGATATGGCGCAGTGGGATGGAGAATCCAGCCCCAGATATGTTTGTGTAGGCTTTTCATAGTAATTTTAGAATTGCTGCTAAGTCTCTGCATGAGTTCATAGGCACACAGGATTGAATCCTTAGTCCATTTGTAATCAGCATTCATTTCAAGGGCCAGTGCGGAGAAGATCTCTTGGGCTTTCCTGTTAGCTGATCATGGATCATCAAGATCCACGCTTCCTGGGGACAAATTGGGAGTTTAGAGCTTCAAGGTCTGTTTTGGAGTTGTAGAAGTTTTGGTTGCCATCAGCCAGAGTGAGATTTCCCCCAGCAGCTTCAAGCTGCCTTTGGCATTTGTCTCTCTGTGTCTGCAGCTCCAATTCCAATTTCTAAAGCTATAAATTCCATCCTTTCCTCTCCCTCTCTTTCTCTTTTTCTTGAAGTTCTAGCTCCATTTCTTCAGCTAGTCCTTTGTCCTTTCGTTTTGGGCTTTAAACTCAGTTCACCATTCAGCTTCCCCAACTCCAAATGGGGAGATGGTGGTCGAGTGGGAATGTTGTGAGACTAGTAATCCAAACACCTAAGCTAATGCCCTGGGGACATGAGTATAAATCCGACCAAGGCAGCTGGTAAAAATTGAATTCAGTTAATAAATCTGGAATATAAAGCTAGTGATAATTATGGTGACCATGACAACTATCATCAATTGTTGCAAAAACCCATCTGGTTCATTAATGTCCTTTAGGGAAGGTAATCTGCCATCCTTACCTCCTACATGTGACTCCAGACCCACAGCAATGTGGGGGTTAACTCTTAACTGCCCTCTGAAATGGCCCAACAAGACAATCAGTCAGGGCAATTATGGATGGGGATGGCTGGCCTCACCAGAGACACCCACATCACATGAAAGAGTTTTTACAAAACCTTTATTTGGGCTAAGGTATCCCAGTCGGATTCCCAATCAGCTTCTACTGCCTGTTCTGGCTCTGGATTGAGTTTCAAAATGCTCAGTCAGCTTTTCATGAATTCTGTCTATTTGTCTTATGAGGCGTTCTGTGTCGATGTATGCTAACCTCCTGACCATTAAACTCCTGGCATCAAAAGTTCCCATCTCAATGTATAGTTAATACTTATAAACAAAGCTTGTTGCTGTACTTTCTGGTTTTAGTTTCAAAACAATTTGGAGTTCTGTATTTTCCTTTTACTTTCAATTTCTTGCAATTCAAGATTTGGCACTTTTCAAAATGAATTAAATCCCGCTTTTTCGTACAAATCTGGCTTTGGCTTGTTTTGCAATGGGTACAAACCCGGACAAGAGACCCTGGGCTGGATTCTCTGATTCTGGGGCTATGTCCCCATGCCGGTTTGTGAACGGTGGTAAAAGTGGCGCAAAACGGCCACCGATTCTCCGTTTTGCTGGGGGCTAGCAGGACGGCAGCGTAGAGCACCAGGCTCTAGCTGCCAATACACCCTGGAGAATTGCCGGGTCCATGGCCACACATGCACACAGCGTCGGCCTACAGCGGGCGCACTGTGCTACATGGCGGCAGCTGCCCACGGACCCGGTCCAGGAATTAGTCCCCCCTTTCAGTCGGCTCGCGCGCCCTGGACCACTCTCCACACAGTGCCCCAGCCCCGAAAAGTGTCCCTCCCTGCCCCGCGGATCGGCTCTCCCCCAACTGTGGCGAAGTTGGACTGAGTCTGCAGCTGCCACGCTGAGTTCCCGGCGGGTGAGACCACACGTGTCCCACGTCGTCGGGAACTCGGATTCTCCGGCCGGTCGCCAAACGCGATTTCAGCGTCAGCGACCAAAGAATCCAAATCCCTAATTGTCACGATCACGTAAAAGGCATTTCCTTGACGTTGTCTGTAAGATCAGAATTCGTGCATGTATCCTCCTTTTACTTTGTGAGACATTTTTTTTTAAATCCAGCTTTAGTCTTAAACAAGATAAAGGTTAGTTGTCATAATAATAATCTTTATTGTTATATGTAAGCTTACATTAACACTGCAAAGAAGTTACTAAGAAAAGCCCCTAGTCGCCACATTCCGGCGCCTGTTCGGGTACAAAGTGGGAGAATTCAGAGTGTCCAAACTACCTAACAGCACGTTTTGTGGGACTTGTGGGAAGAAACCGGAGCACCCAGAGGAACCCACGCAGACACAGGGAGAACGTGCAGACTCTGCACAGACAGTGACCCAAGCCAGGAGTCGAACCTGGGACTCTGGTGCTGTGAAGCAACGGTGCTAGCTCGTTTAGTTCAAAACTATGCATTTGAAGTGATACAAGTTATTAAGTAAAAATGAGGTACAAATGTTCAAAGCAGATAAAGATTTAAAAACTTGAAGATAATATTTCAAGTTGCTTGAATCCCTTCTTTCCAAAGTGAAGGGGTTGAAACAGTTAAAATGTTTAAAATGTTTGGTTTAACGGTTGCAATGGCCTCTGTAGTTGACGAGTTAGTGTTTGCCTTTACAGGTGGACTCACCAAGCAGAACAGGACCTGGCAGTGACTGAAGTCTCCTGTTTTCACTTTTCCAGCACTGCAGGCTGTGGCTCTTGGGAGCCTGATTGAGCACAGCAGTCCAATTGCTATTTGTGGAAACTGTCCTTGATCTCTTCCCGTTGAGAAGCAGTTTCTGTTTCAAGTTGTCTCTCATGATGCTCAGTATGGTTCTCCCTTTACACAGTTTCCAGCCTTTTCTTATGGTAAGAAACCGAAAGATGGCTTCTCCTAAACTGACAAACCATGGTTCCATATTACATTTGGCCATTGAAATGGCAGGGGCGATTTAACAAAGATGTTTCTAAGTGTGGTAGCGAGCTGGAATTGCAGCGAGCTTCCCAACCCTTGGCCTAGCGAGGCAGTCACCACTATAAATGTTACTCGGTCCATTTAATGAGGCCCCACGGGCTTCTTGCCGCAAATCATGGCTCCGCCGGCCGGTTTGCTGGGACAACCCTCACCAGACGCCTGCCAACAAAGATGAGTAACGCTTAAAATGATCTGCACAGCCAAGCCCACTCAACGCACAGTCATCCCACCGAGACGGCCAGTCCCATGATTCAGGGATGTTGACCTGGGCAGACTACTGGAAGCGGTGGAGGTCAGAAGGGTACCCTGGTCCCCCGAGGGTCAGCCACAGAGCAGCCACTGCATCTGGGAGGAAATGGCAATGGCAGTCAGCTCAGGGGACGTTGCCAGGAGGACCTGCAAAGTCAACAATCTCCACCGGGCTGCTTGGGTTCGATGACACCAGACCATCCAACCACGCACACCCCCACCCCCACCCCCGCACTTATTCTCCCCCTTCATATTCCACATCCCCCCGTAATCCCCAACAATCCCCATACCCCGACCCTCCATGCCCCCCCCCATCGCCCCCCTTATGGCCCAGCTCCCTCTGCCAACCCCTGAGACCCCCTCCCCCCACGAGGAACCACGCACGTGGCTAACGGTGCCCCTTATACTGTGGTGGTGGCAGTCACCTTCCCACCCCAGTGAACAGATTGGCCCGCCTCTCCTCCACAACTTCCAGCAGGGTCTCGAGCTCTGCATCCACAAACCGGGTGCCGCTCTCTGTGCTGCCATCTTTCTGGCTGGGATGAGTGTGTCTGGGGAGTGGAGTGCTGATATGCAACTGCAGCTTGTCAGCCTCTCGAGTGGCAATCCAAACTCCAGAGAATCGGGCACCGTTTTGCATTGGAATCAATCGAGTAGCATGTGGTGCTGGGGCTGGCCCATGAACAGATCATGAATTTCTCAAGGACTGGTGCCAATTTAGTCTCTGTAAAAGTCCATCGATTCAGTCCCAATGTCAACACGTAGTTTCTGCCCTGCGTGTTTTCAAGAAGGAGTTAGATGTAGCTCTTGGGGCGAAGGGATAAAAGGATATGGGGGTCAAAGGCAGGATCAGGCTATAGAGTTTGATGATCAGCCTGGATCATAATGAATGGTGAAGCAGGCTCAAAGGGTCGAATAGCCTCCTTCTGCTCCTATTTTTTATGTTTCAATATTACTTGGGATAAACAGTCCAACAAAGTTTGGAACCAACACAGAAAAGGTGCCAAGTTGTCTGTGCATACTTTCTGTTTCTGAAAAAAGGCTTTATGAAAGTTTTTGTTCGCAAATATGTGCTTCCATGGACAGAATCTATAATATCATAACTATACATTCATGGCAATAGCCTGATTGCTAATATCTGCCAATATATTAGTAACTACACGTGAAGTCATTGCAAGATGTACCTGCCATTGACTGTGGTCATTTGTTTGTATTAAGAGGGCTTCAGGGAGCTAGATGCAAAGCATGGTCTTCTGTTGTAGGGACAGTTCTTGTTATATGCAACATCGATCTGTCAAATGTGATGAGATTGCAGAAGCAGTCAACTCCAATGTCAATCAGCTTTACCTACTTCCAGGCATATTGCAATGCTCACCCACAAGTATGCTGCTATGAAGGAGCCAAAAGGGCCATCTTCCTCGCAACCACTTTATGCAAAACCAGTTCAGCAGCCATCAAAGAGGGGCAAGGTGATTTGCTGCCATGCTGCTGTCATTTTCCAATGGTTTAGTGCCCAACAGTGTGGCACTTTACATTGTTGTCTGTTACTATCTTCACCATCTCCCACACATCCATTCACTTCCACTACCAGTACCCACAGCCCCCATACACACACCAACCCCTCAGCGTTGTAAAGGTCTGCCTACCAGTTGAAATTAATTTTGAGTCCTTCCAAGGCTGGAAGAATTTTTGTCCCATTGTTCTGCATTTTCTTTTAATTATCCATGTCCTTTCAAATTTTGCATTCATTCCATTTCCACTCTCTCTTACTACACTCATCAAAACCGATCCTGGAACTGTGAATAATTATGCCTCCAGGAGATTAAGGATTCTCGGCACATTACTATTCTGGCAAGATTTGCATCAACATTTAAACAATCAGAATTTTAAGATTTTACATTACGAAAGGAGGCAACTGGCCATTCACATCTGTCAGGTCTCTCGAAAGACTATTGACGGTTCCATTCTCCTACCCTCACCCAGAATTATTTTTCCAAATACTTATCCTCTTTTCTTTGAAGAACTATGACAGGTTCTACTTCCACCACTTTTCCTGGTATGCCATTCCATCCCCTGACAAACCTCTATGAAAACAAAAACTTATTGTCCTCTTACCTTCCTTCTTATTTGTTTTTTTTTTTATAAATTTAGAGTACCCAATTAATTTTTTCTAATTAAGGGGCAATTTAGCGTGTTCAATCCACCTACCTTGCACATCTTTGGGTTGTGGGGGTGAAACCCACGCGAACACGGGGAGAATGTGCAAACTCCACACGGGCAGTGACCCAGAGCCGGGATCGAACCTGGGACCTCAGCGCCGTGAGACTGCAGTGCTAACCTACTGAGCCACCGTGCTGCCCTGTTCCTTCTTATTTGTTGATGATAAATTGAGATCACATCACGGAAAAAGTATTGTACAGGTACTTCATTAGCTGGCAAAGCATTTTGGGACGCGCCAAGTTTGTATAAGTGTTGCATAAACCATCTTCCTTCAATGAGCACAAGACTGACTCGTGGACATAGCCTTCCCCAATTTACCTCGTACAGTCTCTTCATACAGGCCTCCATAATTGTGAACAGTGCCAATGGATTACCTCTTAATCTGTCCTCTGCTAATGAAAGGAGCCCAAGTTCCTCCAAATTCTTTGCATCACCAGGTTGAATTTTGTCGACAACATCTCTGATTTTAACATCTTTTTTAAAGCAAAGTGCCCAAAATTGAACTTAATAGCCTGAATTTTATCCTCGGAGCGTGCCTGAAGGCGGTGTAAGCAAGAGTGTCTATGAAACCCTCTCCCGCCCGAGATCACATTGTTAACGTGTTATTATATTGGATGGTCAATTAAGGTCCACCCAGCATGCAATGCACCTGTTGGTTGAGGGCGAGAAGCATCAGGCATGGGGACCTTATTGGATGCAGCTCCCTCAGGCTGCCAAAAGTTTTGGAGGGTTGGATTGGATTTGTTTGTTGTCACGTGTACCGAGTTACAGTGAAAAGTATTTGTCTGCGAGCAGCTCAACAGATCATTAAGTATGTGAAAAGAAAAGGAAATAAAAGAAAATACATAATATGGTAACACAGGGTACACAATGTAACTAGATAACACAGGCAACGGTGAAGCACACAGGGATATAGTGTTAATCAGGTCAGTCCATAAGAGGGTGATTTAGGAGTCTGGTAACAGCGGGGAAGAAGCAGTTTTTGAGTCCGTTCGTGCGTGTTCTCAGACTTCTGTATCTCCTACCCAATGGAAGAAGTTGGAAGAGTGAGTAAGCCGGGTGGGAGGGGTCTTTGATTATGCTGCCTGCTTTTCCCAGGCAGCGGGAGGTGTAGATAGAGTCAATGGATGGGAGGTAGGTTTGTGTGATGGACTGGGCTGTGTTCACGGCTCTCTGAAGTTTCTTGCAGTCCTGGGCCGAGCATTTGCCATACCAAGCTGTGATGCAGCCAGATAGGATGCTTTCTATGGTGCATCTGTAAAGGTTGGTAAGAGTTAATGTGAACATGCTGAATTTCCTTAGTTTCCTGAGGAAGTATAGGCGCTGTTGTGCTTTCTTGGTGGTAGCATCGACGTGGGGGGACCAGGACAGAATTTTGGAGATGTGCAACCCTAGGAATTTGAAACTGCTAACCATCTCCACCTCGGCCCGTTGATGCTGACAGGGGTGTGTACAATACATGGCTTCCTGAAGTCAATGACCAGCTCTTTAGTTTTGCTGGAATTGAGGGAGAGATTGTTGTCATTGCACCACTCCACTCGGTTCTCTATCTTCCTCCTGTATTCTGACTCGTTGTTATTCGAGATCTGGCCCACTATGGTCGTATCATCAGCAAACTTGTAGATGGAGTTGGAATCAAATTTTGCCACGCAGTCGTGTGTGTACAGGGAGTAGAGTAGGGGGCTAAGTACGCAGTCTTGCGGGGCCCCAGTATTGAGGACTATTGTGGAGGAGGTGGTCTGTGGGTCAGAAAGTCCAGGATCCAGTTGCAGAGTGAGGAGCCAAGGCCTACGTTTTGGAGCTTTGATATTAGCTTGGCTGGGATTATGGTGTTGAAGGTGGAGATGTAGTCAATAAATAGGAGTCTGATGTCGGAGTCTTTGTTGTTGAGATGCTCTCGGGATTAGTGTAGGGCCAGAGAAATGGCGTCTGCTGTGGACCTGTTGCAGCAGTATGTGAATTGCAGTGGATCAAGGCATTCTGGGAGTATGGAGGTTATGCACTTCATGACCAACTTTTCGAAGGATTTCATTACGACTGAAGTCAGGGCCACCGGACGGTAGTCATTGAGGCATGTTGCCTGGTTCTTTTTTGGCACAGGTATGATGGTGGTCTTCCTGAAGCAGGTGGGGACCTCGGAGTGGAGTAGGGACAGGTTAAAGATGTCCGCGAACACCTCTGCCAGCTGGTCCGCACCGGCTCTGAGTGCACGACCAGGGATCCCGTCCGGGCCCATCGCCTTCCTAGGGTTCACTTTCAGGAATGTCGATCTGACTTCGGAAGCTGTGATGGTGGGTACGGGTGGGTTATGGGCTGCTGGGGCACTCGACAGCGGATTGTCGAATCGAGCATAGAATGCATTGAGTTCATCGGGCAGGGTGCGCTGCTGCCGGAGATACTGCTCAGTTTTGCTTTGTAGCCCGTTATGTTGTTTAGTCCTTGCCACAACCGTCGAGAGTCTGTCTGTGAATCTAGCTTGGTTTGATATTCTCTGTTGGCATCTCGGATGGCTTTGCGGTGGTCGTACCTAGATTTCTTGTATAGGTCAGGGTCGTCTGACTTGAACGCCTCAGACCTGTCCTTCAGTAGAGAGTCAATATCGCGATTGAGCCATGGTTTCCAGTTGGGGAACAAACGTACTGCTTTCTTTGGCATGCAATCGTCCACACATTTGCTGATGAAGTCTGGGATGGTGGTGGCATACACATTTAAATTGGTCGCTGAGTTCTTAAATATGGACCAGTCCACTGCCTCTCAGCAGTCATGTAGGAGCTCTTCTGTTTCCTCGGACCAGCACTGCACAAACTTCTGAGCTGGATTCTTCCGCTTGAGTTTCTGCTTGTATGTCGGGAGAAGGAGCACTGGCTTATGGTCTGATTTCCCAAAGTGAGGTTGGGGAATGGAACGGTAGGCGCCCTTGATTTTTGAGTAGCAGTGGTCATGAGTGTTGTCGCCCATTTGTGGGACAGGAGATGTGCTGGTGGAATTTTGGCAGTACACTCTTGAATTTGGCCTTGTTGAAGTCTCCAGCCACGATGAACAAGGCCTCAGGCTGTTCTGTTTCGTGTTTGTTTAAAACTATGTACAGTTCATCCAGCGCCTTCCTCACGTCTGCCTGGGTTGGGATGTAGACCGCTGTGATAATGGCTGAAGTGAACTCACGTGGAAGATAGTATGGGCGGCACTTCACAGTCAGGTATTCCAGGTCCAGGGTGCAGTAGGTCATCAGGGTCGCTACATCCAAGCACCAGGAGGAGTTGATGAGGAGGCAAACTCCTCCACCTGAGGCTGGGAATGCTGTGTGGTTTAGGAATAATACCCTTACTGCTGTTCAGCAATGTCAATTGTGCCAGGAGGCCATGGAAGGCAAGTTGGTGGGCTAAGCATGCCCCCACCCCCATTTCTCAGATAAGTGCCTGTCTATGTACTGCGGGAGGTCATTGCCTAGCAACATCCTGATGCTCGATGATGACCAGATAAGGCTGCTGCACCTAGACTGAGGTAGCAGCCAGGGTCTGTGGGCAGGGTGCTGTGCACAACAACTGGCTGTAGTGCCGTAATAGGTTCAACAATCTTCTGGAGCCGCCATCGGTAATTTCAGAGATGACATGGACCTGTGCAGGCAGGTGTAGTCGGGTACCCATTCCCCTGTGCACTCAGGTGTCTGAGTATGTTTTCCAACTAGCACTAGAGCCTGCCTTGCCAAAGCTGGATTGTCAGCACTTTATGCCACAGTACATTGGATGGGGGAGGTCTGCCACAGTGAAATGGCCCACTTATTGCCACCTGTGGGCAGGGGGCATCTGGAATGGACTTCAAGGAAGTTGGACCTCTTATAAGCATTTCTATTGACCTTAGTTAGGAGAAGACAAGTCACAATACTGCAGAGCACCACCAAACCTGTAGGGGAGACCCAAGCTAGTTGTCCTCACTAGGAGCAAGAGTGATGTCTTGGGTTGGATTGCTCATGGCCAGCTCACTGCTCCAGTCCTGATGTGTAAAGTAAAAATGGGAAAATATGTCATTTGAAACATGGAAGTCTGGCAAAACGTGACCTGAGGGTACATGAGAAAATGTAGGAAAAAATCCCACGAAAGGTTAACAGCAGCAGCAAAAGAAGGTTTTGAAATGCAGATAGCCTTTATCAAACAGGCGTTAAGAAAACAGCTTCTAACAGCTGTAAAACTGATGCATGTCTTTCAAGTTAAAGCAGATTGAACTTTTAGTTACATGAAGGGAAACAATATATCACACCTTCTTTGAAGTTAATTATTTTAGTAAGCAGTTATTAAAGAATTGCCAGGATCTTCAGTTGAATTGGGTGACAAATGTTTAGGTGTGAAATCCTGCTGACACCAGTTGAATATGGGAAGCCAGAGACGACGTGTCCACGAGAGCACAAGTTAACCCCAAATCGGGGTCAGAGTAATTAACTTCAAAGAAGGTGCAAAATATTGTTCCCCTCCATGTAACTAAAAGTTCAATCTGCTTTAACTTGAAAGACATGCATCAGTTTTCCGACACATCAAATAGCGCTAAGGGCACTATTTGGTAATAAAGCAACTTTAGAAGTGACAGGAACCAGATGTAACACCCCTCTAGGATCAAAGCACTTTTGAATATTACAAGGGAAAAAATGTAATCAGAGTTCGATGAACTAAAGTCATGGTCAACATGAATGCATAGTCGTGTTGGAAGTAATTAAGATTAAAGGTACATTGAACAGTCAGGAGCAAAACAAAGTTACTTTACAATAATGTCATATAAACTTAATAACTGCTAGAAGGGAAATATAAACCCTAAATCGATAACAGCCAGCACAGTCAGTTCTGATTACTGTACTCGATCATGGGAAGGTTAGAACACAGAAACCAAACAGAACGAATCCATCAGGAGAAAACCAAAAGATAAAGAAGAGAGATTGTCAAGGTAGACCTGAAGGTCTTTTCAACCAACCAGGAGAATCCAGAAGCAAGATCTTTTTACTTTTCTGTAAAAACAGTGATTTTATCTTTTAAAAGAAAAAATATAATAATAAAATAACTTAAAGTTTTAACCTGAAACAGTGGTTATTACAAAGTCTACTTTACTTACTTAGCAATGCGGGACCCAGGATCGATGCCACTAAGTGGTAAGTAGATGAAACCTTCTATGAAGATATGGGTTATACCGAGGGATAACCTGAAAAGAAAATTAACCGAATAGCACCCACCTAAATCTGCAGAGAATCCCTGTTCACCATTTAGAATGTCTTATTGACCCTTTTTGGTACAGGGGGAATTCTAAGAATAATAGTGAGTTTTTTGCTTCAGATGAGACACGGTTATAGATGAGAGTAATTGTGTAGGTCCCGGATGTGTGTGCCGCAGGTCCCTCTTATCAGAGAGTGTGTGAGCTGTTGCAGCCAGGATGCCCATTGAAGCTCCAATGCCAATGTCACCAGGCAGCATCTCTGCTTTGCCTCAGCAGGCCAACTAGAATGTATAGTATTGATGATTATTTAATTCAGTAATACTGTGCCTTCTTTCTTCAGAGAGGCCAACCACACCATCTGCAAGTGACCCACGAACACCCGTCAGGCCCTGAGGAGGACATCGCTTTTGCTCCCATGTCACGCTGTACTTAAGTACCAGGCCTGCTCCTCCATTCATTTAACCGTGGCTGATCATCAAATTCAGTACATGCTGATCTTATGGTAAGTCGCATACACATTGGGTGGCACAGTGGCGCATTGGCTAGCATTGCTGTCTATGGCGCTGAGGACCCCGGTTCAATTCTGACCCCGGGTCACTGTCCATGTGGAGTTTGCACATTCTCCCTGTGTCGGCATGGGTTTCACCCCCAAAACCCAAAGATGTGCCGGGTAGGTGGACTGACCACGCTAAATTGCCCCTTAATTGAAAAAAAATAATTGCGTATTCTAAATTTATTTTAAAAAAATAAGGCGCATACACATGTTTCTCAATTGAATTGGATGCATGACTGCTGTTGTATCACTCCGCTGCCTCAGATCTTGGGTGGTGAGTGGGCTGATCAGCCACCTGGGATAGTGCTAGTCACTCAGTAGCCATACATCCAAACTTTCAGGAGCCGCAAATAGCCTTGGTAGCTGGGAGTGCCGCAAGATGTATGAATCGTATGAACTTCCTGGATAACGGGCACAGGCCGTTAAATCTGTGTCTTATGGACACAGACAATCTGCCCATTCATCAAGTGGTAACCTTTCCTGTTGATGAAAGCTCCCGGCTCTCCTGCTGGTGCCTTAATGGCCACGTGGGCTGGTTTAGCTCACTGGGCTAAATCGCTGGTTTTTAAAGCAGACCAAGCAGGCCAGCAGCACGGTTTGATTCCCGTACCAGCCTCCCCGGACAGGTGCCGGAATGTGGCGACTAGGGGTTTTTCACAGTAACTTCATTGAAGCCTACTCGTGACAATAAGCAATTTTCTATTTCTATTTCTATTTTCTATGTATTCAGTTGATAGCACCCTGGATCTGAGGGAATCCAATCTTCACCTCGTGCTCTCTCCGCTTGGCTGCCCTCATCTGCCCGGTGGTTTAGAGAAGGCAGTGGCGTAGTGGTATTGCCACTGGATTAGTAATCCGGAGACCCAAGAAAAGATCCAGGGGCCTGGGTTCAAATCCCCCAACAACAGATGGTGAAATTTGAAGTAACTAATATGCTGACCAATTGACGTAAAAAAACCCATCTGGTTCTCTAATGTCCTTCTGGGAGGGAAATCTGCCATCTGGTCAGGCCTACATGTGAGTCCAGATCCACAGCAATGTGGTTGCTTCTCAAATGGAGGCCCACATCCCCTGAATGAATTTTAAAGAATTATGAAAGCAAAAGCTTGTCTGAAGATGGAATTAGTCACTCGATTGACACAACAGTGTGCAGCTAATTGAGAGACACCACACAGATACCCCACTGAGCCCTGAATTGAACCAAAGGCATATAAGTTGAGGGCCACTGTGACTTTCAATGCCACCAGCATGGAGGTAATTTCGGGGCCTATCATGTCACAATTTGCTGTCAGTGTATCCCCAGCCTCCTGCGACACTGGACCTCAGACATTTGCAGGCAGTTAGTATGCTGTCTCTATAGCCAGCCGCTGGGTAGTGGCATCTTCAGCTTCCCACCTTGGCCTCCCTGGTGGCCCTGCACCAACTGAGCCCGTGCCTCTCATCTTGCAGCTATCTGCCTGGGACACTACCTCTGCTCACCTGGCTTCCTCTCCCTCCTGTTCCTCTCTTTCTCTTCAAAGCAGCTCCCACCAGCAGAGTGCACTATCCCCATTAAGTCAGGTGTAGAAGTCCAGTGCCTTGAAAATGATGGAACACTCTCCTCAAATCCTAAGAAAAACCGTCCAGGGAAGTCATGGAATGCTGAAAGCTATGCCTCAAACGCTGGACAATAACAAGGAAACTCAAGCTAAACTCTGCACTCACACAGCTACGCACTCTATCACAGAGAAACTGCCGCTGCTCTACAGGACTTTTATCCTGTCCTTGGATGAGGAAATGCCAAAAAGCTAATGGGCGCTCACCCATTTTCCCTGTGAGACAAGCTAAAAATGGCACGGTCATCATAAAACCGCTCTTGATTGGACTTTCAATGGCCTTATTTGGTCTTTTAATTGTTGGCAGGTCATGCATCCAATTGGCGCACATGCCCGCTGACCTTGAAATCATATGCATGTATGATGACATTGAGAAATGCACTCGACATCTCCTCACGAGATTTTAAGCACTTTGGATTCGGGCGCCGCCTGGCCCAAACAGGTAAAATGCTGGCCAATATTCTAAAACAAAAGTCTTAACAAATTGCTTGCATTACCTCTTTGCCTTTATGTTCCCTCCCATCATTTACAAAACATTCCACACAGCTAGCTGAGAATTAAAAATTTATGAATGCAATGGACAAATTGCTATAACATCCATATTGCATTTTAAAAGCAAAACATTCTTTAAATGACAGCTTTAAAAGATTGTAACTCATAATATGGCAGATTCAATACATGTTAAATGATTAAACTGACAGCTAAATAAGGATTGAGCTCTGGCGGGAACACCATGTAACAGGCAAGCATTTTCTCTCATGCAAATAAACTGACAAGACCTTTTCTTGACTCACAGAGGTGTGCTTCCACTGTCTTTCAACAGTGTACCATCTGTACCACCAAGGGAGAGGTTTATGGTCTAGACTAGCTCATCTGAATTAGTGAGTGAATAAAAATGATGGCAAGGGGCAGTCAGATAGATTTTTAAAAATCTATGATCTGCCCTGGCTTAATGGTAGCACTCATGCCTGAATCAATTGGGTGGATGTCCAAACATTGTACAGAACTTGAGCATAAAGGATGTAATCCTATGCACTTACATTCTGATATAGGCTCCATATTTAGGTCAGCAATCTGCGACCTTCAACTGGCAGACATTCTGGGTGAATTTTCCAGGGGCCAGCCAATTAAAAGGATACATCTGTGATTCATATCCACTTAGGAAAGTCAGGTGGGGGGGAGAAATCCAAAGCCCACTTGAGGTAGCAGCATTTAACGGAGCAGTGACAGCACACACAGAAAAGCAGTAGAACTGTGTGTTTTGGACAGCAAAGCTGCGTGAAAAATGAGGAGGAAGACGGATGCTAGAAGGGAAGGACAGTTACTTAATTTACTTGACAGTCACTTGAGGTGATGCTGGAATGTGAGGGAATGGAGGAATGCTCTCATAGAACCATGAAGCACAGAAAGATACCCTTTGGCCCATCATGCCTGTGGCGGCCATCAAGCATCTAGTTATTCTGATCCCATTTTCCAGCACTTGGTCCGTAGCCTTGTATGCTTTGCAGAGAGTGAGTGGAGGAGGCCAGCCATGCAGCTGTACAACACAGGCTTGGTTTGAGGTCATGGAAGAGGTGAATAGTGAGAGTGTGACGCAGAGCACGAGGAGCTGGTGCTGGAAACAATTTAGTGACTTCTTGAGTCTGGAAATATGAGCGTTCCACAATGACCAGAAACATCATAAGTAGGTTAAAATATGGAAGTGGTATCAAATTGTAAGTTCTCAAGACAGCGCGGAGACTGTTAAGCAAAGATGCTTAATCAATGTGGAGTCCTTTGTTTGCAGGAAGGATGAGGATGTCGTGTAAGTGCTGGAGCAGTGGTGGGTTTAACAGCCCTTGACATGATGGGTACCCTCCCCTCAATATGTTGTTCAACATCAAAAAGCATTATAGGCACCCCGATTTTCATTCTCTGTCAGAGGCCCAGCGCAGAATCATGAACGACTGGCGACCACCAAGTAGATTATCTGATGAACAGTTTATTAAAGTAAGTAGCTATTTACAGACAGTGCGATAAAGGCTACTGTACTCCATGATTTAAGACAGCTAACTTCTAAGGAAAACCTGCTGTCATGTGAGAGTACCTTTATGGGTGTTTATCAGATAGCTGTAGTGGATGTACCTTTAAGAAATGGGTGTTTATCGGATGGCTGTAGTGATGTCAGAGAATGGGAGGAGCTGGGCTCTCTTTTACTTTCATTTTGGGGCTGTCTGCTACAGGGTACATTTTAGTTTTGTTTTGAGAGATGGATAGCTGCAGGCAAAGCAAGTAGCTGTATAAGGATCTCTCTCTGCAATCTAAAGATTGTCACCAGATCCTTTGGTGATTTAAAAATTATACCTTTTTCTACAGAGAATTTAAACCTGATGTCTTTCCGTCAAAAGGTTTTTTTTGTCTTATGGATGTTGCAAGGAAAGATTAAGAGTTACTTATTGAGTACTGTATTCTTTGGGGGATTTATTGGTGTTGATAGTTGTTCAGATGTTTACTGTGGGTTTATAAAGTGTTAACTGGTTTCATAAATAAACATTGTTTTAATTTAAAAGTACTTTACCTCTGTTGTACTACACCTGCAAGTTATAACCCCACAACCACAATCTATTAAAAGTTGTGGGTCAGGTGAACTCCATGATGTCCTTTGGGGTTCTCTAAACCCTCGCCCATAACACTGCTCACAGCCCCAGGGTGCGTGTGCTCCAGTCCAATTGGCCGAACGGATCACATGACCCTCTGAGAACTTGCCCCTTAGTCGGGCAGCACGGTAGCACAGTCAGTAGGACTTTTGCTTCGCAGCTCCAGGGTCCCAGTTTCGATTCCTGGCTTGGGTCACTGTATGAGCGGAGTCAGCACGTTCTCCCCATCTCAGTGTGGATTTCCTTCGGGTGCTCCTGTTGCCTCCCACAAGTTCCGAAAGATGTGTTTTCCTGGGTAATTTGGACATTCTGAATTCTCCCTCTGTGTACCTGAACTGGCGCCGGAATGTGGCGACGAAAGACGTGTCACACTAACTTCATTGTGGTGTTAAGGTAAGCCTACTTGTGACAATAAAGATTTTTTTTAAATTTTAATTAAAGAGGCATGCTACCACATCCCTCTCCCTTTAAGTTGCTCAGTTAAAACCTTAAGTTAAAACCCCTATTACTTCAGTATATAAATCTTCAATTTGTGGTATTGAGTATCAGCCCAATTTCACCATCTGATTCGTGGTTATTTTGAAGTCCCCAAATATCATAATGGTTCCATCTTGCTTAACCACTGGCACGATGGAAGTCACCCATTCTGAAAACTGTTCTGGCTTGATGATGCCTAATTCTTTGAGCCGCTTGAGTTCAGACTCAACATTCTCACCTAAGGCATGGGGCATATGTCGGGCTCTATAAAACCTGTGCATGACCTCAGGATCCACATATTAGGCCGTGTATCTTGCCTTACTCATCTTGGAAGACCTTCTGGTGGTATTTCTTTAAGACGTCATGAAAGTCTCCTTTCTTAATTTTGAAGATTTCTAGCCAATTTAATCTAATTTTGCAAAGCTAACCTCTGCCCATCAGACTTGGCCTTTGGCAGCCCCCATTACTATTAGATGCAGTTGACTTGACTTGTGCCGATAGCTTATGAGTATTGTGATTGTTCCTAGGATCCTTAAACCTTCTCCAGTATACATGGCTAGCCTGGCTGTCGTGCTTCATAACTTCAGATGCTGGACCATTGTACATATTGATATGTTTGTTCACTACAACTGTAGTGGAGGCACCCATGTCCATCTTCATTTTTCAGATGTATTTTGAATAAATGCTTAAATTTGACGAGTGCACCATCTTCGTGAAGCAGAGTTTACACTATAAAATACTGAACATTCAATGTATTTGAGGCAGCAGTTACATTGTTTAGCCTGAGATTTTAAACAATCCATTCAAATAGTTGCTTCATATATATGTTGCCAAAGGGACTATTGCTTTTTCCACCACAATGCACAACCGGGACTCCTATTGGGTTTTAACTCCTAGGGCTATATTCAAGTGATGAGGCCTGCCAGGATATGGGCAGTTTAATAGCTGGTTGTGATGATGTGCCTCTGTGACAAGTGAAGCTTTTCATTTGAAACTTTGCTGGTTGATTTTGTAATGTACAGTAGTCCCCCGTTATACCGCGCTCCGCAATACCGCGGTTCGCGATATACGGCGGGGGGGGGGGGGGGCTTATGGACCCCAACTGTCAGCTTCCCTCTCCGGATCGAGTTGGACTTCTTAGTCAGGATCTCAGAGCCCGATGAATGTTAACGTTACAAGGGAAAAGCATTCCCGTTAACTGAAGAATTACATGCACTTTCCTTGCAGAAATCAGTAATGGCGGGTAGCGCTGGACTGTCAGTGTGTGGCAGCACCCAGTCCCAGCGGACTGACTGCCAAAATAAAAGAAGAAAGTAGGGGTAGTACCCAACAGCCCGGTAGAAAGCAGAGAGCAACAGACAGACACAAAAGCTAGTAAAACATCTAATAGAGGGATCCTCAAATGAGGATGGAGTGAGGGAATTTCGGATGTGATAATTAGATGGTAAACAGTCAAGGGCAGGTGCGTGAGGCAAGAACATTGAACCTACCCAGTGTCACGAGCGCTCAGAGTGTCTCATGAACAGCAGTAACATTTGCAGTCACCTACGCGGAACACCTCCTCCTCCCCCCTCCCAATACAGTATGATATTTTTTCAGACAACATGTATGTTTCTAATGGACTGACTGAGTTTTTGCGGATAAGTGGAGCTGGAGGATGTGTGTTAATCGATGAACAATCTCCCCCGGCAACCGCCTTACTAAGACATGTAATCGAGAATGCCAAAGGAGAACAATATGGGGTATTTAAAGTAAAGATTCATCATAGACCCTTGCCAGATTTTTAAATAAATTTTTAAATAAATTTAAAACCCCCATCGTGGATATCCGCGGCTCGGATGCAACGCGGGTGGCTGTCTTGGACCCCAACACCCGCGTTATAACGGGGGACTACTGTATTATTAGTGATTAGGGATTGTTCACACGTATCTGAGAGAGAATATAAAAACAAGGAAGAAAATTCTGGATGAACAATGCCATAATTTGAGTGAGGAGGGGCAACTGAGGCAATGGACTGAGGAAAAGCGATTGGGTGGGGAATCATGCGTGAGGCTGAAATCATGGCCGACTCCCATCGGCTGGTGGTGCCCGGTTGGCGCCTGGATCCCAGGTTCGATCCCGGCTCTGGGTCACTGTCCATGTGGAGTTTGCACATCCTCCCCGTGTTTGTTTGGGTTTCACTCCCACAATCCAAAAATGTGTAAGCTAGGTGGATTGGCCAGACTAAATTGCCACTGAATTGGAAAAAATAAATTTGGTACTCTAATTTTATTTTAAAATGAAGAACAGCTGATGGGCAGTAGCAGTTGTTTAAGGAGATGCCATGGCGCGATTCTCCGCTCCCCACGCCACATGGGAGAATCGCGGGAGGGCCCCCGACAAATTTCACGCCTCATTCGCGCCCCCCACGATTCTCCACCCCCCGCTCGGAAGAATCGCCGCTCACCGTTTTTCACGGCGACCAGCGATTCTCCGACCCCGATGGGCCGAGCGGCATGCCGTTCGCAACGGTTTCACAACGGCGGCAACCACACTGGTCGCTACCGTCGTGAAACAGGTGTGGAGATGCCCGTTTGGGGCTTGTAGGGGGCCTGGTGGTGAATGAGCAGCACGACTGTGCTCGGGAGGGGACAGGCCCGCGATCAGTGCCCACCGATCGTAGGGCCGGCGTCTCAGTCGGACGCACTATTTCTCCTCCGCTGCCCCGCAAGATCAAGACGCCACGTCTTGCGGGGCAGCTGAGGGGAAAGACGGCCACCGCGCATGCGCGGGTTCGAGCTGTCAGCGTCGTGATGTCAGCCGCGCATGCGCGGGTTGGAGCCGGCCAACCTGCGCATGCGCGGCTGACATCATTAGACGCGCCGGCCGCGTCATTCTCGGCGCGACGCCCCCGCAGCCGAGAGTTACGGAATGCCACTCCTAGCCCTGCCGGGAGGGGAGAATTGGGGGCGAGGAGCGGCCTCCACGGCGGCCCTCCCGATTTTTCCCGGGAGCTGAGAATTCCGCCCTCAATTTCTCACAACTAAAATATATTTCAGAGACGAAGAAAGATGGTAAGGGGGGTAAACCAACAGGGTCAGGGCGCCGTGCTAGCCCCCTGAATTACTGGGCCAGGAGGTGCATTGACGCCAGCGTACACAACTCTGGTGTTTACGCCAGCGTCAAAACTTGCCCGGGATTTCGGAGAATCCCGGCATACTTCTAAAGGATCCCCATTTCCACTTTGCTTGTTACATCTTTGAAGAACTCTAGCAAATTGGTCAAACGGCGCTGGAGAGCTGCGCCCTGCCCCGGCGCCGAAAGGCAGCTCTGCACGGCGCCAAAATCTATTAAAAGTTGTGGGTCAGGTGAACTCCATGATATACTTTGATGTTCTCTAAACCCTGGACCATAATAGCAGGTGATAAAGAAAGCTAATGGAATGTTGGCATTTATAGCTAAAGGGATAGAGTATTGTTGCAACAACACTTCCTTACTCTTATACAAGGCATTGGTGAGACCGCATCTGGAGTACTGTGCACAGTTTTGGTCCCTTTATATGAGGAAAAATGTAATGGCATTTGAGGCAGTTCAGAGGAAGTTTGTAAGATTGATTCCAGTGATGAGGGGTTGGTCATATGAGGAGAGATTGAACAGTTTAGGCCTATAGTCTCTCACGTTTAGAAGAATGAGAGAAGATCAAATTGAGATATATAAGATGATAAAATGTATAGATAAAGTAGACGTGGAGCGGATGCTTCCTCTTCTAGGGCATTCTAGAACGAGAGATCATAGACTCAGGACAAGGGGCAGCAAATTTAAAACAGAGACGAGAAGAAACTACTTCTCCCAAAGGGTTGTGAATCTGTGGAACTCGCTACCCCAGTGTGTGGTGAATGCTGGGACAGTGAGTAAATTTAAGGAGGAGGTAGCGGATTATTAATTAGTAATGGGTTGAAGGGTTGCAGAGAATGAGCAGGACGGGTGGAGTTGAGGCCATGAAGAGATCAACCATGATTGAATTGGATGGTGGAGCAGTCTTGGGAGGTTAAATCGCCGACTCCTGCTCCTAGTTCTGATGTGCTAAGAACTGTTCTGTCTGATTTCACCATCCAGCTCTTAGTCTGTAGCTCTGTAGGTAACAGTACCTCAAGCACAAATCTGGTGTTCTTAGTTAATAAGGACATCTTTGACTTGTGAGAAGTTGAAATTTGCTGGTCTCCTGATCTGAACATATTCTGCAGGTTGGCCAGCTAGTGATCCCTGCACTGAGGAACTGCAGGCAGTGAAGATTGTCAGTTTGGGGAATAAAATAAGTCCTCTATCTGCGAAAAAGAAACGAAAAGAGACAATGAAGCTGTTTTTTAAAAAGAAGATAACGATCCCAATCAAACAGTGTGGCAGCTACCAGTGAAACTAACAAAAAGATTGGCATCGGGAGAAAGCGAGAAGAACCGACTCTCCAGCCAGCCAAAAAAGAATAAGAAAACTACAGAAATCGTCATGGAAGTCTTATAACAGAAAAAGAAGGGAAGTTACAGTCTTTTAAAAAATGGTCCAAAAAGGAGGGACTGTAGTTTCCCGCCAAAACCCTAAAAGCACGGGCAAAGCACAGACACAGACACAGAGACCGAAATGGCAGATGTTGACATTTAAAAAAATAAAGTTGATAGTCTTAAAGCGGTAATGCATTTAAAGTTGTACGACATTTAATGCAACAACCACAAGAAGGAACAAATGACAAGGGACAGAACAACCAGAGAAGACCCCAGATAGAGGGCAGCTCTAAAAAGCGGGTCCACAAGCAACGCAAGATCTCAGCGGAGGAAACAAAGATGTCTGAGGAGACAATGAAGACTTCATAGGAGACAATGAAGACCTCAAAGGAGACAATGAAGACTTCATAGGAGACAATGAAGACCTCAAAGGAGACAATGAAGACCTCAAATGAGACACTGAAGACCTCAAAGATGAGGCAACATTAGAACTTAGAGGAAGGAGTAAGCCCTCAAGGAAAAGGCAACGTCAGAATCAGGGAAGAAAGTTAAAGACTCTCCAGAAGGAAAGCACTGCTGGGGCCCAGAAAGAGGGCATCGAAAGATGACAAAATGAAGAGCGGAAAACAAGCAAAACTCAGTTGCTTCCCATCCTTCGGTATTATGATCAGAGGTTCTTTGAGAGTTTTAGCAAATGATAAAGCGGTAACCCTGTCAGAAAGTAAGACAAGCCACAGCAGAAAAAGTAAGAGTGAAGAAAAAAAGAGTTGGATAAACTTCACTGAGAACTACAGCAAATAGAAAATGAGGTAAAAGCTTGTGACCCTAATCTAAATGAGAAGCGGCCCAGCTATGTCAAAGGTAAGAAAAAAAACAAGCACTATTAAAAAGATGGATGTAGCTAGAAAATCTACTAGGGCCAGTAAGAAACAATACAACATTTACCAGCAAGTGGTGAAGGAACTGGAGTTAGACCATGAAGATGTGAATAAAAGGTAAAAAGAATTGAGAGAAAAAACACAAGTGAAACTCAGCAACAGTTTTCATAGCATGGAACTCAAAGAGCCGAGGAAATGCCATGTAATGGATGTTATCAGTTTTGTGATTGGTGAGGTAAATACTAGTTCCAGAGTGAAACACATCAAAGATTTGATCCATGGCGCTCATGTAGGATATCCTGTATCATCTGGGGGCAGTACGGTGACACAGTGGTTAGCACTGCTGCCTCACAGCGCCAGGGACCCAGATGCGATTCCGACTTTGGGTGACTGTCTGTGTGGAGTTTACACATTCTCCCCATGTCTGCGTGGGTTTCCTCCTGGCGCTCCAGTTTCCTCCCACAGTCCAAAGATGTGCAGGTTAGATGGATTGGCTATGCTAAAATTGCCCCTGGGTGGGGTTATGAGGATAGGTTGGGCGATTGGGCCTAGGTAGGTTGTTCTTTCAAGGGTTCGTGCAGACTCGATAGGTCAAATGGCCTCCTGCTGCACTGTAGGGATTCTATGATCTACTGCAAGAGTCACTGTACTGTTGAACCAGAAATCAGAGCAGAGGAAACATTTAGCAGAGCCATTATTGGGAATTCTCTCAAGATCCAATTGATCTCAGAACTACCAGTCATGTGGAATACTCAAATGAACAGGAGAAATTGGCATTCTGCTGTTCAGGGTGCTGAGGAGGACTTAGCAATGGACAAACCCAGAGAGACAACTATTGAAACAAGTTAGCAATTTAGGAGAATGGCAAAATAAATATAACAAGAAGAAGGAAGAAATAAATGATGAACGGAGCAGTGGAGTTTATTGCAACGACAACAAAGGGAACATGTCAGTTCTCTGAAAACATGTAAAGCATGAGAAGTGAGAGCTCATTATCAAATGTTGTTGGAAGGGAATGATGGATTCACCTTGGAAGAAACGGATAAACTGAATGGATTAGAAAAGCAGAGCGATCCACTAAAGAATGATTGTAATTTTCTTGGACAAGAGAAAGTTACTCTGACAGTAAAAGAACTGCAGTGATTTGAGGAAGAACTCCGATGTGTTCAGTAACAGTGTGTTAAGCTGGCTCAGTTGAGTGAGAGATTGGGAGGGCAACAGTTGGGAAATAAAGCTGAGTTGGAACAAATTCGGAAACAGTTGGAAGACTGATCATTGCAGAGAACTCTTAAGAAAGAGGAGCCACTTAAATGGTCAGCTCATCAATGGGTACTTCAGATGAATATTAAGATAAAGGAAAAGCGTTTCAAAAAACTACAAGAGCTGGAGATGGAGCTGGAGCTGGACCAACTGATGGAGGCTGAGTACAAAATACAGGCAAGAGGGAAAGTGGATGTATGTAATAAAGCATTGCTCGGGTCCAAGCACAAAATTGGTTGATGCAGAAGATGAAAGGAAGAGATTAGAAAATGAAGCCACACAGTTGAAGGAGTTATACCAGCGAGAATTAGACAAAGCAACACGTAGGTAGAGAAGAAATTTGAGATTACATTTCAGAACAAGATTACTGCATTGGTCACACGAATATAAAGCACAAGAACTATTGGTCGTTGGACAAAATGCCAAATAGATTTCCTAGAAAGAGAAGGAACTTTATCACATGATCTAAGTACCAGAAACAGAGCACCAGAACCAAACCTTTACATGTAACAGAATAAGACTGTGCTGCATGGTAATGATGGTATCTGCATGCATTGTCGAGTAAGGTACCTGACAGAGAAGAGGATCAAACTGTCCACAGAGTAAAGTAATCCTTGGTCAGCGCACAGTCTCGAACTAGATTTGGAAAGCAGAAGGCATTATGGAAGAATCCCATTCAAGACTATTTTTGGAGCTGAATAGTTGAAGCCTATGAGTAGAAGAGTTAAGTTAAATGCAAGCCTCAAGATCTCATCGTGAATAATTTGTATATCGATTTACAAATGTCTAACATGTGTATAATGTTTATTCAGAACATGGGTTTGAGTAAATAGGTCTTGAAGATTACATTAAAAAAATGAAAGTGGGAGGAATGTAATGTTTGTGGTGTCTGTCGCTTTCGGCAATACAGCAGAAGTGGGTCATCTGACTTGAGGTACCAATGGGAACCGAGAGTGAGTACTCACCCCAGAGGTTGGAGTCCTCTCTCAGGCAGAATATATCTGGAAGCTGTGTAGTGAACATGCAAGGACAGCAGCAACCGGGGGCTGTTGCTGCAAGGCATTTAGTGCAACAAACTGCCTGTACCAAGTATATCTTTATTAATAAATACCTTCTTGTTCAGTCTAACATCTCTTGACAACGCCAGAAGTGGTTTCTCTTTATTAAATACCATCTTGTTCCAAACAAACTCTAAATTCTCTTGGCAATGCCAGAAGTGTATCATACTACATAAAAGCCACTTTATGGTTGACTCCAAAGACTTCTTCCTTAAACTCATCTGGGGCTGGATTCTCCGACCCCCCCGCCGGGTCAGAGAATCGCCAGGGGCCAGCGTGAATCCCGCCCCTGCTGGCCGCCGAATTCTCCGCCACCGGAAATTCGGCGGGGGGCGGGAATCGCGTCTGTCGCCGCCGCCGCCCCCCCCCCCCCCCCCCCCCCCCCCCCCCCGGCGATTCTCTGGACCGCGATGGGCCGAAGTCCCACTGCTGTTGTGCCGGTCCCACCGGCGTGAATTAAACAAGGTATTTACCGGTGAGACCAGGCGGCGCGGGTGGACTCCGGGGTCCTGGGGGGGCGCGGGGCGATCTGGCCCCAGGGGGTGCCCCCACGGTGGCCTGGCCCGCGATCGGGGCCCACCGATCCGCGGCCAGGCCTGTGCCGTAGGGGCACTCTTTTTCATCCGCGTCAGGCATCAACCTGCGCAATGACCGACGCGGAGGTGACCCCCCCCCACGCATGCGCGGGGATGACGTCAGCAGCCGTTGACGCTCCCGCGCATGCACGGACTTCGGCCGGCCGGCGGAGACCCTTTGGCCCTGGCTGCAGTGGCACCAAAGGCCTTTCACTCTGGCCGGCGGCGCGCCAACCACTTTGGCGTGGGCCTAGCCCCTAAAGGTGAGGGCTTGGCCCCTAAATGTGCAGAGGATTCCTTACCCTTGGGGCGGCCCGACGCCGGAGTGGTTTGCGTCACTCCATCCCGCCGGGACACCCAGCCCCGCCGGGTAGGGGAGAACCCAGCCCCTGATTCTGGTGCATTGGATAGGCCCTGCCCCCAACATGTGCCCTAGAAAGCATGACATGGCCTCACTGCTGTGCCCATCTGACATAGTCATGGCCACCAGTGTGCCAGTATCTATCGCTGGTGCTCGGTACTGAGAGATAATGGGCGGCATTCTCCGACCCTTCGCGCCAGAATCGTGCCTGGCGCAGGAGCGGAAAATATCCGTTCACAACGGTGCTTCCGCAAATCTCCGCGGACTTGCCAGTCCCACACGCACGGTTGACACGGCGCCGGTCGGGGGCTGTTTAACAGGCCCCCGCGGCGGTTCTCCGTGGTCGAACTGCCAAACTCTCACCGGCGTGGTTTACATGCGGTGCCACCCGGCGGGAGCTGCGACTCGCAGCCGCAGTGGCGGTCCTGGTGGGAGACGGGGGGGGTACCTGACTCAGCGGTGGCCAGGCCCGCGATCACCGGGCCATCACGATCTGGGAGGGATCTACCTTCCTCCGCGCAGGCCTGCTGTGTGTCTCCGCCATGTCAGTGGCACCCACGCTGAAGTGGGCCGCCGCACGCATGCGCGGACCCACTTGCGGCTGCCGTGCACTTGCGCGGCCGTGGAGTCTGGCTAGCAGGGCCCAGCAGGCAGCCAGAGCTGTGGGACGCACGTCGGGGCTCTGCTAGGCCCCTGGAAAATGGAGAATCACCCCAAACCTTCGAAGAAAAAGTCTGGACTGATTCTTGCCTGTTTTCCGGCGGGCATGGGGACTTTGTCTCCAGAAGGGAGAATCCCGCCCAATGTGTCAGAAGTGCATTCCTC
This sequence comes from Scyliorhinus canicula, assembly GCF_902713615.1. Lineage (NCBI taxonomy): Eukaryota > Metazoa > Chordata > Chondrichthyes > Carcharhiniformes > Scyliorhinidae > Scyliorhinus > Scyliorhinus canicula. The sequence continues at coordinate 168,235,254 of NC_052149.1, forward strand.
AACATCTCAAGTGTCATGGGAGGGCCATACATTATGTGGAAACATACATTAGGAAATAGAAACAGGAGGAGGCTATTTGGCCCTTTGAACCGTCTCTGTGATTCACTATGATCATGGCTGATCAAGTTCAATACCCTGATCCCATTTCCCCACCCACTCCAATACCCCTTGATCCCTTTATCCACAAGAGCTATACCTAATTCCTTCTTGAAATTACACAACATATTGGACTCAATTGCATTTTGTGATGGTGAATTCCACGGATTCACTACTCTCTGGGTGAAAAGATTTCTTCTCACCTCAGTCCTAAAAGAATTACACCTTATCCTCAAACTATGACCCCTATTTCTGGATGCGTCACTATCAGGAACTTTCTTTCTGAATCTACGCTGTCCAACCCCGTTAAAATGTTATAGGTTTCTATTAGATCCCCTCTCACTCTTCTAAACTCCAATGAATATAATCTGAAACAACTTAGTCTCTCCAATATCTAGCCACCTGGGGTGGCCATGTCCCGATTACAAAATGGACACTTTGCAAAGAATGTAGAGAAAGCAAGCAGGTGCAAGGTTTGTCTGTTGATTGGAGCTGGAGCTCCCAGACAAGAGCGATACTGCAAAACCATTACCATACTAATGAGCCATCTCCGGGGACAAAAGAGTAACATTTAGGTGAACGATACTAAAGCAGACACCCCGGTGACAGAGGAGACTAGAACAAAACAGGCCAACGGCCACCTAGGACATGCCCAGCAATCAGGGCACCCACCTCTTTATTGGAGGAAATCGATACCGATGATCAAGATGCGGTCCAAATAATTGGGACCAAGTTCAAGACCCGCCCAAAAGCACGCAAAGCCCCTTTTGGGTATAAGAAGGATCCCCCAAGAGAGAATCGCTCTCTTAGCCTTGGCTCTCAGCGAGGAGAGACCTGCCTAGCAGCTGCACCACAACAAGTAAGTCCAAAGTTAACGCACGCTATGAGACAGACGCTCCTAGCTACTATTCCGTGCCAACTCGACCCCAGCAGCCTCAGAACCGGACAACGGCCATTGTTCCTCTGACTAGTGGGCACCCAAAGCTAAGTATAGGCTTTAGTAGTAGTGATAGTTTAGTTGGTAGAGTTTTGTGCATGAGTATATTTGACTGTGTGTGTAAATAAATGAGCATTGATTTCGAACTTACTAACTGGTGTATCGAGTCTTTGATCAGTATTCGGTTTTGAAACTTGTGGCGGTACCGAAAGATACCTGGCGACTCTTGAACAAACGTAATTAGAATTAAGGAAGGCGATCATATTAACCGCCATAAACAGAGCCAATTAAAGAGAGAACAGAACGAGCTACAATATGACAGTACTGCCACCCCAGAAATCAGTCTGGCAAACCTTCGCTGCGCTCCCTCCATAGCAAGTACATCCTTCCTCAAATCCTCTTGCTATGAAGGCCTTTGTACCATTTTCCTTCTTTGTACCATTTTCCTGTTGTACCTGCGTGCTTACTTTCAGGGACTGATACATGAGGACTCCAAGGTCTCGTTTGAGTATCCACCTCTCTCAATTTGCACACATTTATCCACATTATACTGCACCTGCCATGCATATGCCCACCCACTCAGCTTGTCTAAATCGCATTGAAGCATCTCTGCATTCTCCTCACAGCTCACCCTCCCACCCAACCTAATAATAATAATCTTTATTTGTGTCACAATTAGGCTTACAGTAACACTGTAATGAAGTTCACCTTCCTGCTCAAACCCTTTTCCTTCCAGAATGTCCAGGTAAACGTGCCCATACCCTTAAGTCCCAAGCATCTCATCCCCATTCACAATGATCTCCCCGATCTCCTGCCACCCTCCATGTCTTCGTCTATCTCTGTATCTTCACTTGTAATCTTTGCTGCCCCTTGACCCGACACCACCCGATCCTCATCCTCCAACCATACCGGCTCCCACTGCCTCCTGTAACCTTGATGATATCCTCTCACGCCTACCCTGACTCCACTGGCTCCCTGAGGGCACATGCACCATACACCCCATCCCCCCAACCAGGCTATTCTCCAACCTCTCTACGCTGCCCATCAGTACACCCTGCTGCCTTCCGGTCCTCACCTCGAGGATCCCATCCTCCAAACCGAGGTCCCTGGAAGCCTCAGCCAAGACGCTGATAGTTTGAAGCCTTGGCAAAGTTGTTACTGTTGCATTGGGACCTCCAACTTGCTGAAAGCTGCTTCGCGGAGGAGCCATATTGTTGGAGCTCCAAGCATCATGTAAATCATGTGTTTCTCCAGGATCCTGAAACTGTCGCTCTCCATCTTCTACTCATAGGGTGTCTGGAAACTGTGGAAGTACCGAAAGGTAAGCCCCAGCTTTTCATAGTATCCCTACAGTGCAGAAGGAGGCCATTCAGCCCATCAAGCCTGCCACAACCCTCCAAAAGAGCACCCTATGCATGTCCTCTCTCTCAGCCACCCTGCCCTAACACTATGGGCAATTTATCTGGCCCAATGCATTTAACCTGCATATTTTTGGGCTGTGGGAGGAAACTGGAGCATCCAGTGGAAACTCACGTAGACACGAGGAGAACATGCAAACTCAATGCAGATGGCTACCCAAGACCAGAATTGAACCTGCATGGCTTCTGCTGTGAAGCAGCAGTGCTAACCACCGTGCCACCGTGCCGCCCTAAAACATTTTGCACTCCATGGTGGTCCAGATATGTTCTGGACCAATGTGTTTTCCCGATGGTGTCATAGAGAACGAGGGGAGGGGGTTAGTTCCCAGTTGGACCTTCATTTGCATTCTCTTAGTGGGATGCAGATCGGTTTCACGTCGGCCTCCAGGGGGATTTCCAATCTGCTATGGAAGGTCAGCATCAGAAGATCCCTCTGTCATACCATGCCAATGTGAAACGTATTTGTGGACCTCTCACTGAATTCTCCCTCTCCCCCCAACCAACCATTGATCCCACCAGTGGGGGCATTGAAGAATGCTGTTCAATTCAATGATGGTGGGGACTTCAGGAGGAGGTCAAGATGGATCATGCATTTGGCACTTCAGGGGAACGATAGCTGTAAATGTGTCAGCCTTGCCTTTCCATTGAAGTGCTGGCCTCCTCATTGAACACGGGTTGTCTGTGGAGACTCCTCCTCCAGTTAGTTATTTAATTGTCCTCTGCCATCCATGACTCATTGTGGCAGGACTGCAAAACCAAGATCCTGATCTGGTTGTGGGATTGTTTTGCTCGATTTGTAACATGCTGTTTCCACTATTTAGCATGCATGGGGCCCTCTCTTGTCGCTTCACCAGGTTGGCACTTCAGTTTAAGGTGCATCTGATTCTGCTCTCGGCTTGCCCTCCTGCACTTATCACTGAATCAGGGTTGATTCCCCCGGCTTAATGATAATCGTGGAGTGAGGGATGTGCCAGATCATGAGGTTACAGATTATGTTTAAATACATTCTGCTGTTGCTGATGGCCAAAAGTGTTATGTTCTTCTCTTCTATGTAAACATGCCAATCACAATAATGAGTGTTCTTTATTTGAAGATAAGAATATACCCACATGTATATCTAATCCTGCTGCTTGTTAACAGACTAATACATCACACCTTGCTGACGTATGTAATGATTGATAGTAATTTAAGATGTCATCATATCATATCCTCCTGCTTTTTTCAAACTAAAAGTTTACCTTTAAAGAATTAAATAAGACAGAAAACAAAATAATACTTTGTCTGAACGTACTTAAGCAGAGCAATGAATCTATATGTCCCTGAAATGTATAGGCAGTCTTTTTCTCTGTCCAACTTTCATTGTGGTGGTCTTTGCTGGAGGCTGCTGCATGTGCTGGTTAGGGGTCCTTTGTTTGGGTTGCATGTGCAACCGTGTAAGATAAGGCTACTTACAAATCGAGTTAAATGGGAGATTAATGAAGTGATCTAATGGCCATCTTGGGCCTGGCGCAGAGCCGAGCGAGCCGGTTAGATCTTTTGAGAGACCGAAATCGGGATCCCCGCCAGGCGCCAATCAGTTTCCAATCGAAGTGGCCTGCTCCTGTTGGCGGGAACGGGATCCCGCCTAGGTGTGCTGGCCAACCAATAATCACTAAAGAAGGCCAATCACAATAACAGCCTCCCTGTGATCTAACTGACTCATCAGCAAGCAGACACGCAGGTGCCCTTTAGCCCTTTAAAAATGTGAAGTTAGGACAATGGCCGCTCTGGCAATCAGAGGAGGTTAGTAGCTGCTGCCCCAGTGCTCAGGGCAGGGGTGGGTGCCCCTTGGGGATGGGGCCGGTCAAGGGTTTCGGCCACCAACAGTGGAGGGGGGGGTGCCTGGGCTGGGGGATGAGGGAATCAGCACCATGGGGCCAATATGCCACCACCCCCTCCCCAGATAGTGTATAACCATACCAGGGACAACGTCAACTGCTGCCTGTCCGTCCCACCGAACACCCCTGTGACAGAGCCCCGTGCATGATAATATGGTGAAGGTCACTTTAACTCCACTGACCGTGGCGGCCTCTGGTTGCACAGCTGAAGGCCATCACCAATGGGGACTAGGCATTGCTAGTTACATGAGCACTTCACAGCTCTCAAGTGGATTTCCATGGGTAGACTTGCCATGTCGCTGTAGACTGTTACTGCCTGACTTCCCGATCAGACTGCGAGGCCTGGTTACTTTACATGAACACTGGAGGCATCAACACCACAGAGGCAGCAGCCAACAATCGAATATCCAAGAGCTGGGCCTCAGCACAAGGTATTGATGTGTTATCTGTGTTGGTCTAACATCGACTGCAACTAGATGCAGTAAAACGAGAAACAGGCTTCCGACACAGGAGATGGTCCAACACTGTTTTATTGAACCTGTTGATTGCTGTACATAATCTGCTGTGGGTTGACACTCTATTAACCTAACTGATAACCTCCTCCTGGCTTGACCAGACTAGCTCTCTACCACATGGTGATGATGTTCATTGGCTTGTGCACTGCGACTATCTCCCTCGCCGTGTCCTGTGAGAGAGAGAGAGCCTTAATGCCCTGTGGGCTTTATAGTGGTGGTGTCCTGTCTGGTGATTGGTTGTTCTGTGTCGTGTGTGTTCATTGATTATCCTGTGTGTCAATCACTGCCTGTTTGCATCTCATGATATACGAATGGATATTATGACATCTTTCCCTTTTAAAATAAATTTTGGAACGTTACTGTATATGCATGCATAACTATGTACAAGTGGGGAATGAATGAACATATGTACATGGGAAGGTGTCTATCATGCAGATACAGAGCAAACTGAACAAAATTTACAAGATTTAAGTCTATAGATTCAGTCTTTGTGGTGGGTGACGAATTCTCGCCGTTCGCCGCAGAGGTGGAGGGGTGACGCCGGCACCTGGACAGGCGGGATGGCTGCCATCTCGGTGGCCTTGTGGACAGGTGGGATCGCTGCCAGATCGGTGGCCTCGTGGTGCAAGACGTCCGGAGGAGGCATGATGACATGCAGAGAAGTGCAGTTGGGTGATGGGCAGGGAACTTTACGTAGCGCCCTCCTGTTGCGCCATAAAATGGAGCCATCAGCCATTTGGACAACGAAAGACCTGGCAGCAGCCTGTCTGACTACAACAGCTGGGGCTGACCAACCTCCCTCAGGCAGCTGAACGCGAACAACATCGTCTGGAGCCAGTGCAGGCAGATCCGTGGCATGAGCATCATACGTGATCTTTTGCTGGTCCCTGGATCGCTGCACCTTCTGCAGCACCGTGAGGTGGTCAAGGTCTGGAACAGTCGTCCTCAGGTTGTGGTCAAGGTCTGGAACAGTCGTCCTCAGGTTGTGGTTCATGAGCAACTACGCCGGAGACAAACCAGTCGACAGAGGGGTTGCCCTGTATGCCAATAGCGCCAGGTTGAAATCCAAGGCTGAGTCTGCAGCCTTGCACAGTAACCGCTTGACAATATGAACCCCTTTCTCGGCCTTCCTGTTTGATTGCGGGTAATGGGGACTGGATGTAATGTGACTGAAGTGGTAGGATCGTGCAAAGTCGGACCACTCTTGGCTGTCGAAACATGGACCGTTGTCACTCATTACCCTGAGTGGTATCCCATGCCTGGCAAACGTCTCTTTGCAGGCTTTGATGACCGACTTGGACGTGAGGTACGACAGTTTCACCACTTCCGGGTAGCTGGAGAAGTAGTCGACCAGGAGCACGTAATCACGCCCATTGGCGCAAAAGAGGTCTATCCCCACCTTGGACCACGGAGTGGTCACGATCTCGTGCTGTTGCAGCGTTTCCTTGGGCTGAGCTAGTTGAAACTTCTGGCATGTTGTGCAGTTGAGGACTGTGTTGGCAATGTCCTGGCTGATGCCAGGCCAGTAAACTGCCTGCCAAGCTCTGCGTCGGCATTTCTCGACCCCCAGGTGACACTCATGGATCTGTCTGAGCACCATATTTTGCATGCTTTGGCGAATGACGATTCTATCTAGTTTAAGAAGGATCCCCTCAACAACCATCAGCTCGTCCTTATCGTTGAAGAACTGGGGCACTGCCCTTTTTGCCAGCCATGGGGAGAATGGGGAGAATGCTGGGAGGTGGAGTTGAAATGCCCATCAGCCATGATTGAATGGCGGAGTGGACTCGATGGGCCGAATGGCCTTACTTCCACTCCTATGTCTTATGGTCTTATGGTCTTATGGGCGATGTGCTTCATCACGTGCTGAGGTAGGGGATCTTTGGCAGTTTCTTCACGTATTTGTATAACTCGTTCATCAGTGGCTGGGAGGTTGCTGGCACACAGCTGCATCTGTGCTTCAATGTGGCGAATGAAGTCACCCTGTTCACACGGCATGGAAATGGATCGGGATAGGGCATCTGCAACAATCAGCTCCTTACCGGGTGTGTAGACGAGTTCGAAGTCATATCGACGGAGACGAAGAAGAATTCGCTGCAGCCGAGGTGTCATGTCATTTAAATCCTTTTGGATTATGTGGACTAAAGGCCTGTGGTCTGTATCCACCATGAACTTTGGCAGGCCGTATACATAGTCATGAAACTTGACTATTCCTGTCAGGAGACCCAAGCACTCCTTTTCGATCTGGGCATACCGTTGTTCGGTCGGAGTCATGTCCCTGGAGACGTACGCCACTGGAGCCCAGGACAAGTAGTCGTCTTGCTGGAGGAGCACCGCCCTAATGCCATCCTGGCTTGCGTCTGTGGATATCTTGGTGTCCTTGGTTGAGATGCCAGTACTGGGGCTGTGGTGAGCTTCACCATCAGCTCAAGCCATTCCGCTTGATGTGCGGGAAGCCACTGGAACACTGTCGACTTTTGTACGAGATGCCGGAGGGCTGTGGTGTGGGATGCCATGTTGGGAATGAAGTCCCCAAGAAAATTCACCATCCCGAGGAAATGGAGGACCGCCTTTTTGTCCTCTAGGGTCTTCATGGCATTGATTGCCAGCACCTTATCGGCGTCAGGTTGCACACCCTGCTGTGAAATGTGGTCATCCAGAAACTTGATAGCGGATCTACTAAATGAGCATTTGGCCCTGTTGATTTGGAGGCCGTTTTCATGTATCCTCTGGAAAACTTGTTTGAGGCGAGCGATGTGATCTTTGGGCGTTGTGGACCAGATGATCACGTCGTCCACATAGACTCGCACCCCCTCGATGCCCTCCATCATTTACTCCATTATGCGATTAATTACTTCGGAAGCTGATATGATACTAAAAGGCATGCGGTTGTAACAATACCTGCCGAACGGAGTGTTAAACATGCACAGCTTCCGACTGGACTCGTCCAGCTGTATCTGCCAGAACCCATGGGAGGCGTCCAGCTTGGTAAAGAATTTGGCATGAGCCATCTCACAGGTTAACTCTTCACGCTTTGGGATCGGGTAGTGCTCGCACATGATGTTGTGATTCAGGTCTTTGGGATCAATGCAAATGTGGAGTTCACCAGAGGGATTCTTGACGCAGACCATGGAGCTGACCCAGTCTGTTGGTTCCGTGACCTTTGAGATGATACCCTGGTCTTGGAGCTCTCGTAGCTGCGTTTTCAGACGATCCTTGAGAGGAGCCGGCACCCGGCGTGGTGCACGGACGACTGGGATGGCATTCGGTTTGAGCAATACCTTGTAACGATATGGGAGCGTGCCCATTCCATCAAACACATTGTGGTATTGCGTGAGAATGTCGTCTATCTCAGCCTGGAGATTTACATTGGGCGAGGCAGTCGCCGGTGTCAAGGACATGGCACGGACGCGCTGGACCAGATTTAGGAGTTTGCATGTGCGAGCACCGAGCAGGGATGCCTTGTCAGGCCGGACGATCTCGAATTGTAACGTCGCTTTGATTGCCTTGTGAGATGCACCGAGCTGACACGATCCACTGGCAGCTATGGCATTGCCATTGTAGTCACGGAGCTGGCAGGCTGGTGGAAGAATGCTAGGTTGGTCTCGGATGCTGTTGAGGTCCGACTGTGATTATGAGGTTTGCAAATGCGCCAGTTTCCAATTTAAATCGGATGCGAGACTGGTTACCCGTGACGACAGCACACCACTCATCGTCAGGATCAACAGTGAGGATTGAAAGGCAGTTTGCAGGCATGGGGGAGACCAGCTCGCGCATAGTGATTATGCCCACCCCATATGGAGGCTCGAGGCAGTCAGCATCGGGGTCCCTTGGGCTGTCGGGATCCGAATCCTGCATGCCTTGTTGTACGCAACGGACACGTCTGCGCTGCAGCTGGGATCGCTGGCTGTTGGTTAGTGGAGCGGACCTGCATAATGCCGCATAATGCACAAGCTTTCCACACTGTAGACATCGCCTTCCTTTGGCTGGACATTGCCGCTTTAAATGGGCAAAGCCACAATTTGGACACGTCATGACGCTGACTTCAGCGCGTTCTGTGCGCCATCGCACATGCACAGTGCGGTCGGCCGACTTTCGCACATGCGTATTGGGGTCTTCGGCCTCGTCGTAAACCCTGCCATTGCGCGCATGCGTAGGGACCCGGGAAAAGCCCGCGAAACGGCCACTCTCCTCGATGCTCAGGCCTTGCATTTTTGCAATAGCCTGCACCCTTTCTGCCTCGTGGGAGACTAGTTTTGCATTTTCTGCCGCCCTGATGTGGGAGTAACGATTCCTGGCATGCCCATGGACAAAGTATGTTTCGATGGCGACGGAGAGGGTCAACTGTTTGATTTTGAGGAGCTGCTCCCGCAGGGAGTCGGACTGGAACCCGAAAACAATCTGATCCTGGATCATGGAATCAGCCGTCGAGTCATAATTACATGACTGCGCTAGAATGCTGAGATGGGTCAAGAAGGACTGTAAAGGTTCATCCTTACCCTGAAACCGCTGTTGGAAGAAATACCATTCAAAGCTCTCATTCACCTCAATGTCACAGTGGTTATCGAATTTCAGCAGAACCGTCCTGAACTTCGTCTTGTCTTCGCCGTCAGCAAATGTGAGCGAGTTATAGACGAGGATGGCGTGGTCCCCTGCAGTTGACAGGAACAGCTTGATCTTTCGGGCATCAGATGCTGCCTCGAGGGCGGAGGCCTCGATATACAGGAGGAACTTCTGTTTGAAGACTTTGCAGTTGGCGCCGAGGTTGCCGGAGATCCGGAGTTGCGGAGGAGGTTGGATCTTTTCCATGCCGCTGAATGGCTGCGTGCTGGTCGTTGCAGATTCACTCGAGGTAGGTTCGTTAGAGTTAATAACTCTCTGGTACCATGATGTGTTATCTTTGTTGGTCTAACATCGACTGCAACTGGATGCAGTAAAATGCGAAACAGGCTTCCGACACAGGAGATGGTCCAACACTGTGTTATTGAACCTGTTGATTGCTGTACATAATCTGCTGTGGGTTGACACTCTATTAACCTAACTGATAACCTCCTACTGGCTTGACCAGACTAGCTCTCTACCACATGGTGATGATGTTCATTGGCCTGTGCACTGCGACTATCTTCCTAGCCGTGTCCTGTGAGAGAGAGAAAGCCTTAATGCCCTGTGGGCTTTTTAGTGGTGGTGTCCTGTCTGGTGATTGGTTGTTCTGTGGCGTGTGTGTTCATTGGTTATCCTGTGTGTCAATCACTGCCTGTCTACATCTCATGATATACATGAGTGGATATTATGACAGGACCAGAAAATCACCCTGCCAACGAACGGATGGAGAGTCACCCAAAACAACCAGATTGGACCAGTTTTAGCAATTCTGAGGTTTATAGCTACTGCTGGCGGTATTGTGTATGCATGAAAATATGATCTGAGAATGATTCAACTGTTGCAGAACATTATCATTTAATTTTCACATTGAAAACTAGTAAAGCACTGTGTGGGACGTAATCGGCAAACGCAGTTGGGCGGAGAATCTGTTCCGACACTGAAATCGGAGCGGGTGCCAATTTCACGCCTAATCGCAATGCTTCGTCGTCTCAATGCGTTCCAGAACACATGTACAGAAAACACCGTTTGCATATCATTAGCAGGCCCACCCGGTATTCTCTGAGGCCTCCACGATTCTCCACCTCCAATGAGCTGAATTCACATGGCGAGGTTCACTTGTGCTTTTAAAAATTGTGAAGCCGGTGTCGTGGCTGAGGAGGGAAAGAGAGGAGGTAGGACACGGAGATGCACGTCCGTGGGATGCCAGACCAGACACTGAGGCCATGGAGCACACCATTGGCAAGGGCTGCACCAGCCGACAGTACCCCTGGCAGCAGGGACAGGTGCCAGGGCCAGAGTCGCTATGGTGCCGGGCACCGATGGAGCCAGGGGACATGCGGGTGCAGAGTCCGCAGTGCCAACTGGGGGCACCATATAGCCCTGTGGAACTGGTTGAGCATGGGGGTACACACCATGCTAATATGTCGGCCTTACATCCCCTGTAGACAATGGATATTGGAATTCAAGCAGTAATGGTGGCCTTCCTGCTAGTCGCCACACCCCTGTGGGGATGCCCTTCAGCTATATGAGCTCGAGCTGCTCGAGGAAGAGGAAGCTGCAGCAGCGGAGTGTGCCGCAAAGGAACAAGAGGCAGCCACTCAAGATGGAGAGCTGGATGACCAACAGGCCGAGGAGGAGGTGCAAAGGAGAAAATTGAATTATATAATACTACGACAGTTGGAAACAATCGCAGATCATTTTTACAGGTGTGCTCAATACATCCAGCAGTAGCTGTAAACCTCAGAATTGCTCTGTCGTTTGAGGGTCTGCCGGACTAGGCATGCCGTCGAAGACTCTGGATGAGCAGGAAGATAGTGCAACATCTAGAACATAGAACATAGAACAGTACAGCACAGAACAGGCCCTTCAGCCCTCTACGTTGTGCCGAGCAATGATCACCCTACTCAAACCCACGTATCCACCCTATACCCGTAACCCAACAACCTCCCCATTAACCTTACTTATTAGGACACTATGGGAAATTTAGCACTGTGGGAGGAAACCGGAGCACCCGGAGGAAACCCACGCACACACGGGGAGAACGTGCAGACTCCGCACAGACAGTGACCCAGCCGGGAACCGAACCTGGGACCCTGGAGCTGTGAAGCATTTATGCTAACCACCATGCTACTGTGCTACCAGATCATGGCGCACGTAGAATTGCAGGGGTATGGGGGCGGACCCCCGCTCCCGGTAGCCATTCAGGTGATAGTCGCCCTGTACTGATGTGATGCACGTTTGCACGGAGACTTCCGGTGGTGGCCATGGAGGAGCAGGTCGCGCATTTGATAGCTCCCGTCTGTAATAGACTTTTGGACCTTTTTCTCCTATTTTGTTTTGATTTTATGGGATAAATCAATGAAGAGTGAGACAGTAAGGAGAAATCCCCCTCCGGTGTATGGAGAATTGGACCAGAAGTGGCCGTGTGAGAAGACAAAGTCCTATAAGGGAGAAGTAAGCAGAGCTTGTAACACGGGACAGCATGGCAGAGAGCAAGAGCCGCGGGGAGACGGCACAGTGGTCGACAGAACAGCTGGTGAAGTTTTTCGAGGATTGCTTCGCCAAGCTGAAGAAGGACACGCTGGACCCGATTAAGGCTTTGATTGATCAAGTGGTTCAGAATCAGGAAACCCACGGGAGAGCGATCCAGGAGGTCGAATAAAAGTTGTCCGAGCACAAGGAGTATATAACCGTGTTGGAAAGCAAGGTGGGGATGATGAACGACCGCCAGGAAAGAATGCAGGAGAAGCTGGAGGACCTGGAGAATAGGTCAAGGAGACAGAATCTCAGAATTGTTGGCCTCCCTGAGGCCTGTGAGGGATCTGATGCGAGGGCCTCTGTGAAGGACATGTTGGAGAAGTTGATGGGGGCTGGGGCGTTCCCTCGCGAGGAAGCCCAGAGCAAAAGAGACGCCGAAGGCCATGGTGGTACGTTTTCACCGTTTCATGGACAAGGAATACGTTTTGCAGTGGGCCAAGAAAGAATGGAGCAGCAAGTGGGAGAACTGTGAGTTGCGCATCTATCAGGACCTGGGAGCAGATTTGGCCAAGAGGCAAGCTGGGTTCAATCGGGCAAAAACGACCCTCTTTAAGAAGGGGTGAAGTTCGAGATGCTGTACCCAGCCCGTCTGTGGATCACACATGAGGAACGGGACTTCTACTTTGAAACGCCAGACGAAGTACGGACCTTTATTAAAGAAATGAAGCTGGAGGCAAATTAAAAGACACTTAAGGCTTGGAGAAGTACTGTGGCAGCGATTTGTGGTGCTGAATTGTATAAATTTAAGTAGCTCTATGTGAAATAATGAGCTGTATGGATGGTTAAAGGTTGATCTGTATTGCCGGGACCTTGTTCGGGCTGGGCTTTGAATTTAGTTCTGCTTTTTGGGCGACTATTTTTCCAAAGTGACTGTTTTATCACTGTTTTTTCTGGTGTTTGTTTACTGGGGCATGTGATGCTTTTAAAATGTTTATTCATGTGGGGGGAGAGAGGAGAGTACAATAGGGAGACAGACTGATTGGTGCCAGGGGCGGTAGCTATCGAGTCAGCATGGGTCAGCTGACTCTCGGAAGTGCGGTGGGGGGTGAGCAGGTGTTAAGCTTGACTTGGGGGATTGGGTTTCTAGTGCTGTTGCTGGGGGGGAGGGATGGGGGTAACTGCTTTGCTGACAGGGGAGGAACTGTTAGGGCAGCACAGTAGCACAGGTGGATAGCACTGTGGCTTCACAACGCTAGGGTCCTAGGTTTGATTCCCCGCTGGGTCACTGTCTGTGAGGAGTCTGCACATTCTCCCCGTGTCTGCGTGCGTTTCTTCCGGTTTCCTCCCACAGTCCAAAGACGTGCAGGTTAGGTGGATTCGCCATGATAAATTGCCCTTAGTGACCAGAATAAAAGGTTGGGAGGGGTTATTGGGTTACGGGGATAGGGTGGAAGTGAGGGCTTAAGTGTGTCGGTGCAGACTCGATTGGCCAAATGGCCTCCTTCTGCACTGTATGTTCTATGCATGTTCTATGCATGTTCAATGCATGTTACTAGGGGACAAATGGGAGGTCAGGAATGGCGACAGTCTGAGTGAGGACTCAAGGAAGCGGAGGGCGCGAGCTCGAGGCTGGCCTAAAAAGGGTTATGGAAGGGTGATGGCTAGTCGGCGGCGGGGGGGGGGGGGGGGGGGGGGGGGGGGGGGGGGAGGCAGGTGTTTGGAAGCCCCCCTGTCCAGGCTGATCACATGGAACGGTCAAGAGGGCTCGCGTGTTCGCGCATTTGAGGGAACTGGAGGTGGACCTGGCAATGCTACAAGAGACACACCTAAAGGTTACAGACCGGACGAGATTGAGGAAGGGGTGGGTTAGCCAAGTGTTCCACTAAGAACTGGACTCAAAGACTAGGGGGATGGCGATCTTGATCAGCAAACGAGTGGCATTCATGGCAGGGAGAATCGTGTCAGACAAGGGGGGTAGGTACATAATAGTGAGGAGGAAGCTGGAGGGGGTGCGAGTGGTACACGTGAACATATATGCTCCAAACTGAGACGACGTGGAATTTATGAGGAGGGTGTTAGGTACGATCCCAAACTTAGAGTCACATAACTTGATCATGGGACGGGACTTCAACACAGTCATTGATCTGGAATTGGACTGGAGGAGGCCGGCTAAAGCAAAGGAATTGAAGGGTTTTATGGAACAGATGGGGGGAATAGACCCATTGAGGTTTGCACAGCCGAGGACGAAGGAGTTTTCCTTTTTTTCACATGTCCACAAGGTGTACTCTCACATAGACTTTTTTGTTCTGAGCAGGTCGCTAATATCGACGATGGTGGATACTGAATACTCGGCAATTGCAGTGTCGGATCATGCCCCGCACTGGGTGGATCTACGGGTTAGTGTGGAGAGAGGGCAACGCCCGCTGTGGAGACTGGATGTGGGGTTGTTCGCAGAAAAACCGATCTGTGGGCGGGGTTAACAAGTCCATGCAGAACTACCTGGAAACAAACGATACGGGGGAGGTCTCTGCAGCGACGGTCTGGGAAGCTTTGAAGGCAGTAGTCAGAGGGGAATTAATCTTGATCCAGGCCCCAGAGAAAAGGCGGAACAGGCTGAGATGGATAGATTAGTGGAGGAGATACTCCAGGTGGACAGGAAATACTCGGAGGCGCTGGACGTGGGGCTACTGAGGGAGCGGCGGAGGTTACAGGTGGAGTTTGGGCTGTTGACCACAGGGAAGGCAGTGGAACAGTTGAGGAAGGCAAGGGGGGCGATCTATGAGTACGGGGAAAAGGCAAGCAGAATGTTGGCGCACCAGCTCAGGAAAAGAGAGGCGGCCAGGGAGATAGGTAAAGTAAAGAGTAGAGACAGGAATACTGTCCTGGACCCAGCGGGGGTGAACAAGGTGTTTAATGACTTTGACTTGACAGTAAATTATATGAGTCGGAACCCCCGGCTGGGGTGGAGGGGATGAGGCAATTTCTGGATCAGTTGAGGTTCCCGAGGGTGGAGGAGGACTTGGTGGAGGGGCTGTGAGCCCCAATTGAGATTGAGGAAATAATCAAGGGGCTGGAGGACATGCAGTTGGGCAAAGCCCCGGGGCCTGACGGCTACCCGGTGGAATTCTATGGGAAGTTTTCAGAGATATTGAGCCCACTGCTGGTGAGGACATTTAACGAAGCAAGAGAGAAAGGAGTACTTCCCCCAACAATGCCGCAGGCTTCGATTTCATTGATCCTGAAACGTGAGAAGGATTCGGAGCAATGCGGGTTTCTACTGAATGTGGATGCCAAACTGCTGGCTAAGATACTGGCCACAAAGATAGAGGACTATGTCCCGCGGGTGATAGGGAAAGAGCAGACGGGATTTGTTACGGGCAGGCAACTCAAGGCCAACGTTCGAAGGCTTGTAAATGTTATTATGATTCCCTCAGAATGAGAGGAGGTGGAGGTGGTGGTAGCGATGGATGCGGAGAAGGCTTTTGATCGGGTTGAGTGCAATTACCTGTGGGAGGCGCTGGGAAGGTTTGGGTTTGGTGAGGGCTTTATTGACTGGGTGCAGTTGCTCTATCAGGCACCAGTAGCGAGAATGCGTACGAACCGGCTGAGGTCAGGGTATTTTAAACTACACCGAGGGACGAGGCAAGGGTGCCCCCTCTCCCCGTTACTGTTTGCTCTGACCATAGAGCCATTGGCCATGGCGTTAAGAGCCTCTAGGAACTGGAAAGGGCTGGTTCGGGGGAGGGGGTGGAGCACCGGGTCGCGCTCTACGCAGATGACCTGCTCTTGTACATTGCGGACCCGTTGGAGGGGATGGGGGAAGTAATGCGAATCCTGGGGAGCCCATATATGCCCCAACATGTTCCCTTATGGAAAATGCCATACAATGACCCATAGGAGAAGCCCAAAAGGGCAACAGCATAGCACAGATACAAATACACTGGTGGATTATTGGTATAATACATTCACCGCAGTAGCGATCTTTGTAGTGTCGGAAGATCCAGGAGTTCAGGGAGCGAAAGAGGCTGACGTCTTGGCCTTTGCTTCCCTGGTAGCCAGAGACAGGTCTTGTTAATGTGGAGGGACTCGAAGCCCCCCGAGTGTAGAGACCTGGGTTAGTGACATGGCTGGGTTTCTCAGGTCTCAAGAAAATAAAGTTTGCCTTAAGAGGGTCAATGTTAGGGTTCTCCCGGAGGTGGCAGAGCCGTTCGCCGACTTTCTCGGGGAAAATTAAACCGTCAACTGATGCAGTATTCCAAAAGGTGGGGGGGGGGGATTGTTGTTGCATGGTTGAGTTGCATGTAGATTGGGCTGGCGGGGGGGGGGGGGGGGGGGGGGGGGGGGGGGGATGTTTATTTTACCATGTTGATGTCATTGTTTATGTTACCGTTATGAAAAATTTTGAATGCCTTAATTAAATATTGTTTTTAAAATGCACGTTTGCACTCAATACCCGGACAGTGTGCACAACACCTTCATACTGGAACACTCGACGGTTCCTGAAATGTTCGAGATACCCCCCTGCCTGGGGGGTTGGCTCCTGGGTGACAGAGGTCATCCACTGTGGTCGTGGCTGATGACAACTTTTCGGAGGCCACAGACCGATGCAGAGACGCGCTACAACAACGCCCATGCAGCGACCAGGGGTGTGACCGAGCAGTGATTTGGCATCCTGGAGATGTGATTCAGGTGCCTGGACTGCTCTGGAGGGGCCCTCCAATATGACGCTGACAGGGGTGGCCGCATCATGGCAGCCTGCTGCACCCTCAACAACATCGCACAGCAGAGGGGCGGTATGCAGGAGGAGCAGGGTGAAAGCCAGGCCTCGTCCGACGAGGAGCATGCAGGGGAGGGCGAGGATGAACAGGACATGGGGCCCAAGCAGGTACGAAGGCCACATGACATGTGCATCAGGGCTAATGTGTACAGGATGCTCTGATCGCCTACAGGTTCACTGACTAGGCGGGGTGGGGGGGGGGGGGTGCTAGCCAGGGGCACAGTCACTGCATCCCACCCCCACACTCCCCACTCCCCTCCCCTCAGGCCACCCCCCCTGCCTGCAACCCCCTCTGTGATACCTACACGTCGCACTACAGGGTGGGGGCACTGAGTAACACGGGACTTGCCCATGGGATGGAGGATGATGACAACCCGCTCTGCGATGAGCTCTGGTTCTTCGCATCATATGACACTGTCTGACTCCTGCTCACAGATACACTTTCCACTGTCCACCTGGGTGATGCCTGCATGCGAGCTGGTCATTCCATCACATGGTGCCATCGGATCCCTGGGGTGGCGGTGGTGGGGACTGTCAGGGGGGGAAGGTGAGGAACCCAGGCCACCCACAACATCCTTCCCTCCCCCCCCCCCCCACTCTCCCCGAGCAGCCTTATCCTCGGGGGGAGGAGGGGGGGACACAGAAAAAGACAGTTAGACAAACTGCCTAGAGGGTGGGTGGCTTGTGGCCCTAGTGGCCAGGGCACCCAGCCATGGCGGCTGATATGGCTGCTGGCATGCGGTGCAAAGTGGGCGCATCCACTCTCCGGGTACAGGGGAGTGGCGTCGGCATATGGTGTGTGGAATGAGGTTAGTCCGCAGGGCACGGTGCTGCCTATTAACCCTTACCGCCTGAGGAGGTCATCCAGTTTCCTCCGGCACTGCAGGCCGGTTCAGTTGCTGGTGGCGCTGACTGCCTCTGCACCTGAACCCAGGCATGGCGAACGACAGCAGCTGGCAGCACTTCTTCCAGGGCTGGGGTACAGGGTGGCCTGCATCTCCTCCACCGTGTCCAGGAGGAGAGCTCGGCATCAGGGAATCTTGGTACCGCTCTCCTCGTTGCCAGCTTGTTGACTGGGATGGTCTGTGTGGGGAGTGCAGTGTGTATATGCGGCTGCAGCTTGTCAGCCTCCTGAATGTCAATCACGAAACCAGTGAATCCGGCACCGTTTCTCATTGGAATTGATTGTGTTCCACGTGGCGCCGGTGCTAGCCCCTTAATGGTAGCGGAATCAGTCCAGGTGCGGCGGCAGTTTTGCTGTCATGGAACTTTACGAATCCTGCGCCAGCATCAACACTCAGGAATGGAGAATTCCGCCAACTGTATTTTGCACAAATTAAGGTGTTCAACAAAGCTGCAAGAAGGCATTAGAATCCATCCACGTAATTATTGACAATCTGTAATCTGTAAATCTGTAACAATGGCTGGGTTGCTGGATCAATGTTGCATTTACTCCTGTATTCATGATTTGTGTTGTACTGATGAAAAGCCCCTTGTGTTTTCTGATAATGAATAGTGACTGAGAGAGATCCTCGTCTATTTAAAGAGACAGCCAAGTTGAAATGTTCATCAAGAGGCCCAAACCAAAAGCAATACATTTTCATCAGTACCATCCATCAACCGTTTGTCTGTAAGTCAGAAATAATACTGTTGACTATGTTGAATAATTCATGTGCCTGAGTGGTGATATTCACAAGAATGATATTAATGTGGTCGTGAACAGAAGAATTATTTTTGCTCGTGATTGAATGGATGTTGAAGCAAACAATATCAGACAGAAGAAATAGCATACAATGGATCCTCGCAGGACAGCTGGAAGATTTAGCTTTTGGGGTGACTTAGCTTTTTTATCCCATGGCCACATACAGATACAAAATAAAACCTGTCACTTGGTGCAAATATCGGCCAAAGTTGGTCTTAACTGTGGTTGTATTATATATGCCAGTAAACTAAGGGTTAATAAATGTACACAGAGAGCCACTAGAGGGAGCTAGTCTCAGAGGTATGTAAAAGAGGAGGCAGAGCCTTGTGGGACAGAAGGTTGGAGTAGATGGTTAGAGCAGGAGCTGGCTAGGAGTACTGAAGGTAGTAAGAGAGCAAGTTAATGAGTTAGTGAGTTAGATGTTAGATGAGGATAGTTTAACGTGTGTTTAATCAACTGTTAGTTCTTAGGGATAAGTGTTGAATCCAATTGTAGTGTTAAATAAATAGTTTTGTTAGTTTACAAGACACAGTGTTCTTTGATCAACACTACACATCAAAGCCATCTGGTTAGAGAAAGGCAGAGAACAACGCATGAACATCAATATAGAAAAAACAAAGATAATATGAATACACCCTCAGAATAATAATTCTATTAAGATAAGGAATACCAAACTGGATGCAGTGGCATTTTTTACCTATCAGGGTAGTGTCCGTACTACTGGTGGGACAGACAAGGATGTAAAGATCAGAACTGGGGAGTCTAGAATAGCATTCAGCAGTCTGTCCAACATCTGGAAATTAAGAGAGATCACTGAAGCCACATAGCTAAAGATCCTCAACTCCACGGTAAAGTCTGTTCACCTTTCAGGCTCTGAAGATGGAGGACTGCCAAAACAATGTTGACAAAAATCCAGTCCTTCAGCAACTGTTGCTTCAGAAGCATCCTTAGGATGCACTGGGCGGGATTCTCCCGAATCCCCGCAATGGCCCGACACCAGACTAAAAAGCAGCAAAAACCACTTCGGCATCGGGCCGACCGGAAGTTGCGGAATCCTCCGCACTTCCGGGGGCCAGGCTGGGGCCGGAGGGGTTGGCGCTGCCAACCCGCGCTGAAGCACCGGCGTGTCCTGCGCATGTGCAGAACTGTCGGCGTGGTCCCGAACATGCGTAGACCTGCAGGCATGTTCTGGCGCTTGCGCAGGGGGGTGTCTTCTCTGCGCCGGCCATGGCGGAGCCCTATAGAGGCCGGCATGAAAGGAAGGAATGCCCCCACGGCACAGACCCACGCTCAGATTGGTGGGGCCCGATCACGGGCCAGGCCACCCACCCCCCTGGATCCCTTCTCTCTCCTCCCCCCCCCCCCCCCCCCCCCCCCCCCCCCTCCCCCCGAGGACTGCACCAGCCAGGTTCCGCCGTGTGGGACTATGTCCAATTCACGCCGGCAGGACTGGCCAGTAACCGACAGCCGCTCGGCATCGGGGCCTGGAGAATTGCCGGGGGACTGCTGCCAATGGCCACGATCGGCACGGCATGATCCCCGTCCAAAAACTGGAGCCGGAGAATATGGCAGCCGGCGTCGGAGCATCCCGGTGGGGGTCGGAGAATCCCGCCCACTGGCTAAATACCATCAGTAATATTAGGCTATGAGAGGAGACCAAATCAAAAAGCCAAAGTGGATTGGACAGGCCGTACTTTGAGGAAGCCAAGGAATAACATTACATGGCCAGCTCTCACATGGAACCCACAAGGAATGTTAAATCAAGGCAGACCAATATATGGAGGCGGGATACAGAAAGGGAGATTCGAGTCGAGGGCTATACACGGCAATACTTGGACAAGTTGGCCCAAGACAGGATTAGATGGAGATAATTTGTCCATGGCCTCAGGAGGAATGAAAATGCTAAGAAAAAGGAGAACGGGAGAATGGATTTTATCATACCCACTATGTCTAGGCTCCAACAGAACCTGTTGTAGTGTAGAAATAGTTAATCTATAGAGGAAGCTTGAAATCTTTAATTCCCTATATGATTGGGACTGCTGTTTGGCAGTGAAACTGGATTTTGCGTGAGGCCCAACTACAATAAATATCAGCCGTAGCTATCTGCCACCTATTTCATGGACAAAAACATTCCAATGTCACATTGGAATAACGCTGATCCATTACCAAACATGCTAGCCAATTAATTATTATGCTACTGTATTCAAGTCATTGGGTGACCCAAAAAATGCTGGCTAGTAATCAACAGAGTGAAAATGTCAACAAAGCTTGACTACTGGACCCTGACTACTTGAAAAATCAGACACGACAGTGAGCCCTATTCTTCGAGCTACCTGATCAGCATCAGACAGCAGAAGCAACTGGAATCATTATGTTTTTAAATACACTACATAGAATTGATTAATTGATTAACTGACATGCAAACAAGAAGAAGAAAGAAATTAACTTTTTGTTCCAATTAATTAGTAGACATCTCAATCATGTGATAATATGCTTTATGTGATTGAGTTTGTTTTTAATTAAATTGAGTACTTGAAATGTCACATGACTGTCAACTCCCTGGGCTTACATTAAAGTGAAGAGAATATAAACAATGCAGTATTCTTGTAACATCTTTTCAGCTTTGCATACCAAACAGTTATCACAAAAAGAAAAACAATTTTCAACATCCACCCAAATGGGCCCTAAAGACAGGGGAGCAGCCTTTCAAACTACTCGAAACAAACATCAGGAGACCCAATTTATTTTCAGGTTTAGCCCTCACTTGAATGCATTGGGTGATCAAGGATGATATTGGTGCAATAGTCAGACTTGACCTTGGTTCAAGAGATCAGGATGTGGGATCGGTTTTGGTGGAGAGGAAGAATAGTAGTGGAAAGATGGTATTCATGGGAGTGGCCTACAGGCCTCCGAACACTAACCACATTGGAGGACAAAGTATACAAGAAGAAATATTGGGTAATTGTGTTAAAGGGTCAACAATAACAATGGGTGAACTTAATCTACATATAAACTGGGAAAATCAGATTGGCTGCAGTAACATGGATTAAAATTCCATACAATGCTTTCAATATAGTTTCTTAGAGTAGCATATTCTGGAACTAAACAGGGAGCAGGTTCTAGTTGACTTGGTATTACGTAATATGACAAGGTTAATTAATGACCTTCTAGCGAAGGCTCCGCTAGGTAGCAGCAACCACAATTTGATTAAATTTTACATTTAGTTTGAAAAGAAGAAAAGCAGGTCCAAGATGATTATTTTAAATCTAAATAAGGGCAGCTATATGGGGCATGAAACCAGAGGTCATTGAAGTAAACTGGGATACTAGGCTAGGGGATAGATCAATAGAGAAGTAATAGCAGATATTTTAGGGGATATTTCAGAATACTCAGATTAAGTATTCAATTTTAAAGAAAAATTCTAAAGGGAGGACCCACCATCCATGGTTAACTAATGAAGTTAAGGAAGCATCACATTTTTGGAAAACTGCATAAAGATGAATGGCAGGACCAATGATTAGTCAACGATTAATCAAGACAAAGAAATCAGAGTATGAGACAAAGTTAGCGCGAATGTAAAACCGGATAACAGAGTTTCTACAGGTATTTAAACAGGAAAAGAGAGGTAAAATGAGTGGGAATGGGGATTAATAGTAGATAATAAGGAAATGTCAGATGAAATTAACTAATATTTTGCTTCAACAGAAAATACTGGAAAATCTCAGCAGGTCCAACAGCATCTGTGGAGAAAGAAGGGAGCTAACGTTTCAACGGCATGGTAGCACAGTGGTTAACACTGGTGCTTCACAGCGCCAGGGATCCGGGTTCGATTCGCAGCTTGGGTCACTGTCTGTGTGGAGTCTGCACGTTCTCCCCATGTTTGCGTGGGTTTTCTACGAGTGCTCCAGTTTCCTCCCACAGTCCAAAGATGTACAGGTTAGGTGGATTGGCCACGCTAAATTGCCCTTGGTGTCCAAAAAGGTTAGGTGGGGTTACAGGGTTGCAGGGATAGGGTGGAGGTGTGAGTTTAAGTCGGGTGCTCTTTCTTCACTGTAAATTCTATGATTCAAAAGTCTGGATGAATCTTTGACACAGGCACTGTCAGACCTGCAGAGATTGTCCAGTATTTTCAACATCCGCAGTAATTTGCTTTGAATATTTTGCTTCTATCTTCACTGTAGACGACACAGAAAATATTCTAGTAATAGCTGTAAATCAGGAGGTGGATGGGAGAGAGGAACTTAGTGAAATTACAATCACTAGAGAAGCAGTACTGAGAAAACTGATGGCTCTGTGGGCTGACAAGTCTTAGGGTCCCAATGGACTTCATCCTAGGGTAATAAAAGAGGCAGCTAATGAGATAGTAGATGCGTTTGTGTTAGTTTTCCAAAATAGGCTAGACTCTGGAAAAGTTCCATCAGACTAGAAAGTAAAAAATATAACGCCACTATTTAAGTAGGAAGGGAAGCAGAAAACAGGAAAATAAAGGCCAGTTAGTTAGCTTGACGTGTGTCATGGGGAATGTATTTGAACCAATCACTAAAGAGGTTATAACTGGATACTTAGAAAAACTCAAGATAATCAGAAAGAGTCAGCATGGTTTTATGAAAGGGAAGTCATGTTTTTTTTAATAAATTTAGAGTACCCAATTCATTTTTTCCAATTAAGGGGCAATTTAGTGTGACCAATCCACCTACTCTGCACATCTTTTTGGGCTGTGGGGGCGAAACCCACACAAACACGGGGAGAATGTGCAAACTCCACACGGACAGTGACCCAGAGCCAGGATTGAACCTGGGACCTTGCCGCCTTGAGACAACAGGGTTAACCCACTGTGCCACCTTGCTGCCCTGGGGAAATCATGTTTAACCAATTTACTACAGTTCTGTAAAGGAGTAACATGCACTGTGGATAGAGAGTGCTTTGAACCCTGCTGATGTTAAATGGAGGGTATCCCAAAACCCAGAAGAGAAACTTGGAAGACTGGTTCGTGGTATGTGTCTTTTTGGTATACTATGAGGGACGGTGCACAACCCAGTGATGAATAGTCCAGTCAGGGGAGGCACGAGCATGAGCCCTTCACTGGGCAGCAGGGTAGCACAATGCTTAGCACTGTTGCTTCACAGCACCAGGGACCCGGGTTCGGTTCCCGGCTTGGGTCACTGTCTGTGCAGAGTCTGGACATTCGCTGTGTGGGTTTCCTCGATGTGCTCCAGTTTCCTCCCACAAGTCCCGAAAGATGAGCTCGTTAAGTGAATTGGACATTCTGAATTCTCCCTCCATGTACCCGAACAGGTGCCGGAATGTCGCCACTGGGGGATTTTCACTGTAACTTCATTGCAGTGTTAATGTAAGCCTATTTGTGACACTAATAAAGATGAGTATTATTAATATTGTTATTACTTCCTTCTCCCTCAGAGTGCTCGATGGCCTCCGGGCTACTCTATGAGATGAAGGTGAGTCCGGAGTGAGCTCTGCCAGTCCTGGAGGCCTGCCCTCGCCTGTGCCATGGTCTTAATGCCCTCAACCATGGAGCACTGAGACTGGCCCACATTCCTCAGCGAGTGAGACATTTCCCTCACTGTCTCTGTCATGTCCCTCTGACACTGTGGAATGTTCCTCTGAGATTGTGCCGTGTCCGTCTGTGCCTGTGGTATGTTCCTCTGTGGCTGGCCAAGGTCAGTCTGCGCCTGACCAATGCTCTCAATGGCCTCAGCCATAACCCTTTGTGTCTGGGCCAAGCCTTGGAGCATCACAGCAATGTCCGTGTGGGCCCAGGGCATGTCCGACTGACAGCACAGAGCTCTAAAAGAATTGGACGGATTGACCCAGGGCTCTGACAGCTTGCTTCAGGCTTCCACTATGGATGCCACCCATTCAGAATTGGCATTGTCGGCACCATCTCCTACGTCCGAAGGTGGTTGGACTTCTTCAACTGCACCTTTAGGTGCTGGATAGTTGCTGACATCTGAACTAGTGATGGGATCATACTTTCCAGAAGCGCGACACCTGTCTGGACTACAGCTGTTTCTGGGACAGAGCAACCCTCTAAGTGCTCATTCCCTTCGGAGTTGCCTCCAACTGATGTGCTGCAGCAGGTGTGAAGTGTGCACCTGAAGGTGACCCAGGAGCCTCCTCACTAAAGTACCCCACCAAAGCGATAGTCTCTGCGACTGTGGAGGTTGCAGGTGACAGCAATGACGAGAAGTCGGTGTCTTCCCCACAAGGTGCTCTGGGCTGTGCTGGGGATGTGGCTTGGGGACAGTAACCCCGAACAGCCTGGTCGTGCCTGTTGGTGATCCGGCGGGACAAAAGACAAGAGATGTGATGAGATCTTAGAGTGGAGTGACCTGTGGGAGAGGGTGACTCGTTTGCTAAAGGAACATCAGCTTTGCTTTGCACTCTCACTTTGTTGCCGCAAGCCGACCTCCGTTTCAGATATTGCCCTTTCCTCAGCTTCACCCACTGGCTCCAATGCCCTCTGCTTTACATTGGCTTGCGTGTGCAGGCCAGGGATGCCATCTTCAGTCTTCTGGCACTCTGGCCTGTTGTGGGCCAACTTGTCCTAGGGGGCACAGAAAGGACGTGGTGAGATTCATGGAGGTGAGTTCTACTGAGCTGGGCAGGAGGGTGGGGGTAGGAATCTGAAGCTGGTGGCATGTGTGTGCAAGGCAGCTTGCCACAGAGGACAATATGTGTGTTGGGGTATGGTGGAGGGTTGGATGTAAGGGAGATGGAGACAGGTGGGGTGTGGTTGGCCTCTATGAGAGTGGGAGGTGATGCGAGAAGCGAGGGGCGGGAGTGATGCCAGGGGCACAGGTGGCAACTCACCCGAGCTGTACTGAGGAGGTCATTCATCTTTTTTCTGCTCTGGGTTCCAGTCCTCCTGGTCAGACTAACTGCCTCTGTCACCTCCTCCCAGGTGCTGTTGACGACAGCCAGCTTTAGTTGGCACACCACCCTGGGGAATAAGGTTTTCCTCCTCAGTTCCATAGTCTCCAGCCCATTCTCCATGAAGCATGGCACAGGTCTCCGTGAAGCCATCTTCTTGGCTGGAATGAGAATGTGTGGGGAGCGGATTGCTTAGAACCAGCTCCAGCTTGTCAAACTCTCCAGCCCTAATTCCAGCCCCAGTGAATCAAACGCAAGTGGGAATGGGAATTGCTCTGAATTCACGTGGGCAGAGTGCTGGTCCGTTTGCACATCCCTAATACTGTCCCCAATAGGAATGGGAAGCCACGCGCCGTTCGCGATATTCTATCTTCTCCATTGAAACCACTCCACGATGCCATGAAACCCACTGACAAGGGTGCACTGCTAGCAGGAAAAGTGAATCCCAACAACCGGAGAATTCCGGTCATAGTCTCCCAAATGGGGATTTCCGGCCACTATTTCTTTCCCTTTGATGCTAATCATCCTGTGGAGTTGGCTTTTGTCAGATACATGCTCATATCTTTATCTCTCCACTTTGAAGATACCATCTCTTTCACCCCTTTGTTTTCTCTAATCACACGTATAAAATACTTATTTTCCACTGATAAGCGTAGACAGCTCGGTAGCATAGTGGGTAGCACTATGGCTTCACAGCGCCAGGGTCCCAGGTTCGATTCCTGGTTTGGGTCACTGACTGTCTAGTTTGCATGTTCTCCCTGAGGTGGCGTGGGTTTCCTCCGGTTTCCTCCCTCAAGTCCCGAAAGACGTGCTGTTAGAACAATTGGACATTCTGAATTCTCGGTGTACCCAAACAGGCGTCAGAATGTGGTGACTAGGGGCTCATCACAGTGACATAATTGCAGTGTTAATGTAAGCCTACTTGTGACAATAAAGATTATTATTATTTGCATCTCACAATTTCTCCAGATGCTTGCCTCTAATCAACTCTTCATTTTTACATTGTTTTTAATTCTAATTTACCCCAATTCCTAATGAGGGGAACCTGTAGAGGTACTTCACTTGGATTTCCAGAATGTATCTGATAAGGTACCATATCAAAGGTTGTTGTGGAAAGGGTAGCACGGTAGCATAGTGGTTAACATAGTTGCTTCGCGCCCCCCCGACAGGCCGGACGGCGGAAGAGGAGCCGGAGCGCGGCAGCGGAGGAGCCGGAGCGCGGCAGCGGAGGAGCCGGAGCGCGGCAGCGGAGGAGCCGGAGGAGCCGGAGGAGCCGGAGCGCGGCAGCGGAGGAGCCAGAGCGTGGCAGCGGAGGAGCCGGAGGAGCCGGAGCGCGGCAGCGGAGGAGCCGGAGGACGGCAGCGGAGGAGCCGGAGCGCGGCAGCGGAGGAGCCGGAGCGCAGGAGCCGGAGCGGAGGAGCGGCAGCGGAGCGGCGACGGCAGAGGAAGCGACTGGGGGGCCCAACAGCAGCAGGTCCAACCCCTCTCCCTCCCCCCCCCCCCCTCCACGCGGGCCAGGAGCGGTGGCGGCGGCGGCGGCCCCTCTTCTCTTCCCCCCCCCCCCCCCACGCGGGCCAGGAGCGGTGCAGCGGCGGCGGCCCCTCTTCTCTTCCCCCCCCCCCCACGCGGGCCAGGAGCGGTGCGGCGGCGGCGGCCCCTCTTCTCTTCCCCCCACGCGGGCCAGGAGCGGTGCAGCGGCGGCGGCCCCTCTTCTCTTCCCCCCCCCCCACGCGGGCCAGGAGCGGTGCAGCGGCGGCGGCCCCCCTTCTCTTTCCCCCCCCCCCCCACGCGGGCCAGGAGCGGTGCGGCGGGCGGCGGCCCCTCTTCTCTCCCTCCCCCCCCCCCCCCCCCACGCGGGCCAGGAGCGGTGCGGCGGCGGCGGCCCCTCTTCTCTCCCCCCCCCCCCCCCCACGCGGGCCAGGAGCGGTGCGGCGGCGGCGGCCCCTCTTCTCTCTCCCCCCCCCCCCCAGCCAGCAGCGGGGACACCCCCCCCCCCCCAGCCAGCAGCGGGGCACCCCCCCCCCCACAAGCAGAGGGGACACCCCCCCACAAGCAGCGGGGACACCACCCCCCCCACAAGCAGCGGGGACACCCCCCCCCAAAGCAGCGGGACAACCCCCCCCCCCCCCAAAGCCAGCAGCGGGGACACCCCCCCCCCCACCCGGCAGCGACCACCGGCCCACTCGCCCCCCCCCCCCCCCCCAACTGCAGTGACCACCACGTGGCAAGGACAAAGAGACAAAGGGACTCTCTCTCTCCTGGTTGAGTGGGGAGAGAAGACAAAAAAGAAAAAAAGAGACTTGTATTTCTGTTCAACCCAAAGAAAACTGGTAAAGAGAAAAGGGGTAGGGGAAATAAATTTAAAAAAAAGAATTTAAAAAAAAAATATATATATATATATATATATAGATATATAATAATAAATAAAATAAAAATAGGGTGCGGAAAAGGGGGAAAAGAAGAACAAGGAGAGAAGAAAAGATGAAGGGGAAGGGGGAGAAAAAAATGCCAGAAGGGAACCAAGAGAAAGGGGGCACCGGAAGTAGACGGGGCAAAGGGCAAGCCAGCTCGGGCGAACGAGTCAACACGCGAAGCGGCGGGAAGAATGTTTCGCCGCATCCAGAAGAGCTGGACGGGCGGGCAACCTCTCCCCTGGGGTTAGAGGGGGGCGTGAATTGGAAGGAAGCCTTTGCCGAGGTGGTGAGGGAGCAGCTGCAGGCAATCAAGGCAGAGTTAAAAGCAGACGCACAGGCAGCAGTGACCAGGGCCATGTCAGGGGTGCAGCAGGTTCTGACCAGACTGGAGAAGAAAGTGGATGCCCAAGGGAAGATACTGGAAGCCCAGGGGGCAACCATTAAAGAGCTGGAGAAGGCAGCGACTGACGCGAGCGACCGGGGCATATCCCTGGAGAGGGGAATGGTGAAACTGAGGGCAATACAGGGGAGCCTGAAGGGCAGGGTAGACGACCAGGAGATCAGCTCGAGAAGGCAAAATATTAAGATAGTGGGCCTGCCAGAGGGGATAGAGGGTAGAAATCCCACAACATTCGTGGCTGCGATGCTGGGCTCCTTAGTGGGGCGGGAAACTTTTCCCACCCCACCGGAAATGGACAGAGCTCATCGGTCACTGCGCCCGAAGCCCAAGGAAGGGGAAAAACCGAGAGCAGTTATAGCCAGACTGCACCGGTACCGGGATAGGGAGACAATCCTGCGCTGGGCCAAGGAGAATAGAGCCTGCAATTGGGACGGGCACGCCATCCGAATCTACGAGGATTTTGGAGCGGACATAGCTAAGAGACGGGCGGAGTTCAACAGAGCGAAAGCAGCTCTCTATAAGAACAAAGTACGTTTTGGTATGCTGTACCCAGCAAAACTCTGGGTCACATACCAACACAAGGAATATTTCTTTACAGCCCCTGCCGAGGCGAATAGATTCGTCGAGGAGCACGGGCTGGAAAAAATAAATGGGAAGTAGGGACGAGGGGCCCATGGCAAGGAGATACGTCATGCCAACGGGGGGGTGGGGAGGGGCGAGGCAAAGCCAGCCCCCTCCCCCCTGGCAGGAACACCTAGAACGAAAAACAACCCAATGCCCAAGGGCCCGCTCCAGGTGGGAGGCCAGGCCCCGGCACGAGGGAACGGGAGTACTGGAGAGGGGAGAGGGGAAGCGGGACAGCAACCTCCGAGAGGGGAGCCACCGTGCTAGCAGGAAAGCTAGCGAAGGGGGCGCGCAACAGAGCAGGGCCGCAGCGCACCCCCAACAGGGGGGAAGGCGCCAGGCAGGGGAGGGGGGGGATCACCCATCAAAGGTGGGAGAGCAAATGGGGACAGGAATGGGGGAGAGAGGGGCAATGGAGGGGTATACAGGGGTATCCCCGAAAGGGATAGAGCGGGGGGGGGGGGGGCACTCGGGGGGCGAGAGACCAGGGAGGGGAAATGCAGGGACGAAGGGACAAAGGAGGCCAGTAAGGGAATAGGGCCACAAAGTGCCACAGACAAGGGCTCGAAACAGGGAACTGCTGCAAGCACCCACCCAGTACGGTCTGTGGGTGAAGGGGCCCCCCGGAGTGCAGGGGACTACCCGCGTGGCGGACACACAGTGGACGGCCATGGCGGGTGTCCCCGGGACAAGGGGGAACCCCGGAGCGCATTGACCCGACCGCATGGGGAGAGCAGTGATAGTGGACATCCTGGACGACCCCCTAACAAAGGGAAACCCCAGAGGGCAGGGGCGCGTCCACCGGACAAATATGGTTAACCCCACAGGAGCAAGGGGGCAGAAGCCCCCCACCAGAATAGTCACCTGGAACGTAAGGGGACTTAACGGCCCAGTGAAGAGATCTAGAGTCCTCACCCACCTTAGAAACATGAGGGCCGACATAGTCTTCCTCCAAGAGACGCACTTGAGGGAGCAGGACCAACTGCGGGTAAGAAAGGGCTGGGTGGGACAAACCTATCATTCCTGTTATGGGGCAAGGGCCAGGGGGGTGGCGATCCTGATTGGCAAGAGGACAATGTTTAGGGCGACAAAGACGGTTACGGACCCAGGGGGACGGTATGTCATGGTCAGCGGGGCCCTGGATGGGGCGCCGGTAGTTCTAGTTAACGTGTACGCGCCCAACTGGGACGACACGAGCTTCATCCAAAAGACCATGGCAGAAATCCCGGACATAGCGACGCACCGACTAATCATGGGGGGGACTTCAACTGTGTACAGGACCCAACGACGGACAGATCAAACCCCAGAACGGGGAGAACCTCAAACATGGCAAGGGAACTCAGCCACTATATGGAGCAGATGGGAGCAGTAGACCCTTGGAGATTCGCCCACCCGGGGGAGAAAGAATTCTCTTTCTTCTCCCCAGTACACAACGTGTACACCAGAATTGACTTCTTTGTGGTGGGGAAAACGGTGCTTCCAGAGATAGACAAGGTGGAATACTCCGCAATTGTGATATCAGACCACGCTCCACACTACATGGATGTGCGGCTAGAGACGGGAAGGGCCCAGCGCCCCAAATGGAGGTTGGACGGTACCTTACTAGCTGACAAGGCCTTCAGCGAAAGGATAGCGCAGGCCATAGCGGAGTACACTGAGATCAACCAAAACGGGGAGGTCTCACCCTCCACGTTCTGGGAAGCGCTTAAGGCCGTACTAAGAGGGGAAATCATAGCCTACAAAGCGCAAAGAGATAGGGAGGAAAGGGTGGCTAGGCAGAAGCTGGTCGACTCCATACTGGAGGTAGACCATAAATACTCCGAGGCCCCGACTGTAGAACTCCTGGCGGAGAGAAAAGAATTACAAAGGAACTTTGACCTGCTCTCCACCAGGAAAGCAGTACACCAACTCCGCCAGGCACGCGGGGCCCTATACGAACACGGAGACAAAGCCAGCCGCCTGTTGGCCCACCAGCTGAGAAAGCAGGCAGCCAGCAGAGAAATTGCGCAAATCAGAGATACCAGAGGCACGCTGGAAACAGAACCAGAGAGGATTAACAAAACCTTCAAGGCCTTCTACCAAGAGCTGTACACCTCAGAGCCCCCAACGGGGAAGGCTGGGATGAACCGGTTTCTTGACGGACTGAACATACCAGTTGTGGGAGAGGGCAGAAAACGGGATCTGGAAGCACCACTAGCACTGGGAGAGATCATGGAGAGCATTAGCTCCATGCAGGCGGGGAAGGCGCCGGGACCGGACGGATTCCCGGCGGACTTCTACAAAAAATTTGCGGCAGCGCTGGCCCCGCACCTGCGGGAGATGTTCACAGACTCGCTAGCTAGGGGCACGTTGCCACCCACGTTAGCACAGGCCTCAATCTCGCTGATACCTAAGAAAGACAAAGACCCAACGGAATGTGGGTCATACAGACCCATATCTCTGCTGAATGCAGACGCCAAAATACTGGCCAAAATCCTAGCCAAAAGGCTAGAAGACTGTGTACCTGAGGTGGTCACAGAGGACCAGACGGGCTTTGTCAAAGGTAGACAGCTGACCGCGAACATCAGGCGCCTGCTGAACGTGATAATGACCCCCTCCGGGGAGAGAACACAAGAGGTGATCGTCTCCCTGGACGCAGAAAAGGCCTTCGACAGAGTCGAGTGGAAATACCTCATAGAGGTACTGGAGCGGTTCGGGCTTGGAACAGGGTTCACCGCTTGGGTAAAGCTCCTGTACAACGCTCCCATGGCGAGTGTACAGACCAACAATACCAACTCCCAATACTTCCAGCTGCACAGGGGCACCAGACAAGGATGCCCACTGTCCCCGCTGCTGTTCGCACTAGCAATTGAACCGCTAGCAATCGCGCTCAGGGCAGCAAAAAATTGGAGGGGGATCCGAAGGGGAGGTAGAGAGCACAGAGTCTCACTCTATGCGGATGATCTGCTCCTCTATATCTCGGACCCACAAAGCAGCATGGACGGAATCATCGCGCTCCTGAAAGAGTTTGGAGCCTTCTCGGGCTACAAACTCAACATGAGCAAAAGTGAGATCTTCCCAGTACACCCGCAAGGGGGGGGGGGGGGGGGGGGCAGCACTAATGGGGCTGCCGTTCAAACAAGCCCAACATAAATTCCGCTACCTGGGGATCCAAATAGCCCATGACTGGAAAGGGATCCACAAATGGAACCTCACCAGCCTGACGGAGGAAGTTAAAAAGGACCTGCAAAGATGGAACACACTCCCGCTCTCCCTCGCGGGGAGAGTTCAGACGATCAAAATGAACGTACTGCCCAGGTTCCTCTTCCTGTTTAGATCCATTCCGATCTACATCCCCAAGGCCTTTTTCAAAGCGCTGGACAAACTCATCATGGCGTTCGTATGGGGGGGTAAAAATGCTAGGATCCCAAAGAAGGTCTTACAAAAAACAAAAACCAGGGGAGGGTTAGCCCTCCCGAATCTACAATTCTACCACTGGGCAGCAACAGCCGAGCGAGTAAGGGGATGGATCCAGGAGCCAGAAGCTGAGTGGGTGCGTGCGGAGGAGGCCTCCTGCATGGGAACCTCCCTTCGGGCCCTCGCCACGGCAGCACTCCCATCCCCACCCAAAAAACACTCCAGCAGCCCAGTGGTGACAGCCACCCTCCAATCCTGGAACCAACTGCGGCAGCAACTTGGCCTGACCAAAATGTCGAACAGGGCTCCCATCTGCAACAACCATAGGTTCAAACCAGCACTGACCGACGCCACCTTCAAAAGGTGGAGGCAGGATGGGGGGACACTGACAGTCAGGGACCTATACACGGACGACAGGATCGCAACACTGGACGAACTGACAGAGAAATTTCAGCTAGCTGGGGGGAACGAGCTACGGTACCTGCAGCTCAAAAACTTCCTACGAAAGGAGACAAGGACGTACCCACAACCGCCACGACAGACACTACTGGAAGACCTACTGGACGCAAGTATCCTAGTGAAAGGGAACTGTAGTGACATGTATGACCGACTGGTAGATAGGGACGACACCGTACTGGACGCAACAAGGAGGAAATGGGAGGACGACCTGGGGATGGAGATCGGGTGGGGACTCTGGAGCGAAGCACTGCATAGGGTCAACTCCACCTCCACGTGCGCAAGGCTCAGCCTGACGCAACTAAAAGTGGTACATAGAGCCCACTTAACAAGAACCCGTATGAGTAGGTTCTTCCCGGAGGTGGAAGACAGATGTGAACGGTGCCAAAGAGGCCCGGCCAACCACGCCCACATGTTCTGGTCTTGCCCCAGACTCGTGGAGTACTGGACAGCCTTCTTCGAGGTTATGTCCAAAGTGGTGGGAGTGAGGGTGGAGCCATGCCCGATAGTGGCGGTCCTTCGGGGTTTCAGAACAGCCAGATCTATTCCTGGGGAGGAGGGCAGACGCCCTTGCCTTTGCCTCCCTGATCGCCCGCCGTAGAATCCTGTTTGGCTGGCGGTCAGCAGCACCGCCCAGAGCTGCGGACTGGCTGTCCGACCTCTCGGAATCTCTCCAAATGGAGAAAATCAAATTTGCCATCCGAGGGTCGGACGACGGCTTCCACAGAACGTGGGAGCCATTCATGCAACTGTTCCGGGACCTATTTGTGGCCAATGTACAAGAGGAAGAATAGTCGGGGGAAGGTAGCGGGAGGGGGGGGGGGGGGGGCTACAGGTTCGTTACGGGGGTTCGATGGCTAGCTAAGGCCCAAAACCAAACTAAATAAACATGTTGAGGGGGGGGGGGGGGGCGCGGTTACTACTACGAAGATGCTTACCTGTAAATATGTATGTTAATTTTTGCGTGTTTGTTTTTTTTCTTTTTTCTTTCTCCTAACAATTTGTAATTTGTTCAATATAAAATATGAAAACTGAATAAAAACATTTATAAAAAAAAAAAACATAGTTGCTTCGCAGCTTCAGGGTGCCAGGTACGATTCCCAGCTTGGGTCACTGTCTGTGCGGAGTCTGCACATTCGCCCCGTGATTGCATGGGTTTCCTTCGGGTGCTCCCGTTTCCATCCACAGTCCAAAGATGTGCAGGTTTGGTGGATTGGCCATGATAAATAACCTTTAGTATTCAAAAATGTTGGGTGGGGTTATGGGGAGGGTAGGGGCATGGGCTTGGGTTGGGTGCTCTTTCCAAGGACTGGTACAGACTCGGTGGGCCGAATGGCCTCCTTTTGCACTGTAAATTCTATGAAATAAAAGCTCATGCTATAGAGGGTAAGATATTAACCTGGATAGAAGATTGGCTGGCTGGCAGAAAACAGAGACTACATGTAAATAGGTGTTTATTTGATTGGCAGGACATGACAAGTAGAGTCTCACGGCGGTCTGTGCTGGGGCCTCAACTTTTACAATTTACATCAATGAATTAGGTGAGGGAAGCGAAGGCATGGTAGTTAAATTTTCAGATGATACAAAGATAGGAAAGTATTTGGTAAAGAAGACATGAGGAATTTGCAAATGGATAGGTTGAGTGAGTGGGCAAAAATCTGGCAGATGGGCTTTTCACAGTAACTTCATTGCACTGTTAATGTAAGTCTACTTCTGACAATAAAGATTATTATTATATTATTATCATTCTGTGGAAAATGTTCACTTTGGCAGAAAGAATTTTTCAAAAGTATCACTTAATGGAGAATGACTGCAGAATTCCGAGACACAAAGGCACATCGGTGTTCTTATGCATGAGTCACATTCAGTTATTATGAAGGTGCAGCACGTAATTAAGAAGACTAATAGAATGCTGTCATTTATTACTCTTCCTCGCTGTTACCAGACGGCTGAATAACCCTCTTATGCACTGAACTGATTTTTCTACAGATATTCTCGACAGTTATAGCTCGATATTTATGTTTTTCATGTATGGAACAATCTGCCTGGACTGTACACAGAATTCACTGTACCTTTGTACATGTGACAATAAATCTAAATCTATGAGAGGAACTGAACATCAGAGTAAGGATGTTATGATTCTGTTATACATGGCATGGCATTGGTGTGACCGCATCTCGGACACTATGTGCAGTTTTGACCTCCTTCTTTAAGGAAATATGTAAATGCATTGGAGGCAGTTCAGAAGAGTGTTTACTAGATTGATACCTGGAATGAGCGGGTTGTCTTATAAGGAAAGATTGGAGAAGTTGCACTTGTTTAAAGTAGAGTTTAGAAGTGTGAGGAGTGACTTGATTGAAGTATATAAGATCCTGAACGATTTTGATAAGATGGATGTGGAAAGGATGTTTCCTCTTGTGGTGAGTCCAGAATTAGACAGCAATGCATTAATATTAGGGATCGCCCTAATAGGACAGAGTTGAGGAGGAATTTTTTTTCAATGGATTATGAAATTTGCTGCCTCTGGAGGCAGTGATAGCGGTGTCACTGGATATTTTTAAGGCAGAGGTAAATGGATTCTTGTGGCAAGAGAATCAAAGATAAATGGGAATGTGGAACTCAACACAAACAGATAAGAAGATCTTATTGAATGACGGAGCAGGCTTGACTGTCTGAATGACCTATTACTGCTCCTTTTTCATATGTTCAGAAGTATGTTCACATGAGCTAAAGGCACTAAATGGGCAGTTACAGAAGGAGTGAAAAACTATCCAGTACTTTTGAGCTGGCATCTTGTATGTGGGACATGGGTGCAGCAATCCCAGAAACTGGCAAGAAAGAAACTGGTAAGCAGGTAGTGGGCTCTCCTCCTGAGCCCACAAAACTAAAATCCAAATATGCTTTTGGGTCTTTTCTTTTCAGGACCATTGGTTAGGTCATTCAGTGCCTTTATAACGTTCAAGATCCAGTGTGCCTTATTGACCACTCTCTCAACCTGCCCTGCTGCCTTCAACAATTATGCACATGCATTCCCAGCTGCCTCTGCTCCCGTACTTCTTTAGAATTGTTCCTTTATCTTAAGTTGTCTCCGCTCCTTCACTTTCCATTTCTCTGCATTAAATTTCACTTGTCACTGGTGCGCTCATTACAGCAGCGTATGTCCTCTTGTCGTCTATTATTATCCTCCTCAGAGTTCTCAATACTTCCAAGTTTAGTGTCATCTGCAAATTTTGAAATTGTGTGCTGCACACTCAAGTCTATGTCATTAATATTACTATTGATCAAGAAAAGCAGTGGATCGAGTACTGACTTTTGGAGAACGCCAATGTAAAATATCCTCCTGTCCAAAAAGCATTGTTCACCGCCACTTTTTGTTTACTGTCACTCAGCCAATTTTGTTTCTAAGCTGCCACTGTCCCTTTTATTCCATGAGTTTTGACTTTGCTGTAGGCCTGTTAAGTCATACTTCAGTAAACACTTTTTGGAGGTCCATATACACCACATGAACCATATTATCCACATCAGCCTTCTCTGCACCCTCAAGGGAATAGTGTAGATGGGCTTT
Source organism: Scyliorhinus canicula (assembly GCF_902713615.1). Classification (NCBI taxonomy): domain Eukaryota; kingdom Metazoa; phylum Chordata; class Chondrichthyes; order Carcharhiniformes; family Scyliorhinidae; genus Scyliorhinus; species Scyliorhinus canicula. Next base: position 168,271,402 of record NC_052149.1, read on the forward strand.
AGAGTGGTTTCACAGGTTGGCGCAACATCGAGGGCCGAAGGGCCTGTACTGCGCTGTAATGTTCGATGTTCATCAAAAAAAGTCAGTCAAGTTAGTTCAATACGGGACAACACGGTGGCGCAGTGGTTAATGATAATAATCACTTATTGTCACAAGTCGGCTTCAATGAAGTTACTGTGAAAATCCCCTAGTCGCCACATTCCGGCACCTGTTCGGGGAGGCTGGTACGGGAATTAAACCTGCGCTGCTGGCCTTGTTCTGCATTACAAGCCAGCTGTTTAGCCCACTGTGCTAAACCGGCCCCTGGGTTAGGGCCCAGGTTCGATTGTGGCCCTGAGTCACTGGCCGTGTGCAGGTTGCCCATTCTCCTGGTATCTGCGTGGGTCTCACCCCCATAATCCAAAGACCTGCAGGGATTGGCTAAATTGCCCCTTAATTAAAAATGTTTTAAAAGTTAGCGAAATACTATTTGCCTTTAACAAATCCATGCAAGTTTTGGTTAGTTAATCCACATTTGTCCAAGTGACTGTTAATGTTATCCAAGGTTAGCATTTCTAAACGTTTTCCCACTAAGGAGAATAACCCGACTGGTGCTGGGTTTCTCCATGCACTCTGTTTTGAACAAGGGTGTAATATTTGCAATCCTCCAGTTCTCCGGAATCACACATGTTTCTAGGGAGGATAAGAAGTTTATTGTTCGTGCTTCTGCAATTTCCCTACTTCCTCAGTATACTCAGATATATCTCACCCAGTTCAGGCAACTTATCAACTTAAATACAGTCAGTCTTCCTAATACCGCCGCTTTATATTTTAGACTATTCAGTGTCTAAACTATCTCCTCTTTCACTGACTTCAGCAGCATCATCTTCCTTCAAAAGACAGATACAAAGCATTAATTTCGTTCCACAGTTATTTCCTCTACCTGCATGCATAAGTCCCCTTTTTGAACTCTCATCAGCCCATGCATCCTTTTATAATCTTTTTGCTGGTTATATACCTACAGAAGATCTTGGATACCTTAACTGCCAATCTCTTCTTCTCATATTTGGTATTTACTTCCCTTAATGCTTGTTTTCCCTATGCAGTTTCCATATTCAGCTTTATGTTATCAACCTGACATTTATCATATGCAGACAATTTCTGCACCATCTTACTCTCCATCACTTTTCCCATCCAGGGAACCAATTTTTGATTCCTCTTTATCTGGGACAGATCCATTCACACCCTACTGAAATTGGCTCTCCTCCAATCAAGTACTTTTGTTCTACATTGCTCCTTGTTATTTTCCAAATATAACTTGAACCTTATTATACAATGATCATTGTCCCCAATTGCCACTTGGTCCACTTGACCCACCATGTATGATTAGATCCTATATATCTTGGTCATTCTCATCAGACCAGTTAAAATGAACTTATCTCAGCGAAGACAAGGGCAAAAAAAGTTTATGTCAACACATCAACTCCTTCCCTATCTTCCTCATTGCAACCATTGTACTTTGTAATATTGCTGTGTTTTTAACTATCTCCTTTAATTCAAGGTAGAATGTGACTTCCTGCAAAATCTGCCCAGAAGCAAACCTGGTAGCCATGGTGTCAGAGACCCAGGCCTAAACTTGTTGAAAGTATGTGCAAGTTTTTATCACCTGGACACAAAAGAGCAGAACGGTACAGACTCGCAGACTCTTAGAATCAGTTAAACAGAGATTTGAGAGAGGAGACCAACAACAGGTGTTGTTATGCCAAGCAGGCAAAAAATGACTGTTTTTTCAGTAGTTCCAAAAGGTATACTTTGGTTTGCAGGATTTATTCTCTGCATGAAAAAACTATAACTGGAGGCTTTCTTTTCTTGAACAGCTTTGAGTTCAAAATAAAATCCACAGTGTGGAATCATTTCTGAATGGTACCATGGCTCTTTCAGATAGTTCCCTTATTTAAATAAATTATGTCTGTGGAGAGGAGAAAACCAAGTAGTCACCAGAGGGTGCCTTGGTACTGGAAGCATTGAATTCAAATTTCACCATCTGCAGTGACGGGATTTGAACGTGGGTCCCCAGAGCATTAGAGGACCAGGATCTCAAATGTAAAACTAAGGTTATAGTTTACCATGCAGCCATGAACTCCATGATCCTATATGCTTCGGAGAATTGGATAACCCACAGCAGACACCTCAAAACATTGGAGAGCTAAAATCAGTGATGCCTTTGCAAGGTCCTCCAAATATAGTGGCAAGAAAAGTGGGATAGCAGCAGAGCCATGTCCCAAGCCAATATTCCCAACACTAAGTCACTAATCTTCTAAAATCTACTGTACTGCGCAGGACATGTCGCTCGTAAGCCTATCGCCAGATGCCCAAAGCAACTGCAACACCTAAAACTCGGTCATGGCAGGACACTCCCAGGAGGACAGCGGAAAAACTTTAGGAATATCCTTAAAGCATCCCTGAAGAGGCCGAAAGTCCCCCCCCCCCCCCCCCCCCCCCACCCCCCTCCCGACTCAGTGACCGACCAAAGTGGAGAAGGTTCATTTGGGAAGGAACCAAACACATCAGACTTCATCGTGAACAGGTATTGGCAAATTCGAGACTGCAGCGAGAGCGCACAAGCCTTCACGGCAATCAGCTGCTTGACCTTTCAAGCTCCACCTGCCTCAGGTGCAGCAGAATCTGCCGATCACATGTTGGATTTATCAGCCATCTCATCCTATTCCACAGGAATGGAAGCAAGTATTCCACTATCCCGAGGGATTGCCTAAGAGGGAGCAGGAGTAATGTCATAGACCAGTCCCTAAACAATCAACTTGTTATATGTCCTGGCATTTTTCTACAAGAAAAGTAGTAAAGTGGTAAAATCTCATTACTTAACTGCAAGTGAGCAGGACTTAACTGCATGTGAGAAGGTTAAAATTTACTAATGAAGCACATCTGGCACTGTACAATAGAAGTGTAAGTCCTATGCATGTGTGCTGGAAAATAAGTAGTTTAGGTATTTGAAAGAAAATATAATTATATAAAAAATACTATTCACTTACTGGTATCCAAGATAACTGCAACACTTTAACATAGAGCAAGCATGGACTATGTTGTTGCTTGTTATAAAAATTACTTCAGTCCTCTGTGTGTGTATGACAACGATGGAGGGAATCATTCAAGCCATAAGGAGAAATGTAGAGAAGGGCACAAAGGATGTTTTCCACAGCACAAGGACTGGGTTCTGAGGAAATAAACTCAGAACTCGACATATAAAATAAACTCTACCAACATTTGGAAGCCAAGTGGTGGTACTCTGTTCACTTCGCAAATTGCCATTGGTCTGATAATAATATACTTTTTAAGCTATGATGCCATGCAGGGACTTGTGGCCACATTACTCAGATGTCTTAAATCAAGAAGTCTAAATCTTGGTGGATCACAACTTGACTAAAGTTTACAACCATAAAGAACAAGCTCCCTATTTGGAGCCTACAAACGAACAATGCACTCCTCTTTTGCTTTTGGCTTGATTTACTACTCAATGGGCTTGAACCTCTTCAGAGCGACAATCAGAGTCAGACTGCCACTTCACTCCCGGAAACATCCGGGAGGAGGCCTGGGGTGGGGGGAGGGGGTTGTGGGTTTGGGTCAAGCTTGTAGGTGGGTGTGAGGTGGGGGGGGGTTGGGCAGGGGGATGAGGGCAAGAGTACCCATGGGAACGAGGGAACGTCTGTGAGTTGGAGAGTTCCCAGTAGGGTGCAGTCCCTTGGGAGTGGGGAGGCAGCGGGGAGGAATCCCATTTGGGGGATGATAAGGGGGTGGAGGTGGGGAAGATCCTTAGGTTAGGGAGTCTTATGAGAGGGTGGGAGAGTAATTGGGAGGTGTGGAGAGTCCCATGGAGGGAAAGGGTGGGGGTCGGTGTGGGTCTGTGCAGCAGCTACCCAGGAGTTAGAAGAGGTTTTAATTCTTCTAACTTTTCTCAGTAACCACTGATATAACACAGTCAGAACCATCCAGACTTTACAATTTAAATTGCATTTCTAGATGGTTCCTCGTGCAGGGCAATTGGCCAGGGAAAATTTCTGCTTCTAGCCAATTGTCATGAAAGCCTTACCTGGTAACATCCGTGAGGGCAGCTGTGCCACAGCGCATCCGTGGGGTTACCCCTCCCCCCCCCCCCCCCCCCCCCCCACCTCCGACCCATAATACCACACCCCAGGGCTTGGATGTTATGGTCCGTTATTTCACAAAGCCACTGATTATTAAGAGTTTTAAGGATTTATCCAAGGGCTATTTTAATTATAGCCTGAACTTCCATTAGCCAACCTGCAGACAACAATTACGTTTATCTTTGAAAGTAAGGACTTTGAAAAATTATCAAATAGTAGTCAGACACCAAACCACCTGAAGAAAATACGAAAAATAATGTTGCCACTGTTGACCGGAAAGCTGGTAACACATTCCCTACAAGAACCAAATTCAACTTGTGGAGATTCCTTCAAATGCTCTCTCGGACAGTATGATGAAGATTTTAGGTAAATGCTACGCCTCCTGTTCAATTGACAATCAATATGAAGGAATACTTAACAGATTGTGCTGCATCGCAAACATAAATTCTTGGGCTCCACATAAAATGGTTGATGAGTCACTTTAATCTAAGTAAATTGTGCTGCACAGCAAAGCTTGGACAGGCTATAATAAAACATTTCAGTGGGTCCAATTTAACTGGAACAATCCTATGTCTGGATTTGGGTGCGTTTAGCAGGGTATTTCTCAGTTGCTGCAGTGTCGAGAAACACCCCACCATTCAATGACACTTGAGACTGCACTGGAGTAACCTGCTGGTGAGATTCAATGGTCTCGTCCGTATACGCATCAAAGCCACTGAACTGCGCCCAATGCAGAGTTCACGACAAAACGTTTCCAAAGCGTTTGAAATACCGGACAAGTCACTGTAACAAATAATTGCAAGGACTCGATACGATTCATGCTTAGTATTCAATTAACATTCTCCAGACTTTCAAACGATAAGCAATTTCCACACTTTAGTCAGTCAAAGTGATTTGCAGAGAAGTTGGGGAATCTAACCCACAACTTTTAATTCGGTAACATTTATTTGAAGGCGCTTTTTAAAAATCGACAGAGGTTTTGTGAAATTGGGAGAACAAATCGGAGTGAAAATCATTAAATTTTGAAAGCCTTCATGAAGAAAATGGTTAGGAGGGAAGTGAAGGTGGGGAGAGTGGAAAACAAAGGGTTAAATAAAAATATGATGGTGTGGTAGAATCTACTCTTGTAACACCCACCTTGCTAAGGAGGAGCAAATGGACTTGATTGGGGGATGAATAGATAGTTGACAGTGAGTTTAAAAAAAATATATCTTTATTCTCCTTTTTCACATTTTCTCCCAAATTTGCACCCACCAACAATAAACAATAAGCAGTAACAAATATAGGGTGGGATTCTGTGATCCTGAGGCTAAGCGTTGATGCCGTCATAAACGCCGTTTTGTTCCTCGATGGCATCAACATGCCTCAGGAGCAGAAATTCTGACTCCTACAGGGGGCCAGCACGGCACTGGAGCGATCCCGGTGCCAGATGGGTGCCGCGGATCTGCGCATGTGCAGTGGCACCAGCGCCAATGCACGCATGCACAGTGGCTCCCTTCTCCGCGCCGTCCCCGATGCAACATGGCGTAGGGCTACAGGGGCCGGCGCAGAACCAAAGAGGCCCCCAGTTCAAGAGACCAGCCCGCCGATCAGTAGGCCCCGATCGCGGGCCAAGCCACAGCAGAGGCCAACCCCCGGTGTCGGAACCCCCTCCGCCACTACCAGGCTGCCACCGGATGCATCCACTGCGAAGTCCCGCCGGGTAAGAGCAGGCGTGAATAGCGCTGGCTGGACTCGGCTTTTCTGACGTGGCCACTCGGCCCATCCCTGGCTAGAATCGCCGTGGGAGCCCTGTAGAGCGGCCCCTGACCGGCGCCACACCGACCGCAGCGACGTCAATGGCACTGATTCTCAACTCTCCAGAGAATCGGTGGACCGGCGTTGGGGCAGCGTGGCGCGATTCGCGCCGGTCCCAGCGATTCTCCAGCCCGGCCCCAGGGTGTGAGAATCCCACCCACTATGTCAATCCCCATTTCAACAACAACAATCCCATCCTCCCACCAACCCCCAAACAACTGCCCACATATTAACATAAATAAATAACAAAAGGGAATCAGGAGTCACCCATAATCACCATTAACACATACAGTTCCCCTCCCCCAACCCTCCCAACACCCCCCCCCAACTAATATTTGATGTTATCCAATTCTTGAAAGTGCTTAAATGAATAATGCCCATGAATTGTGGAACCCCTCCATCTTTCCCCTCAGTTCAAACTTAACCTTCTCAAGAGTCAAGAATTCCATTAGGTCCCCCCCGCCATACCAGGGCACAGGGTGGAGAGGCTGCTCTCAATCCCAGCAGGATCCGCCTTTGGGTGATCAACGAGGCAAAGGCTACGATATCTGCCTCCGCACCCGTTTCCGACCCTGGCTGGTCCAACAGCACGAATATGGCCTCCCGAGGGCCGGGGTCCAGTTTCACATGCAACACTTTAGAGATTACCCTAAAAACTTCCTTCTAGTAATTCTCCAGCTTTGAACAGGACCAAAACATATGAATGTGATTTGCCTCCCCCCCCACAACGTTCACACACATTTTCTACCCCCTCAAAGAGCCGGTTCATACTCGCCCTTGTGAGGACTGCTCTATATACCACCTTCAGCTCTATCAGCCACAACATCGCGCACGATTCAGGGAGAAAGATATAGGGCGAAACTCTCCCATCGGGAGACTAAGTGCCGACGCCGGAGTGAAAACCGGAGTTCCACTCTGGCGTCGGAGGCCGCTCCTCGCCCCCTATTCTCCCACCCCCAGGGGGTAGGAGCGGCACCGCGTCAATTACGCGCGCCAGGCCTTGGCACTGCGTCAAACCAGCGCCGCGTAAATTACACGGCCAGGGGTGCCTAAATGACATCGCCCACGCATGCGCAGGTTGGCCGGCACCAACCCGCGCATGCGCGGTTGCTGTCCTCCCCGCGGGGCCCCGCAAGACATGGAGGATTGATCTTGTGGGGCGGCGGAGGAAAATAGTGCGTCCTTTAGTGACGCCGGCCCGCCGATCGGTGGGCACCGATCGCGGGCCAGACCCCTACTGAACACTTCCTGGTGCTCAATCCTCCGTGCCCCCCCTCCACAGGCCGCACATGCAACGTTTGCTCGCTGTTCACGCCAGCAGGGACCAGGTGTGGTTGGCACCGGAGTGAACCCGTCGGATTGGGCAGGCCGCTCAGCCCATCCGGGCCGGAGAATCGCCGCTCGTCCGTTAGAAACGGCGAGCGGCGATTCTCCGAGCGGCCTGTTGTGAAACGCGGCACACCGTTTTGGGGGGGGTGGGAGAATCGCGTGCGGGTGCCAGAGCGGCGTGGCGGGAATCGCCCGTCACTCCTGCGATTCTCCCACCCGGCATGGGGGTCGGAGAATTGCACCCATAGAAAGAGATACCGAAGGTGAAAATGAAAAGAAATGACAGCAACAAAAAGACAGAGATAACAAAGAGAGAGCATTCATACTCTCAGAATTGCTGTGTGCAATGTTATAACAGCTCCAGTAGCATGAAAATGAAAATATAAAATATTGACACAAAACTCTATTTTGCTCAAAACAAAAATATTTTCCTCAATTTATTTTGCCCGATTAGAGGCTATAGCCTTCATTATTATTCATTCCAGTTTCACAGTAGGAAAGTTTTTGCTGTTGATTTTAACTCCTTTCCTCATGACATGTTAAGACAAAAGGTTGGATCTCTGACAAATGTTTCAATCAAGAGCAATTTGACTGACTGATATTGATAAATATTATGTGCTATATACCAGAAGTGCAACATGTGTCACTTTTACATCAGTAATTATATTCCTCAGCTTACTCTGTGCACAACTTAATTGTTCAGTTGAGTCGATCAGTTTATTAATATTGCTTGATAACAGGATAACTGTTCCATAACATGAAGAATAATGGCCTTTGCTGATGCATTTAGTTTCTGTCACAACTTATTAAAGTTCCAATCAGGGAATGGAAAAATGTTAGGGGAAATTTGTGCAGTAAGCCCACAGCACCAATTATACATAGACACTTCAGTAATTTCATTGAAGCTTACTCGTGACAATAAGCAATTTTCATTTCCTTTCAATTTTTCATTTCATTCTTTGATTGTTCGGTCATTTACTAGTATCATTATTTAATTATTCTTGCACAATTAGGCTGAATGTGTTTTTCCTGGATCGAAGTGGGAAGCAATTGATTGCTAGAAAATTGTGAAGTATTCAGCGCCAATCAAAATTATTCAGAAAATGAAGCAATCCATGTCACAGACTGAAGACCTAGAGAGCACCCAGACTTGGGCTGATAAGTGACAGGCAACATTAATTCCATTCAAGTGACAGGCAATGACTATCTCCAACAAAAAGTAATCCAACCACCTCCCCTTGATGTTCAATGGAATTATCACTGACAAATCCCAGTCATGCTAAAGGGTTACCTTTGACCAAAAACACAGTAAAAAGCTAGATCAATTCTGTAGCTGACAGAATATGACAGAGGCTGGATATTCTTCAACACATAAACTACCTTCCGAACTATTCAAAGCTGCTGCATCAACTACAACAGAAGTATGATGAGTATTCTCCACTTGCCTGGATGAGTACAGCTGTAATTGCACATATGGGGTTCAACAGCATCCAGGCCAAAGTAATCAGCTTAATCAACACCTTGTCCACCACCCCAAATAGCCACAACCTGCATCACTGATGTATCCTGGTTGCAGTGAATACTGTCTAAAGCAGTGTTTTTCAACCATTTTTTTCCCGGTCCCACTTTTACCACTGGTCGATCTTCGGGACCCACACTGGCCGAACTTCACGACCCATGCCGGCCAGACTTCGTGGCTCACATCGGCCGACCTTCGTGACACATGCTAAATGTGGTGAATGTACATCATGTAATTCACACTGTATAGTATTGCGTTCACACTATATAGCATTGTGTCCTTGTGGGCTCTGCCTGTGAGTCGTTGCGTGGCTCTGCCCACAGGAGGAGATGAGGAACTTGTACAGGGCTCCACCCTCGGCTCCGCCCATGGCTCCGCCCATGGCCCCTCCCACTACCAGAAGTACCAGAAGTGCTGCAGCCTTGTGAGTCTGCCCTGAGTTCTTCTGGTCGCAGGCAGGCTCACTTGTAAGTCTATTAAAACCACAGTTTACTTCCTATCGTATCTCAAGTAAATTGATGGTCACATCAATTTAATAGACTTAAGAAAACTACTATGGAATCAGCCCTCAAACCTGATTGACTAGAACTCGACCCGCAGGCTGCAGAGGCGAAGGATATCTTTCTACACTGGCTTTGGTGTTTCAAGGCCTACCTGGCTGCATCAACCACCTCCGAGACTACAGATGAGCAGAAACTCAGCCGACTGCACGCACGGGTGAGCCATCGCATCTCTACGCAACTCAACAGTACCGACTCATACACCGAGGTCCTCGCTATGCTCGACCGATTATACGTGCGGCCTGTAGACGAGGTCTACGCACGGCACATTTTCGCGACCCGCCGCCAGCACCCCACAGAGTTGCGAGAGGGCTACCTGCGCGATTTAAAAGCCCTTGCACGGGAATGTAACTTTCAGGCTGTAACTGCCTCCCAGCACATGGAACTCGCTGTCCTTGATGTGTACGTTGCGGGGGTCCGGTCTAATTATGTGGGCCAGCAACTACTCGAAAAAGGGGCCCAGAACTTGGAGGACACGGTAGCGCTAGCAACCTCAATGGAGGTCGTGTTTCAAAGTCTCAACTCATTCCCTGCAGACCAAGCGACCCCATCGTGGACCCCCGACCAGCGACTGCCCCAGGCCTGCGCTGCGCGGCCACCCAACCACTATGGAGCACCAGCGTGCCATTTTTGTGGCCAGCCCCAACACCCATGGCAGCACTGCCCGGCCCGCAACGCGACCTGCAGCAGCTGTGGTCGAAAAGGACATTATGCCAAAGTATGTCTGTCGAAATCAAAACCCTCTACCTCCTCCACAGTCCAGAGCAATCGCTCCCCAAACTCGCAGGCCCGCAGACCCCGCAATGTTGCAGCGTGCCTGCCGACTCTGCCTCCACCCAACATGTGCGACTCATGGGGGCCATCATCTTGGCAATCCTCCCCCACGCGGCCAGTCATGTGCAAGTCATGAGGGCCACCATCATGGGCGCCATCTTAATCGCCGCCCGCCACGTGCGATCAACGGGGGCCGCCATCGTTGCCATCACCCGAAGTTCACCTCGATGACTATGACCTCCGTGAACAGTCATCACAGGGCCACTACAGCACTGCTGATTGAGCCGCCGACTACCCGCAACTCAACGCAGTCACTTTGGATCAGTCGCGTCCGAAGCACCTCAGGAGCTCGATGATGTCCATTCAAGACTATGGATACAAGACACCATGCCTCTTCGGGAGCACCGAGAGCTTCGTACATCCTGACCTGGTAAGACGCTGTTCACTCCCTATCTTCCCCACACGGCAAACTATCTCCCTCGCCTCGGGTTCGCACTCGGTCCAAATACAAGGGCGCACCGTTGCGACCCTAACGATACAGGGCGCCAGCTACTCTAATTTCCAGCTGTACGTAATCCCCACCTCCGCGCCCCACTCTTACTCGGGCTCGACTTTCAGTGTAACCTCAGGAGCCTCACATTCATCTTCGGCGGACCCCAACCTCCTCTCACTATATGCAGCTTAGCGACTCTAAAAAGCGACCCCCCTCCACTCTTCGCTGGCCTAACGGCTAACTGTAAACCAGTAGCCACTTGCAGCAGGCGGTATAGCCTGCAGGACAGAGTATTCATTCGAGCCGAAGTCCAACGGCTCCTACGTGAGGGAGTCATAGAGGCCAATAACAGCCCCTGGAGAGCTCAGGTGGTGGTCGGCAAGACCGGGGAAAAGTTCCAGATGGTGGTTGATTACAGCCAAACCATTAACCGGTTCACGCACCTCGATGCGTACCCCTTCCCCAGAATTGCAGACATGGTCAACCAGATCGCCCAGTACCGCATATTCTCCACGGTGGATCTGAAGTCTGCATACCACCAGCTCCCAATCCACCCGGAGGACCGCCACTACACGGCGTTCGAGGCAGATGGCCGCCTCTGCCATTTCCTCCGGGTCCCCTTTGGCGTCACGAATGGGGTCTCGGTGTTCCAACGAGCAATGGACCGAATGGTGGACCAGTAAGGGGTGCGGGCCACGTTTCTGTACCTGGATAACGTCACCATCTGCAGCCATGACCAGCAGGACCATGATGTCAACCTCCACCGATTTCTCCTAACCGCCCAGAAACTCAATCTCACCTACAATAAGGAGAAATGCGTTTTCCGCACTACCAGACTAGCCATCCTCGGCTATGTCGTGGAAAACGGAGTCCTGGGCCCCGACCCGAACCGTATGCGCCCCCTCTTACAACTCCCTCTCCCTCATTGTCCCAGGGCCCTCACGAGGTGCCTGGGATTCTTCTCTTATTACGCCCAGTGGGTCCCCCAGTATGCAGACAAAGCCCACCCACTATTTAAGATCACACTCTTCCCACTGTCAGCAGAGGCCTGCCAGGCCTTCATCTGCATCAAGGAGGACATCGCCAAAGCTGCGGTGGATGAATCTGTCCCCTTTCAGGTGGAGAGCGACACCTGAATCAGGCAGGGAGACCAGTAGCTTTCTTCTCCCGAACCCTCTCCGTTTCAGAACTCCGACACTCCTCAGTCGAAAAAGAAGCTCAAGCCATTGTGGAAGCCATACGGCACTGGAGGCACTACCTCACAGGTAGGAGGTTCACCCCCATCACCGACCAGAGATCGGTTGCCTTCATGTTCGACAACTCGCAAAGGGGCAAAATAAAAAAGATAAAATCTTGAGGTGGAGGATCGAACTCTCCACCTATAATTATGACATCATATATCGACCGGGGAAGCTTAACGAGCCCCCAGATGCCCTGTCCTGCGGCACATGCACCAGCACGCAAGACAACCGCTTAAAGGCTATCCACAACTTCTGCCACCCGGAGGTCACCCGGCTCGCCCACTATGTCAAAGCCTGAAATCTGCCTTTGTCCACCGAGGAGGTAAAAGCCATCACCAGGGATTGCCCGATCTGCGCGGAGTGCAAACTGCACTTCTATAGACCAGACAAGGTCCACCTGGTAAAAGCTTCACGGCCCTTTGAACGGCTGAGGATCGATTTCAGAGGGCCACTCCCCTCGACCAATCGAAATGTGTACTTCCTCAATGTCATAGACGAATTCTCCCGCTTCCCCTTTGCTATCCCGTGCCCCGATATGACCTCCCACACAGTTATCAGAGCCCTGCACAGTGTCTTCACCCTGTTCGGTTTCCCCAGCTATGTACACAGCGACAGTAGTTCGTCCTTCATGAGCGATGAGCTGCGTCAGTACCTGCTCGACAAGGGCATCGCCTCGAGCAGGACTACCAGCTATAACCCCAGGGGAACGGGCAGGTGGAGAGGGAGAACGCGACGGTCTGGAAGACCCTCCTACTGACCCTACGGTCCAGGAATCTCCCGACCTCTCACTGGCAGGTGGCCCTCCCCGACGCGCTCCATGCTATTAGGTCCCTCCTATGCACTGCCACTAACCAGACCCCTCACGAGCGAATATTTGTTTTCTCTAGGGGCACTACCATGGGGGCTTCGTTCCCATCTTGGTTGAGAACACCGGGCCCGGTTCTCCTCCGGAGGCACGTCCGGACACATAAAACGGACCCACTAGTAGAAAGGGTACGACTGCTACACTCAAACCCACACTACGCCTTTATTGAACACCCCGACGGCCGTCAGGACACCGTTTCCCTCCGGGACCTGGTGCCTGCAGGAACCACCACCACCGCCGAGGTACCCCTCACACTACACCCCACCCAACCCCCCATGCCCTGCGTCCCCACGCCTATAGGTTTCCTGCGCCCCTCTTTGCCCGTCGCACCAGTCAGGAATGAAGCTCGGACCGAACCACCCCCGGAGTCCACCCTCATATCCACACCACCCGTCACCACCCAGCTACCCGAAGAGGCTGCAACCCCGCTGCTCCGCCGATCCCAAAGGACGATTCGGCCACCGGACCGGCTCAACCTGTAGACCCGTCATACCCGCCGGACTTGATTTTTTTTACAGGGGGTGAATGTGGTGAATGTACATCATGTAATTCACACTGTATAGTATTGCGTTTACATTATATAGTATTATGTCTTTGTGGGCTCTGTCTGTGAGTCGTTGCGCGACTCTGCCCACAGGAGGAGATGAGGAGCTTGTACAGGGCTCCACCCTCGGCTCCGCCCATGTCTCCACCCATGGCCCCTCCCACTACCGGAAGTATAAAGTGCTGCAGCCTTGTGTGTCTGCCCTCAGTTCTTCTGGTCGCAGGCAGGCTCACTTGTAAGTCTATTAAAACCACAGTTTGCTTCCTATCGTATCTCGAGTAAATTGATGGTCACATCACTGGCCAAATGTTGCGATCCACACTAGTGGAACTTCGCGACCCGTGCTGGGCGACCTTCACGACCCACGCCGGCCAACCTTGTGGCGCACACCAGCTTACCTTCGTGACACACCATTTTTGCTTACCTTTAATGCAACAGGTGAGCCTGCTTGTCCTCATGATCTCACGTGCTTTGCCATTCAATGTTACATTTCTGCTAAGGACTTCAGCTGATGATTTAAGTTTTTGCTGCGGAGAGGTTTGTCCTCAAACTCGCCATGCTTAGTCTTCAAATGCCTTTGAAGTTTTGAGGGTTCTACACTCTCATTGCCAATACTTCTCTACATATAACACACATAGGCCTGATTTGCTGATTTGCATTGGTACAATTGACAAAGCCATTCCTCCAGATATCATCTTTCTATTGCTTTGTTCTCGATTTCAGTTTTTTCTTTGTTTAAAACGATCCATCTTCAGTTCTTCACAGTCCTGTTCATTGCTTGCTCACAGCCACAAAATGGAAGAATCTCTCCTCTGTGATTTCTCATCAAAAGCATGGATGTACGTGGCGTGTGATGTGCTCTCTGCTGCCTCTTCTGGCCGGAAGACTGCATCGTTCCATTTAAAAGCCGGTCGCGGTTGACATTCTCAATTAAAAGCCCGCATTCGCAATTTAAAAGCTGCTCGGGGCTGTTGGCCGCTTTTCCTGCGATCAGGAACGCCAGGAACAATCGCTCATCCACCCTCCTGGCACCCCCTGCAACCTGCAATTTGAAAAACCCTGGGCTAAGCTCACCATCTTACCAACACCATTTCGACAGCACCTTACAAATTCATGACTTCCACTACTTAGGGCAAGGAATGCAGATGCACAGGAGTACCATCACCTCCAGGTTCACCTCCAAATCTATCCAGACTTGAACATATATTCCTTCACTGTCGCTGGGTCAAAATCCTGAGGTCTATAGCCAGCTGAATTGTGGGTGCAACTTCATCGCACAGCTGCAAGGGTTCAGGAAGACAGTTCACAGTGTTATGTACCTCTCCCAGGGGTTCTCTCGTGATGGGCAAAAACGCTGGCTTTGAAAATGAGAATGAATGAAGCAATCCGAGATTCAATTTTTATAAAAACAGATTGGTGTATGAATATATGATAGTCGACAGTGGGGGAGAAATGCTCGATCCAGCCCTCAGAAACAACTGAGTATCGAGAACACACTGAGGATTTTATTTTTATCAAGGAGCATAAATCAGCGCAAGAAGCGTTCATCACAAATTGAATTGGAGATGGCTAAGGCAGTTGGAATGTGATGTGAATAAATGAAATATGGCTTAACACAGTAGTTGGAGATGAAGCCCCAATAGTAGCTATACTTTCCGATTAGAGACACTTTGGAGGTAAAGGCAGTTAACCTTTTGCAAAGGAAGAACTTCATGTCATACTCACTTAGCTGGAGGTTTTCGATGTAGAGAGCTAGAATAACTCCAGGGGGTTGCTCTGGGCTGTCCATAACAAGAATAAGTTGGAGAACATAATATAAAAGATAGCAATGCTGTGTGAAAATAGCAAGGTTACATTATATTTCAATCAGCCAAGTATGAATTGTGAATGCTCAAGTAGCCTAGAGTCTGAATTGATGCATGATTGCCTCATGACATTGTCCGTTAGGGATACCACCAAAGAAACTCTCAGTTTGACTTAATAATGATGTGACCCTGGCAGCATATCATAAATAAGACTCATGGCACCTCAGTTAAGAATCACAACATAGATTGTCTTTTTTCCAAGCAAGGGGGTAAGGTGTGAGCACAAGGACAAGGTTAGTCTGTTATCCTGTTTTCGCAAAAATCATATTAAGTGGGTAATGTGATATGCGATTTGTGCACAGTCTTTCTCCTGTTTTTTTAAAATTCTGTAATCCTCAGTTATGAGAAAGGAGTACATTTTAGACATCCCGGGCGGAATTTTCTCAGCCCGGGGTCGGGCCGGAGATTCCCCGTGACCGGCGCGAATCGCACCACACAGTCCCGACCCCAGGATGTGATTCGCGGCGTGGGTCGCTCCAGTGCCATGCTGGGCCCCTGTGGGGGTCAGAATTGCTGATCCTGAGGACATGTTGACGGCGAGAAATGCGACGGCGCTTACGATGGCGTCAACACTTTGCCTCAGGATCAGAGAATCCCGCCCCTCTTATCTCATTTACAATGAAAATCAGTGGAGCCATGGCAGGGTCATGGGTGGTTGGTTGGTGTGGAGGTGGATGGTCGGGTTAGTTAAGTCTTCACTAGGATTGAGGATGGCACCCAGTTAGAGATAATTGTGTCAGATTTTTATTTTGCTTTTTACATTACTTTGAATTTTCAGAATTTGTGCTTATCTCCTTCAAAGGCCCGGGCAGATCACGGCCGGAATTCTCCAGCAATTCATGCCGGCGGAATTCTCTGTTCTCGCCAGCAGCGCACCCCCTATCACGGGTTTCCCGGCGGCATGGGGTAGCTTCAATGGGAATTCCCAACGACAGCGAGGGAGCAGAGAGTTCCTACACCAGCAAATGGCACGCCAATTTCCACAGCAGGGAAACACATGGCTGGGAGGTCGGAGAATCCTGCCTCATGTACCCTGAAAGGTCTGGGTTCCTTCTGATTCTTCCTTGGGGTTATCGTTCTTTTACAGCCAATAAAATAGAGGGAAACGAGTAGGGATGCAAGCTGGTGTGGGGTTGGTAAATCCTTGTTCAAATTTTTGAATGAGAGTCTGTATACCGTGCCTCTATATGTTGGAGCACTTCTTCAGTTTGGGGGTCAGTCCTGCGGGTCCTCCTTGTTGTGGTTGGGCCTTCCATGGGGAGGTAGTGCCTTTGTCTCTGTTGAGATGATGCTGTCTTACCCCCTGGTATCCTCTTTTCAATGCCATACAGTGCTGGTCTTTGAGTAACGTTCCTGGGCTAACTCGGGCGTTCCTCTCTTAGGGTGCTTTCTTTCTCTTCACCTGGGTGAGCAATATACAATTATAAACCCTGGTTTGGTTCACTGAGTGATGAGGGTTTTCTCTTATCATTCCAGGACAGTGGTCAGTGACGGGTGGGGGTTTGACCCTCTCTCAAGACACCCAATTATTATTTGCCCGACGCAAGATTCTCCGCCTGATCATGAATCTCCCTTCTGGTGTCGCAAAACTAATAATCCAACCCATACTTCTTTTTTGAAAAAGAATTATTTTATAATTTGAAATGTGTTATTATTAAATAAATGCCGAAGTGGAATACCCAGATATATAATATTTTACATTCATATATCCAGATATATGATTTTGGTTCCAAGGTGGATTGCTCAAGTCAACATATTGTCCAACATGCTGAACCTAACTTAGTAACAAAATAGCCCGAATCGCAGGGCTTTCACAACAGGTGGGTTGGTGCAAGTGAAGTCTAGTCTCTTGATTTGGTAGCAGAACATCGGCAGCTACAGGAGTGAATGAGTGCTGAAGTGGGCTCTGTAGAAAGCCTACTTCAGATCGTTCGGTCTTACCAAGATTTTAGGCCCTTTATGCCTCACTCCTCATATTCCCTCACCTTCCCACACAACCCCCATGGCCCTCATACCCTCCATGAAGGCTTCATAGTGAAATAATAACTATCATTCATGGAAGTATCAAAGCTTTTAAACCTCTTTAAGTGGTTAATCACTAATAAAAAATAACTTTCTTTCATAATCCTTATCCTCTATTCGCCAATTTAAGCTGTAAGTAAAACTATGAAGTCAGAACAACCTGCTAAGATAATTATAGATTTTTAAACTCAGCCCTTCAGGAAATGAAAGCACTTTGGGAAATGTCAACAAAGAACTCATTTGAAACAGCCTGAATAGTTGCTACACCAGCTGGTCTGTCAATTAAAACAGTCTAACTTTTTTTTAACAATCACTAACAGCTGCAGTCAGTTTTGCTTTGTAGTTCAAGTAAAGTAGGAGTTAAAAAACTTAAGATCATGAGTTAAATTGGTATTATCCACCCCACAAGAACATTTACATCTACTCAATAAATTCATAGCTCCCATTCTGCAGTTTAAAGTGCTTGCAATAATCAAAATGGGGTCTGTTTGAATGCAGCACTAAGTTCAAATGGCCCTGCTGACAATTTGACATTCACAGACCGCTGAGAGAGCTTGCTTAAAAGAGACACCTTCCACACAAGATCTGCTGTGCCGATTTCTGTCGCAGGAGGAAGAGACTCTGATTGATCCTCATCGTCAAATGTAGTGGGCTGGATCCTCTGCCATCGAGATGCTCCATTTTGCCGGCAGCCCGGGGGCTTCCCGATGGCGTGGGGCTGCCCCACAATGGGAAACCCCATTGACCAGCCGGCGAAATCGAGCATCCCGCCGGCGTGCTGAACCAGAAATCTGGCATGGGGGGATGGAGAATCCAGCCCAACATCTTGAAAAACGGGCAACCAGCAAGTAGAGTAACGAATAAAACATTTATTAAGGCAAATAACTATTCACAGAGAGTGAGGTAAGGGCTACTGCACTCCACGATTCCGAATTCCTAACTAACAGTTAAACCTGTGCTCAACCCCAGAAATCCCGCACTCCAGCCCAAGTGGCCCTACGGGGCACATGACCTTCGGAGCACTCACCCCCTTAAAGGGCCATTCTACCACAGCACTCACCCCCTTAAAGGGCCATTCTACCACAGCCTCATTTAAATATTAGATTTGTATTAAATGAATGTGTAAATTGTTGGCTGGAATAATGCCATTTTGTCTGAGCAGTATATTTAGTTTGAAAGTAAAGCATCTCTACTCTAACTTTGGCTTTGAATTCAACCTTGAAGCATGTAAAAATGTAAGTACCTAAATTCGCTACGACAGCAAGAATCATAGATGTGCATTTTCCCTAAAGGAAAACTGGCATAGTCACCTCCACATTGCCAGAGATCAAAAGCAGACAAAATCCCCTTGGGCTGGCAGACTCAACAACATTCTAACATCAATAACGAAAAAAGGTAGAGAGGGAGACCTCTTCTCCCCTTTCCATTTTCAGCACACACACACATTCATGAATGCAATAGGTGAATAATCGCCAATCGGCCATCTGAGGAACAAATGCACGCCTACAATTAACGCACCAACATTTGACTGTCTTCTTGCTTACCAACTCAACTGTCTGAAATTGAATGGACACATGGAATTGCTAAAATAAAATCTACTTCCGTTGCCATGGCTCCAGCTGCAGATGGAAGCTGTTTGCCCAACGTGACAGTAGATAACTAATGTGAGAGAAACATGTGCAGTGCTGGAATAAATGTGCAGAGGGGAGTTTGCATTCTGCACATAAGCATTGCTATTTTTAAATGAGGAAAAGGACACCTAGAGCATAAAGTGATTGCAATGGAAAAAAGATAGCTCAATTTGTGTTATCGTTTGTATGAATTTAGCTCTGCATTCAATTTAATCATGTGAATAATTGTCAGATGCATCTTAGAGATAAAGTAGTTTATACATATAATCAAATATAAAAGCAAGATTTTACATATAGTTTATACATATAATCAAATATAAAATCAAGATTTTTTAAGTATTAATACCCATTCAAAATATTAATGCATGATTGGTTTAGTCGCTTTCAACCAATTATATATCAAGCATCTAGTTCAACAGCATGGAGCCTGACATGGCATGTCAGTCACACCTAAATGCATTCCATATTTCTGTTTGTTGTGTATAGTTTTACAGTCAACTTGTCTACTCCTTCAGTTTCTCAAATAAATGTTTCTTTCAGATTGCTCACAATAGGGACTGGTCTACGATCCCAGAAGTTGCAGAGAATCCTATGTCAGTATTCTATGAACTTTAAATTTAACTCTGAATTAATTTGGTGATGTGTGAAAATGTGCTCTGGGACTAGAATTTGGATGTTAGGTGTCAGCAATGACCCTTAAAAATCAATAAGTGGTTCTCACTGAATTGAACTCAATGCTGTATCAACAGAGTTAAAAAACTAGAGTCTAATGTTCCAATCTGTAATTACAGAAAACAATCAAAAGTATTTCTACCTTCTTGTCCTGCAAAAATTACTTGGTTATTAAAATATCCAGTAGTTTAAAACTTTTTGCATCATGCTTAAAGTTGTAAATTCATTTTAGCAGGCAGTCAGCAGTATCATTAATATTTGGATGTCACACATCTAATTAAGATGCAAGGAGCTAATTGCTCAGAAGGTGGCTGATATGGTGATATCAGTAAGCAACATGATTTTGCAAGCTGTGCCTAGTATTGGCTTGTGGCAGCACAATCAATGACCCATAGAATGAATTCTCAAGCCTGGAAATCTCACCGCTCCAGTGCTATATATATTGCGGTTATGTAATGTGGCGATGGCTTACAGCAGGCTTCAGCTGCAGAAGCCTTGTGTTTACTGGTCTGGCAGTGTCCTTTTATCCACTAAACAAAAGAATCATTCAAGCAAAACAGCTCCTGATGGCTCTAAAATCCCTTGGGTTTTGCTCTGAAGGAATATGGTGCACACCAACAGAAAACACATTTCAATTTGTACAGGAAACCTTTTTTTTTGAGAGGACATCTTCGATCTTCTTTAATTATTCAGCAGTCACTGGCTGTCAGCGGAAGCATTTATTTTCACTTTAGAGCATAAATACCTGGCTTGTCCTTCCATTTTAGTTGCACATGCTTGGAGAATGTTTCAACTTGTTATCAGTGCAAAACACCTTGCAGTATTTTTTACATCTGACAGTTTAGAGGATTTTTTTAAAATAGTGGTATTTTAACTATTTGTACTTAATCCTTTTGGAATTTCAGCAACATTTCTACACTACACTCAATAAAGTGGGCTTTCTTTATTCATTCAAGGAATGTGGGCTTTGCTGTTTCGGCCAGCATTCATTGCCCATCCCTATTGCCCTGGAGAGGTGCCTTGTTGAACCGCTGCAATCCATTTGGTGTAGGTACACCCAGAGTACTGTTAGGGAGGGAGTACCAGGATTTTCACCAGTGACAGTGAAGGAATGACAATGAGTGTGATCGACAGGCGTGAATATGAGCTAACCGATTAGATAGCAGGAGAGGCTGGAACGAGGAACCACGCCAGGCACCAATTACTTTCTGATCTAACCGGCCCACTCTCCTTGGCAAGATCCGGATCCCGCTGGGGTGTGGCAAGAAACCAATAATCACCAATTAAGAACAATCTCCATCCCATTAACAGGAATGACCTGGGAATGGATGGCCTCCCATGATCTAACAGGCTCCCCAGCGAACGATCCCACGGGCGCCAGTCAGTACACCTATTTAAAAACATGAAGCTAACACAATGGCTGCTGTGAGGATCCGTGGAGCTGAGTGGCCATCTTTGAAATTGTGTAATCAGCCAAGGGGTACCGCAGCCGCTGTCCCAACACACGGGGGTGGAGGGGGGACCGGGGGGGAGGGAGGGGTTGACGGGCTCGGTCGTGGTGGGGAATGTGCTGCCATCATTGAGGGAGTGTCACCCCTGGGCTTGTGAGGGTGGGAGGCAAGAGGGCTCACTGCCCACGGGTCCACCATGCCACTCCCTGGAACATATATACTCATGACGTGGGCAATTCTAGCTGCTGCCAGTCCGTCCCACCGAATGTCCCCATGACAGAGCCCTGTCCATGGTAATATGGTGAAGACCACTTTAACTCCGGCTGACCATGGCAGCCGTAGGCCACACAATTGAAGACTATTGCTAACATGGAATTGACAATCTTAGTAATGTGAGCAGCTCACACTCCCAAGTGGATCTCCGTGGTTACACATGCCATATCACAGTCAAGTGTTACTGCCTAGCATCCAGATCAGACAGTGGGAGCTGGACACTCATCCTTAACTCTGAAGGCATCAATACCACAGAGGCAGCTGCCAACAATAGACCAGCCAAGAGCCTGAGCCATAGCATTTTGGACATCCCCGCAACCAAAAAGTGGATGTGTGGATCGGGCAGGGAATCAGCTACAAGAAGCGGGTGGCTGGGGTCCAGTGTCTTGGGTCCAGTGCCCAGGCCCACTGCTGCAGCTGAAGGTGCATGTGCAGAGTATGCTAATGGCACCTGAAGGATGGCAGGGGATGTGAGGGTGGGGGACATTTGGGGGATCCGAGGGTACCGGGGTGGAAGCCATTGCTAATTGTCTGTCTCTCAATCTCTCCAATTCCTTACAGATAGTACATTATGTACGATATGTTGGACCGCGTGGAAGCTGCCCTCACGGTGGCATTGGCAGGCCAGGCGGCCAGACACCGGAGAAAGCGGTGGCAGCATCGTCGTCAGAGGCTCGAAACGGCCCAAGTGCAGGGCCCCGCCACACATCCTGCAGACCCAGCTATCCATCAGGCCAGGGAGAGACCCAGATGGCAAGGCTGGCGATGGCCCAAGGTGCACAGGCGTCACTGATCCTTTGAACAGATGTCGGAAAGCATGTGCATGAGCATCCTTTGGGACTTGGCACACGTGGAGGAGGAGGGCACCCGCTCTCGGTTGCCATCAAAGTCACTACAGCCCTGAACCTTTATGCGTCATGATCATCCTAGGGCTCGAGCAGAGACTGGTGCAGTATATCCCAATCTACAGTCCACAAGCAGTCACGAGCAGCTGACTACATAAACCTTGACCTGGACCAAGCCCATCAAGATGCCCGGACAACAGGATTCTCTGCCATCGATGGGATGCTCCAGGTCTAGGGGGTAACAGATGGTGCACATGTCACCTTACGCACATGGGTTGTCTGAGAGTGCCCTTCATTAACAGGAAGGGATTCCGCTCCCTAAAAGTCCAACTTGTATGCGACCACCACCTGAAGATCATGTACCTGTGTGCACTAGTCCCCGGGGTGTGCAGGACAGCTACATCCTGGGGCAGTTGGACATCCCCAACATTTTCGAGGGACACACCAGGATGACCGGATGGCTCTTGGGGGATAAGGGCTACCCGCTGAGGGTGGGGATGACAACCATGATGCATCATGGGGTGGCATTGTAGCACAGTGGTTAGCGCTGTTGTTTCGCAGCGCCAGGGTCCCAAGTTCGATTCCCAGCTTGCGTCACTGTCTGTGCGGAGTCTGCACGTTCTTCCCATGACTACGATGGTTTCCTCCTGGTGCACCAGTTGCTTCCCACAAGTCCTGAAGCATGTGCTTGTTAGGTGAATTGGACATTCTGAATTCTCCCTCTGTGTACCCAAACAGACGCCATAGGGTGGCGACTAGGGAATTTTCACAGTAACTTCATTGCAGTGTTAATGTAAGCTTACTTATGACAATAATAAAGGTTATTATCATTGTTATTATTTATCAAGCTCATTCACAACCAGAGAGTGATTTTCTAGATGGAAGGAGGGACGGCAAACGTCCAGGAGCAAATCGATTCTAACTGGAGGATGGGCCTGCATGGCACATGTGATTTTCCAAGCATCTCCACACTCATATGTCGCTATGACAAATGAAGGTTCTATCCTACGGAGGAATCGTAAAGCGCATCAGAAAGTGGAGGCAGCTCAACCTATATTTCCACACATAGAGTTTGATACAGAGCTACTCAAGTCAACTTATACAACTTCTTCAAGTCAGCGAGATGTTGTCGCACGAGAAGAGACAAAAACATTGCTGAACGACCACAATTGAGAAGGTCCACTGGCATGAAAAAGAAGCCAGACAGACTCAACTTATGAACTGTAAAATAAAACAAAATTGTTAACAATTGATAATAATAATTCACATGTATAGGACATACAATGCTCTTTTATGTTTGTACAGTCTCCGAACATCTTCAAAGGAAGGGGGATGTAACAATATGGATATTAGATGGGAGATAAAGGGTTAACAATTTTATGTAAATACTTCTTACCACCAGATGGTGATCAAGAGCAGTCACATATATATCACGTGAAGACCCTTGATTCCAGGAGGAGCCATTTAGGCATGAGATAATCGGTTTATTTTTGAGATTTTTGTAGTTAGAGTTATAGCGTAGTTTATTTTCGCAACCTTATACTTAGGAATATCTTCGAATCTTATTTAAGTAATGTTAATAAATCAGCTTTGTTAATTTACTTAGCTTGATGTTCTTTGTTCAACACTATGCATTTAAGACATCCAGACAAAGAAAACAGAGACCATTACAGGGTGTATTTGTGCATGTATATTTGTAGGTGATAGGGCAGGTCAAATAAACAGTCAATAAATGGGAACATAAACTTTATCAATAGAGGAATAGAGTACAAATGCCAGGAAGCTAATAAAATGTGAAGCTATGCCTATGAGATGTGAGTTGTGATTGATTTGACAGGGGTACTGAACAGTGGCTGAGGCTGGTGCAGCTGGTAGCATATAGCATGTGAAGATGCATTCAATATGGCCTTGACCATTCAAGTGAGCCTTTTGAACCTTTTGCGGCATGACATCCAGGTTTCTAGGCTTGTGATCTGGCATTGACCTCCACAACTCTCTGCTCCCACTGCGTTCTGTCCATGTGTTTTGTAAGGCTCCTACCAACCACCCCCCACCCGCCTGCAGATGCAGAACCTCCCGTTACTTCTCCTCCACCAAGATTTCCATCGGAGCTTCTGAAAATCTCGGAGCTTGCTCTCTGCCATGTTGTGCCATTCTTCATTGTTTGTCAGGACAGATTCAACTCCTACAGCGCTCCCGCCAGTCACAAAGTACTTTCCTTTTAACAGGTGTAAGCTAGCTTTAAGTGGCACGACTAGAAAGTTACAATTTTATTCTTTCTTGCGCGCAAAGGACAATGCATTTAGTTGTTCGCTCAATGCACAAATCATTCTAGTGAGCAAGCAGCACAAAAATGGCGCGATGCCTGGATTTAAGTCCATGAGCACATTGTTATCCTCACGCCTGTTTTCTGCGCTGTCCAATTTAGCCCCAAAACGTTTCCATTGGCTGAAGGTTCAATCGCAAAGGGCACCAATTTAAGGTAACTGGCAAAAGAACCAGAGGTGATGTGGGGGAAAAAATTCTTCTGCAACAAGTGGCTAGGATTGGCCCAGCCTGATAGGGTGGTGGATGCAGATTCAATGGTCACTTTCAAAAGGGAACTGGATAATTTCTTCAAGGAGAAAATGACTACAGGGATATGAGGAAAGAGGACTAACTGGATTGCTCTTCGAAAGAGCTAGCATAGACCCAATGACTTTATTCTGTGTTGTGCTATGTGTTATGGTTCCAAGGATATCTTAAGATTATCTGATGTTATCCAGTAAATTCAGGCTGCAGCAAAGTTGTATTTTATCTGTAATCTGAAATGAAGCACTTCTCTCCATTTACACTTTTTGTACAGAAAAGATGAATTGAGTGTATTCAGGGAAGCTGGAGAAAAGGCCAGAGAGAATATTTATCGAGCTGCCGAGAAAAATTGTGTGATTTGGGCTAATTAGTTATGTATGGTGCTAAGCAGCTGCTGGTTTTGGCCCTGGACCTTCACTTCGTCATGGGGGAAGGAACAAATAATCTTCTGCTTCTGCAGTTCTAGTTAATTGGAAAATGATGTAAAATTGAGACAGAAAAACAGTCTGAATTGCACTTCGTAGCATTCTGAGATACAGTACCAATTGATTAATTCATCTATAGCTCTCACGAACAAAGGGCTAATGCTTCTACAAAACTGTAAAAAGGCTCAAAAATATCCATCTTTAGAGGTTGCCTACAATGGTCATGCATTCATTTAATTATCTTTATTACAAAAGTGAATAATTAAGCAAATACAATGGAACCTCATTATGGAGACAGAAAAAGGGATTTATCTTCTCAATGTGTGAGTTTCTATTAACTATAATAGAGGCTCCATTGAGAGCAAATGAAAGCTAATTTGTCACCAAACAACACCTTGGGCTTTTCAGCATAGACTTTGCCCTTCACTGATTATTTTCTTGCCAGGTATTCACCATTTCTCAATTAATTACTCTCATTGTGCCCCAGAAAGCAAGCTGATGCAATAATGGGCTCAGGTCTGACCTACTTGCCAACTGATTGATGCCCCATATAATGACAACTAAATAAAAGAGGCACTAAGGACATACAGAAGTGGAGGCAATCGTGTACATCAGAGGCTTATTTTTAGGTCAGTTTTCATTTTAAAATATACATTTCACTACAATTAATAAAACATTGTACCTATAAGACAAACAGTTGTTTTATATTATAAAAATGCATTTATTGTTCACCCAAGGTCCAATTACAGAGCATCTGGTTATACATAATCTGGCAAAATTCTGTATCATTGGATTAGGAGACAGCCGAAGCTCAATTACTAGAATTCTTTTGTCTCTGAATCAGGGGCGGTATTCTCTGACCCCCGCCGATTCGGAGAATTGCCCGGGGCCGGTGTCAATCCCGCCCCCGCCGTGTCCCGAATTCTCCACAACCAGAGATTCGGCGAGGGCGGGAATCACGCCACGCCGGTCAGCAGGCCCCCCGCGGAGATTCCCTGGCCCCCGATGGGCCAAAGTCCCGCCGCTGTCAACCTTCTCCCGCCGCTGTCAACCTTCTCCCGCCGGCGTGGATTAACCCACCTACCTTACCGGCGGGAGCAGGCGGCGCGGGCGGGCACTGGGGCCCTGGGAGGGGCGTGGGGCGATCTGACCCTGGGGGGTGCCCCCACGGTGGCCTGGCCCGCTATCGGGGCCCACCGATCGGCCGGCGGGCCTGTGCCGTGGGGGCACTCTTTTTCTTCCACCTTCGCCATGGTCTTTACCATGGTGGAGGCGGAAGAGACCCCCTCCCCTGCGCATGCGCCGGGATGACGTCAGCAGCCGCTGACGCTCCGGCGCATGCGCGGACTTACACCAGCCGGCGAAGCCATTTCGGTCCCGACTGGCGTGGCGCCAAAGGCCATTTATGGCCAGCCGGCGGAGCGGGAACCACTCCGGCGCGGGCTTAGCCCCTCAATGTGAGGGCTTGGCCCCCTAAAGGTGCGGAGACTTCCGCACCTTTGGGGCAGCCCGCGCCAGAGTGGTCCATGCCACTCCAACACGCCGGGAGCCCCCACCCCGCCGGGTAGGGGAAAATCCCAGCCCAGAGGCTTGTGCGTATTAGTCCCATTCCAAAGAATTGAGTCGAAAAATCTCAGCTGACACTTCAATGCTGTACTGTTGGTGGGGTTTCTCGGATGAGGTTTAATTAAGGCCCTGCTTACCCTCTCTGGTGGATGTGTAAGATCCATGGTACTAGTTTGAAAAAAAACAGGGAGCTATTCCTGGTGTCCTGACCATTAATTACGCCTCAATAAACATGACAGAAACAGATTACTTGCTCATTATCATAATTGTTCTGTGGAGCTTGCTGCATGCAAATTGGTTGCCACGTTCTCTCCAAGAGAATCCCGCCCATTATTGAAATACGTCTTTAATCGCTTTTTTTAAATTTCTTTTAATATCTTTGCCAGGTTTTCCTGGATGCTGCTACAATACAGTGACTTGATTTGAATGCAAATGGTAAGAGAAATATCAGAAACAAAAACAGAAAGTCTGAGCAGGTCTGGGGCAACATCTGTGGAGAGAGAAAATAAAGAAATGTTTAGAGTCCATAGGACTTTCCTTCTGAGCTCAAAAGAAATGGAGAAATATGTTGGATTACAAACTGTATAAGAGGGAGTCAAGCAGCTGGAACAGAATAGAAGGTCAGTTATTGGTGAGACCTAGGAGAGATTACAACAAAGATGTGCAGGTCACAAGACAGAGGATGTGTTAATGGCAGGAGAAAGTGCTAGTAGTTGTATAACGGTAAGATATCAGAATGGTAAGATATCAGTGCTCATTGAAAACAAAACTGAAGAACAACTGACCGATGGCCCAGTGGCAGAGGAGAAGAGTATGTTTTTTGCATCGGGACTAAAAGAGCTTGGGATATTTAAAAAAACGTCATGCTGGAAGATAAGGGTCACAGTGTAAAATCGTTGAACTCTGTTGATTCCTGAAAGCTGCAATGAGTCTAATTGGAAGATGAGTTACTGGTCCTCCAGTTTGCGTTGGGTTTCACAGGAGCACAGTAGCATGCCAATGATGGACATATGGGCATGAGAGCTAGATGCTGAATTGAAATGACAAGTGACAGCAAGGTTGGGGTCATGCTTACGATTTGAGCGAAGGTGGTCCGTAATGAGCCATCAATTGAACGCGAGATGAGTTGCTGTACAAAAGTTAGGCTTTAATAAGCTAGAACTTAGCCCTACGGTCGACTACAATAAATGGACGACCGCCGGGCGTTCTGACTATTTATACCTAGGTATGGAGGCGTGGTTAACTCAGCCTCTCGACCAATTGGAGAGACGTCACATGACTGGTCTCAACCAATCGGTCGAGAGGCACATGACCGACCAGGGCCAATGGTAAGCCGGTGTTTTTTTTTTAGAACAGTACAGCACAGAACAGGCCCTTCGGCCCTCAATGTTGTGCCGAGCAATGATCACCCTACTCAAGCCCAAGTATCCACCCTATACCAGTAAACCAACAACCCCCATTAACATTTTTTTTTTTTAGAACACTAAGGGCAGTTTAGCCTGGCCAATCCACCTAACCCGCACATCTTTGGACTGTGGGAGGAAACCGGAGCACCCGGAGGAAACCCACGCACACACGAGGAGGACGTGCAGACTCCACACAGACAGTGCCCCAGCCGGGAATCGAACCTGGGAACCTGGAGCTGTGAAGCATTGATGCTAACCACCATGCTACCGTGCTGCCCATACCGTGTTCTGCACCAATGGCAGACAGCTATGCAAATCATACCACCACATTCACCCCCTGTGGAGAAAGAAGCCGGGGGGGGGGGGTATCAATGACAGCCGGGGGTGGGGGGGGGGGGGAGAGAGAACTGGTGGTATGAGTAGCAGCCGGGAGAACAAAAATGTTCTCTTCTTTTCTTTTATTACATTTTTGGCTTCCCACTGGCCCAGACAATTAGCAATATTACACAAAGTCCCAACAAAGTCCATGGAGCTGTTGTAATTTAAATCGATTCGATCAGTCTTTTCGTGGCCCGTGACATTCTGGCAGACCGCCGCAGTGGAGTAGGTGATGTCGGTTCAGCCGATGGGGCAGCAGGGTAGCATGGTGGTTAGCATAAATGCTTCACAGCTCCAGGGTCCCAGGTTCGATTCCCGGCTGGGTCACTGTCTGTGTGGAGTCTGCACGTCCTCCCCGTGTGTGCGTGGGTTTCCTCCGGGTGCTCCAGTTTCCTCCCACAGTCCAAAGATGTGCGGGTTAGGTGGATTGGCCATGCTAAATTGCCCGTAGTGTCCTAAAAAAAGTAAGGTTAATGGGGGGGGGGTTGTTGGGTTACGGGTATAGGGTGGATACGTGGGTTTGAGTAGGGTGATCATGGCTCGGCACAACATTGAGGGCCGAAGGGCCTGTTCTGTGCTGTACTGTTCTATGTTCTATGTTCTATGAAGGTGGTGGTTCCGCTGACGTCCTGGAGTCCGGGAGCGATGATCCTTGAACAGTCTCCGTCACCCGAGCTGGCTGTGGAGACGCCATGGATGGGGAAGGGGGGTGGCCTGGGTGGGGCGCTGGGGGGAAAAAAACAGGGGGGGGGTCTGTGATGAAGGGGGGGAAGGCCGCTCGCCGGCGGGTGCCAGGTCCCGGAGGGAGACCGTGTCCTGCCGACCGTCGGGGTACTCCACATACGCATACTGCGGGTTAGCGTGGAGTAACTGGACTTGTTCCACCAACTGGTCGGACTTGTGCACCCACACATGCTTCCGGAGCAAGATGGGTCCGGGGGCGGCCAGCCACGTCGGGAGAGGGGATCCGGAGGACGGCTTCCTGGGGAAAACAAGAAGACGTTCATGAGGTGTCTGATTTGTTGCGGTACAGAGCAGTGAGCGGATAGAATGTAGGGCATCGGGGATAACCTCTTGCCATCGGGAAATAGGGAGATCTCTAGACCGGAGGGCCAGTAGTATGGTCTTCCAGATGGTACCATTCTCCCGCTCGACCTGTCCGTTACCCCGGGGGTTATATCTGGTCGTCCTGCTAGAGGCAATGCCCCAGTTGAGCAGGAATTGATACAGCTCATCGCTCATAAATGAGGACCCCCGATCGCTATGTATGTATGCGGGGTAGCCGAACAGTGAGAAGATGGAGAGGAGGGCCTTAATGACGGTCGATGTGGTCATGTCAGGGCAGGGAATGGTGAAGGGGAAGCGGGAGAATTCGTCGATTACCGCCAGGAAGTAAGTGTTGCGGTTGTTAGAGGGAAGGGGCCCCTTGAAGTCAATGCTGAGACGTTCAAAGGGGCGGGATGCTTTGATCAGGTGTGCGCGCTCAGGGAGGTAGAAGTGCGGTTTGCACTCTGCGCAGATGTGGCAGTCACGGGTTACTGTCCTGACTTCCGCGATGGAGAAAAGCAGGTTGTAGGCCTTAATGAAATGGTAGAGACGGGTCACCCCTGGATGGCAGAGGCCCACGTGGAGGGAGCGGAGGCGGTCAATCTGCGCGCTGGCACAGGTACCGCGGGACAGGGCATCAGGAGGCTCATTGAGCTTCCCAGGACGATACAAGATCTCACAGTTGTACGTGGACAACTCGATCCGCCACCGTAAGATCTTGTCGTTCTTAATCTTGACCCTTTGTGCATTATCAAACATGAAGGCTACTGACCGTTGGTCTGTGAGGAGGGTAAACCTCCTGCCGGCCAAATAGTGCCTCCAATGTCGCACCGCTTCGACTATGGCCTGGGCTTCCTTTTCCACAGAGGGGTGGCGGAGTTCGGAAGCCTGGAGAGTTCTGGAGAAGAAGGCCACGGGTCTGCCCGCTTGGTTCAGGGTGGCCGCCAGAGCTACTTCTGATGCGTCGCTCTCGACCTGGAAGGGGAGGGACTCGTCGATCGCGCGCATCGTGGCCTTTGCGATGTCTGTTTTCTTGCGGCTAAAGGCCTGGCAGGCCTCTGTCGACGACGTGGTTTGAATGAGGGGACGGGCCTTGTCCGCGTAGTTGGGAACCCATTGGGCGTAGTACACGAAGAAACCCAGGCAGCGTTTGAGGGATTTGAGGGTATTGGGGAGAGGGAGTTCCATCAGGGGGCGCATGCGTTCGGGGTAGGGGCCTATCACTCCGTTACGCACTACGTAGCCAAGGATGGCTAGACGGTCAGTTCTAAAAACACACTTATCCTTATTGTATGTGAGGTTAAGGAGTTTTGCGGTTTGGAGGAATTTCTGGAGGTTGGTGTCATGGCCCTGCTGATCGTGGCCGCAGATGGTGACATTATCAAGATACGGGAAGGTAGCCCGTAATCTATACTTGTCGACCATTCGGTCCATCTCCCGTTGGAAGACCGAGACCCCATTTGTGACATCAAATGGAACCCTAAGGAAGTGGTAGAGGCGCCCATCTGCCTCAAACGCGGTGTATTTGCGGTCACTCGCGCGGAGGGGGAGCTGGTGGTAAGCGGACTTAAGGTCCACAGTGGAGAAGACTTTGTATTTCGCGATATCGTTTACCATGGCGGAAATAAGGGGGAGAGGATACGCGTCCAGTTGCGTAAACCGGTTGATGGTCTGGCTATAGTCGATGACCATCCAGTTTTTCTCCCCAGTCCGGACCACCAGCACTTGGGCTCGCCAGGGACTGTTGCTGCCCTCGATGACCCCTTCCTTCAGCAACCTCTGGACCTCGGACCTGATGAAGGACCGGTCCTGGGCGCTGTACCGTCTGCTCCGTGTTGCGACAGGTTTGCAATTGGGGGTGAGATTAGCAAACAAGGAGGGGGGTCCACTTTGAGGGACGTGAGGCTGCAGACAGTGAGGTGGGGTATAGGGCCGCCGAATTGGAAGGTCAAGCTCTGCAGGTTGCACTGGAAGTCCAGTCCTAGGAGTGCCGGTGCGCAAAGGTCGGGGAGGACAAGGTGTTTGTAATTTTTTAAAACCTTCCCTTGGACCGTGAGGTCCGCGATGCAGCAGCCGGTGATGCGGACGGAGTGCGAACCTGAGGCTAACCCGATTTTGTGTTTTACAGGATGGACAGGGAGCACACAGCGTCTTACCGTGGCAGGGTTAACGAAGCTTTCCGTGCTCCCGGAGTCCAGCAGGCAGCCCGTCTCGTGGCCGTTGAGGTAGATCAGCGTTGTCGTTTTGGCGCGCGTGCGTGGACGTGACTGGTCGGGCTGAATGGCCGCGAGCCGTGGAGAAAATCCATATTCGTCGTCGTCGTCCGAGTAGATGCTGGAAGAACCTTGCGTGCCAGTCCCGGAAGGTGGTGCCCAGGATCCGCACGTGGAGTCGGGATCCCAAGATGGCGGCGCCCAGGACCCGCACGTGGAGTCGGGGCCCCAAGATGGCGGCGCCCAGGACCCGCATGTGGAGTCGGGGCCCCAAGATAGCGGCGCCCGTGGGGCCCTCGTGGTTGAGGGAGGCGGAGTTAGCGGTGCCGGCAGGCCGACCGGAGCGGCTGGGAGCGGGAGCAGAGAGGCGCGCAGGCCAGGCGCAGGGGCCCGGGGGCGGCGAGTGGAGAGTTGTGCGGTGCGCTGGAGGGGCCCGGAAGAGTCCGGAGGAGAGAGAGAAGTGCGCAGGCCAGGCGCAGGGGCCCGGGGGCGGAGGGGGGGGGGGAGAGTTGCGTGGCGTCCTGGAGGGGCTCGGGTGGGCCCGGAGGAGAGAGAGAGGCACGCAGGCCGGGCGCAGGGGCCCGGGGGCGGGGGGGAGAGATTGGTGCAGCATACTGGAGGGGCCAGCAAGGGCCTGGAGGGGGGATCCCTGGTCGCTGCGCGGAACAGCAGCGACCGTTTTGGCCTGGCAGACGGAGGAGAAGTGGCCCTTCTTCCCGCAGCTCTTACAGAGGGCGGAGCGGGCTGGGCAGCGCGGCGAGGGTGTTTCGTGAACCCACAAAAATAGCAGCGGGGCCGCGTGGACTTGTCGGGGCATCCCGCGGCGCAGGCCTGAGGGAGGTCGGGAGCGGCGGATGGCGGTGGTGAAGCGTGCCAGGAGGCCCAGGGTGGTGCAGCGCGGCTGGGGACATAGGCGCGGGCGTTTAAATTGGCGACCTCCAGGGAGGTGGAGAGAGTCCGTGCCTCAGTTAAGCTGAGGTCGTCTTTCTCCACCATCCGCTGGCGGATAGCGGGGGACTGCATCCCAGCCACGTAAGCATCTCTGATCAGCAGTTCCATGTGCTCCGTAGCTGAAACTGGGAGGCAGGAGCAATTCCTCCCCAGGATAGCGAGGGCCTGGTAAAATTGGTCTAATGACTCACCGGGGAGCTGTTGTCTGGTGGCCAGCAGATGTCGGGCGAATACACTGTTGACTGGTTTAAGAAATTGTCCATTCAGCTTAAGCATGGCGGCATCGTAATCTTTCCTTCCTTGATCATCGCGTAGGCTGCTGTGCCCACGCTGGAGTGGAGGATGTGAAGCTTCTGTGCCATGGTGGGGGGGCTGGTTGCAGACTCCAGGTATCCTTCGAGATATGCCAGCCAATGTTGAAAAATTTCTGCAGCGTTCTGAGTTTGCGGGCTGATGCGGAGGCATTCGGGCTTGATCCGGAACTCCATCTTCAAAAATCTAGCTTATTAAATTGATGAGCCATCAATTGAACGCGAGACGAGTTGCTGTACAAAAGTTAGGCTTTAATAAGCTAGAACTTAGCCCTGCGGTCGACTACAATAAATGGACGACCGCCGGGCGTTCTGACTATTTATACCTCGGTATGGAGGCGTGGTTAACTCAGCCTCTCGACCAATCGGAGAGCCGTCACATGACTGGTCTCAACCAATCGGTCGAGAGGCACATGTCCGACCAGGGCCAATGGTAAGCCAGTGTTCTGCACCAATGGCAGACGCTATGCAAATCATATCACCACAGTCCGCAAAGCGGCACCCTGTCTATTGTTTAGTCTCCCCAATGCAAAGAAGACCGCATGGGGAGCATCGAATACTGTAGACATATCGGCGTAGTCTCCGTAAAGAAGCTACTTTCTGAATGTTACATTTGTGTAATAATCCAGTTAGTAGATGAAAAACAAAAGAGGAATTTTACATATCACATGATGTGAAAGGTCAAATGAGTACAAAGAGTCATCCAGCTGTGTAAGTGCAAACTCTTTCATTTGAACCATTCACAGAAGTTCCCCCTCCCTCCTCAATTTTAATAATGCAAAAGCTTACACTGGAAGAAATTCAAATGTTGGTCCAGCTGTCTGTCCTGGCAAAGTTTCAATCTACAACTGAGTAATATTAGACATTCTCAACCTGTCTCAACAGCGAACTGAACACGGTATAGTGTCTAGGATATAAGTAACAATGGAAAGTATGAAACTGTAAACAATAGATACAATCCACATTTTTATGTCCGCCTGCTTCAATGTCTTGTGTACCAGAAACCATTCTTAGCAATCAGTCTGCCTGGTTTTATACACCTGTATTATCTCAATTACTTTACGATTCACTTATTTGGGTTTTCTGTACTACAGTGAGAATATTGTGGCCAAGTCATTATTATTAAGGTTATGAATACCTTATTGAGGGCAGCGCGGTGGCGCAGTGGGTTAGCCCTGCAGCCTCACGACGCCGAGGTCCCAGGTTCGATCCCAGCTCTGGGTCACTGTCCGTGTGGAGTTTGCATATTCTCCCCGTGTCTGCGTGAGTTTCGCCCCCACTACCCAAAGATGTGCAGGGGAGGTGGATTGGCTATGCTAAATTGCCACTTAATTGGAAAAAATTAATTGGGTACTCTAAATTTATTTTTAAAAATGAATACCTTATTGATATAACCATTAAGGAATGAAGAAGTAATTTTAGAAAAAATTAGATTGTAGATACGTGCCAGTTAGGCTTCCACTCTGGTCGCAATCAGTATTTCTGCCACAAATTGCACACAAAACTTTACCTGTTCTGTGAAGAGTATTTTCACCCAAGTTTCTGCTCAATATTTTTGAATATCTCCAAATGCAGAATCTGCCCTGAACCAGGCAGCATTTTTAAAAGTTATTTATTTTAAAAGTGTTTCTTTAAAAATATTCCTTGATGTATTTTTAAGTAATAACTTAAGCCTTGGACAGGAGTATCTTAATATAAAGCCATTAAAATCAGGTATACGGATACTGTTAGGATCCTTTTAAAAGTGCGTAAACATTTAAAAAGTCAATTTACTAAGTAACTGACCATTGTGGATGAATGAAATACGGAAATAGTTCTTTTAAAGGCATTTTCCATTATTTAAAATTAAATTGCTCATCGCTGGATAAGAGGGTTTGATTTAAAATGCTATTTTTTTTACTGTTTTAATAAAATGGCACCAGGTTTACAATGTTAAATGCTTCTTAATTGCTTCTTAATTGCTTCCTTTGTTTCTTAATTGCAAAAGAAATCTCGAAATCACTGCCCAATCTCTGTTAGTTCATGAAAGATTTCGCATTTTGTGTGCACCCGGATTGTTGATTCTGCCCCAAAGTGGAAACTCTAAGCCATGATGTCATTAATATCATTTATCATCACCTATCCTCTTTAATGTTGTTTCATTTAGCATCAAGAACTTGCGACATGTAAGATCTCCCTGTTTCCATTAGGGACCTGGGGCGTGGGGTCCCGGCGTGTCAGAGTGGCGTGAACAACTACGGCGTTGGGCCGTTGAGAATTCCGCACCTTTAGGGGCCAAGCCCTCACATTGAGGGCCGAGGCCCGCACCGGAGTGGTTCCCACTCCACCGGCTGGCGTGAACGGCCTTTGGCGCCACGCCAGCCGGGGCCGAAAGGACCTTGCCGGCCGGCGTAAGTCCACGCATGCGCCGGAGCGTCAGCAGCTGCTGACGTCATACTGGCGCATGCACAGTGGGGGGGGCCTCTTCCGCCTCAGCCATGGTCTTCACCATGGCGGAGGCCATGGCGAAGGCGGAAGAAAAAGAGTGCCCCCATGGCACAGGCCCGCCCGCCGATCAGTGGGTCCCGATTGCGGGCCAGGCCACTGTGGGGGCACCCCACAGTGTCAGATCGCCCCGCGCCCCCCACCAGGACCCCGGAGCCCGCCCGCGCCGCCAATCCTGCTGGTCAGGTAAGTGATTTAAACCACACCGGCGGGAGAGGCCTGTCAGCGGCGGGACTTCGGCCCATCGTGGGGGGCCCGCCGACCGGTGCAGCGCGATTCCCACCCCCGCCGAATCCCGGAGGGGTGGAGAATTCAGGACACGGCGGGGGCGGGATTGACGCCGGCCCCGGGCGGGTCGGAGAATTCCGCCCCACTGGTGTGGAGGATGATGCATGCAGCAGTGCCATGCAGACGTCGGCTAAGCTGCTTCATGGCT